>NC_142595.1:11521048-11824078 GCF_965207765.1 Zootoca vivipara | reverse complement strand
TGTACTCCAATGCAGGAATCTTTTGCCCAATGTGGGGCTTGAACTCACAACCCTGGGCTTAAGAGTCTCATGCTCTATCGGCTGAGCTATGCCTTGAATATTGGACAAAACCAACAGACAACAATGAACCTAGGCTGATTATCACAATTCTAATATCTCCTTATTCTGTAATCACCATAACATGAGACATACAGAACGACCAAATCAGTCATATAATATAATATAATATAATATAATATAATATAATATAATATAACATAACATAACATAACATAACATAACATAACATAACATAACATAACATAACATAACATAATATGAACCAAAATGAATCAATGCGTCGTCAATGGTACAGCTAAACACAAAAGTCCATAATACATCTAAGAGTTCATATGAAGGTTCATAGAGTCCAGTGCCATCCAAACATTGGATATTCCATGAGGTGACAAAACGTGATCTTTTGATGTCGCATAGAATTCAGTAACAATCCAAACAAGAGAAGTAGCAGTTCTATGAAGTAGTAAGTGAGAAGGACAAGGATATCCGGATTAATCTATCCCTGTTTTGCCATCTCTGGCTTCATCAGCAAAACGGATACACTTGTAGATATTATACAAACAGAGGATTACAGGTACCCCATTACATTCCTTCCCCTTCCTGCAGAATGTACTGTTTAGAAAGGGGCTTGGTTTGGTTTCTCCACTTTTTGGGAGTGAGTGTGTGTGTCTGTGCGTCTGTGTGCGCCTTGGGGGCAGGTTGGGCTCCTCTGATTGGCCCAAGATCCCCCCATCAACACTCAGAAGCAAACGAAGAAGGGATCCACCTCTGGGACACTGGACCGTATAAAAAGGGAGGCTAAAAACTTGACAGAGTCAATAGGAAGTTTCTGCTGGGGTCTGGAGTGGAACTACATAAACCAGACCATCCCTGTATGACTGGTCTCTAAAGCAGAACCAAGGATACAAGTCTTCAAGTCTATTATTTAGACATGTTCACCTTTGTGGATTCCCGGTTACTGCTTTTGATAGCAGCAACTGTTCTACTCACCAAAGGTCAAGGCAAAGAAGACTGTAAGTACAGCATCGTATGTACTCTCGTACATCTCTTTGAGAGATGTAGATCTAAGGCCAGGCGAAGAAAGCGCTTGTTATATATGGTCTTAAGGTTCCTTAAAAAAGAAAGAAAAAAATTGAGAAAGGTCAACACATGTTTGTGACCTTTCCAAACCTTCAGGAGTTGGCATGAAGGCAATGCGGGGAGGAAGGCTTAAGAGACTGAAAAAGAAGGTATCTCTCTCACCCCACAGATTTCTCCTGAAAGTGCTCTATGGAGAAAACAAACCACTCTTCTAGAAGCAAACTGTGCATAGCCTTGGGCGTCTTACCTTTGGTCTCTCCCTCCCTCCCTCTTTTCTCTTAACATGTCCCTTGTCACTGGAGGGGGGGGAGGAAAGGGGAGCATGGCAAATGATGGAAAACTCATTGTGCGTTCTTGGAAAGCCAAGTGGTTGAGAGGGAGGAGAGGCGGGGAGAGGAGGACAAAGCTGTTTTCCCTGCCTTGTCGAAGAAGTCTGCAACAGCCACCCCACCAGGTAAATATTTGGGGGGGGGGGAGAGAAGTTTCAGGATGATTCATAAGGAAAATGTTTCAGGAACTTATAAAGCGCTGGAGTCTAGACATCACTTCATAGACAAAGCCTTTTGGGTGGTAAAGGATTGGAGGGAATCAATTTTGCTCTTCGAGCAAGTCCAATGGCAACATCTACTGGCCATCAAGGGATTCGCCTCACCTTGGCATTCTTCTATAGACATGCCAGGGGTGGGGTTGTGGCATAGCTGCCAAGTTTTCCCTTTTCTCGCGAGGAAGCCTATTCAGCATAAGGGAAAATCCCTTTAAAAAAGGGATAACTTGGCAGCTATGGGTTGTGGGGAATGGCCTTAAAATGGATCAGCAATGATCAAAGGGAGTGTATCTCCAGGGTCAACAACTGAATAGGATTGGTAAAGAACTCCTCACCGAAGGGAAATCAATTTACCATCAAGCAAGAAACATTTTTTTTGTGTAGTATATTCTTCACTCCAATTATGGAAGTTTTGCTGCCATCTAGTGGATGGGAAGTTTTCCTGCAGCATCCCAGGAGGGTGTTATCTAACATAAGTTTCATGTTCCCAAAGCTCCTTGACTCTTTTATCTCTCCTTTCCCCTTAACTTTTCCCCAGAATAGCGGATTTTCTTTCTCCCTCCCTGTCCAGTATCAACGGTCCAGTGCTCAATTTTAAAAGGAGGAAATAATTTATAAAATGCACAGTCCCTCATTTAAAAACCAAAAACAAAATCTGCTAGAAAAACAAATTCTTACTTCTTCTCCAGCATTCGTCCTTGGTCATATCTCTTGGTACCATCCTTAGCTTAGGTATGCTACACAGTTAACATCCATGGTTGAACAAGCTGGTGTCGGATTTCAGCCAAGGTGGGAGGCCTAGTGAGCCTGCCCTATCATGTTCCACACCTGCTGACTCCTCAACCTACCTAAATGGTTTGCAGTGGAGCTGATTTCCCAAGGCCACACACCATCAGTGGGATGCAATTTCTTCCCCTACGTGGGTCCTCCTCCAATCCAAAATCCAAATTCCTGACACACACACACACTCTCTCTCCCTCTCTCCTCTTTATCTCTTTTCCTTCTTAGAAGGCTGTGAATTTCTTTCTCCTTTCTGTGTTTGGCTTGGCTTCAGCTCAGAACATTGAGGTTATCAATTTGGATGCAACAACCGGCCAGAAGTTTTGTTTAAATTCCAAAGCAACTGGAAAGAGGTATTGTGAGGCTGGCTCGTTTCCTGTGTCATAGAATTTGCTTGATGAAAAGCAAATGAGGGTTTTCTTAGAGCGCACACACAAAATGTCAGCATTAAGTGGAGAGCAGGAGGAGCAGGGTAGGGAAGCCAGCCATCAGAAATAATTTAATTTTTTTTAAAAAAATGTATGCGCTCTCCAGATCGATCTGTTTTAAGAGGTTCAAACGTTTGCACCTTGGTTGCTAAGTTTAGCCATTCTGCCAACACTGCTGGCTCTCAAAGGACCCTTCCCTTCCTCCCTCGCCTACCTCATTTCTTGTTTCACCTCCTTCTTTAGTTCAATCTGGAAGCTGCACACAGAACAGAATAACGTACAGTGACCGAGATGTTTGGAAACCAGAGCCCTGCCAGATCTGCGTGTGCGACAGTGGCAAAATCCTTTGCGACGATGCGATCTGTGACGACACAACTGAGTGCCCAAATCCTGAGATCCCCTTTGGAGAATGCTGCCCTGTTTGCCCTGGTATGGATACTGATTTTACCTACTCTTCTTCCATCCACTCATACCATCAGCATTGCCTACAGTTCTGTCCGTCCACGGACACTCAGTCACCCCCCCCCCACCCAATGCCATTTAAGCATACTCCAATCACTCTCCTGGATAAACTGCCTACCTGCAAATGTATTTACTCATTATATCTATTCTAATTTTACTCATTCATCCATCTGCCCAAACAAAACATCCACCTTCTACTAATGTACAGCAAAATCCACTCATTTACCTATCTAGTTCCTCTTCTCTTTTTATCAACCAATCAACAGCCATCTAATCACCCATCCATTTATCCATCCACCTATAGCCCCATCACCTATTTATTTGTTTCTTCGTATCCATCCCTCTATGTGCTATCTAACTGTCCATCCACCCACCAAACCGTCTGTCTCCTGGTTCAGTTGCCTGAGGTTTTGTTTTCATCGTAAACAACAACAACAAACCACGGGTTTCATATATTTGCATCCCTTCCTTGAGAGATTGCAGAAATTTGGCCAAGAAAATTCTGCAGAGAGTGAAGAGCTGGGAGAGGGCCTTTTGGGCATCTTAGCTTTAGTTGATGCTATATTGGTGCATTGTGGAAGGAAATTTGGCTTCATTTCCTTTCTTTGAAAAGTCAACCCTTCAAATAGGATTGCCCAAGTAGTCTGGATGATGTGAATTCGGATGGTCCTTCAGATTGGCCCATTACATATTCTGATTAGGCCAATGATAGGAGTTGCCAATTCCTATCAACCTCTAAATGTACCTAGATTTGGTATCAACAAGAAAAGTAGCCTGGTCTTCATTCAATGTTTATTAAGGGAAGGATGTTCTGATATACCAGAGGGCATTGTGGGTGCAATGGTACCAGGTGATGATGACAAATTATGGGTGATGGATCTGATTCTTAATATTCCTTTTCCTTTTGTATTCAAGACTCTAGTGAACCTTTCCCAGAAGCCACTGTAGCAGAGGTAAATTATCTGGTAACCCTAACTTCCATTTATTTGGCTGTATCAGTTTTGTTTTCTGTTTGATAACCAGCTAATCACTATTATCTTCCTAATTGGCAGGGTCCTCAGGGGGAACGAGGCCCTAAAGGAGACAGGGTAGGTATCTGTAACGAAGCTTTGGCTGATAATAGTTCAAAGGGGAAATGAAATAAAATTAATATGTAAGCATGGCAGAAGAATTGGTGGCAAGTGGCTGTGTGTGACTAGGACAGTCATAAAATATTTGGGACACTTCTTTGGCCGCATTTTGAATTTTCCATTCCTATATGCAAAAGAAATTCTGCCTACTTAGATTGTTTAAAAGAACACTCCCCCTCCCAACCTACAGAAAGGAAATTCAAATAGCTAATAACAGTGTCTCCCATACAGGGTGCACAAAACCAATGGGCTGTGTGTTGAAATGTATAGGCTCACCCTCTTCATACATAAATACACCTTTAAGACAGGATTCGTAAGCAAAAAGACAATGGGAAGGCCTTCACCATTTGCCTCCTTTACTGCAGAGGAATATTTGAGGTCATTGGGAGGGTCCAAATGGCTTCAGGATTGCTCTCCCATACTATTTCAGACACATAGTTTATATATTTAGATATATGTGCATTTACGAATATTTATTCTATATTTGAGACCTTACAATTAGTTCCATCTGGAAGCTGCATACAGGACGGAATAACGTACAGTGACCAAAATGGAAACCAGAGCCCTGCCAGACCTGCGTGTGCAACAGTGGCAAAATCCTTTGCGACGGTGTGATCTGTGACGAAATAACTGACTGCCCAAATCCCAAGATCAGCTTTGGAGAATGCTGCCCTGTTTGCCCTGGTATGGAATCTGACTTTATCTACTCTTCTTCCATCCACTCATACCATTAGTATTGCCTACAGTTCCGTCCATCCACGGTCACTCAGTTACCCCCCATTCCATTTAAACATACTCCAATCTATCTCCTGGAGAAACTGCCTGCCTGCAAACGTATTTACTCATGATATCTACAGTATTCTAATTTTACTCATTCACCCATCTGCCCAAACGAAACATCCACCTTCTACTAATGTACACCAAAACCCATTCGTTTACCTATCTAGTTCCTCTTCTCCCCTCTCTTCTCTTTTTATCAACCAATCAACAGCCATCTAATCACCCATCCATTTATCCACCCACCTATAGCTCCATCACCTATTTAGAATCATAGAATCATAGATTTGGAAGAGACCACCAGGTCCAACCCCCTGCAAAGCAGAAAACACCATCCAAGCATTCCTGACATATGGCTGTCAAGCCTCTGCTTAAAGACCTCCAAAGAAGGAGACTCCACCACACTCCTTGGCAGCAAATTCCACTGTTGAACAGCTCTTACTGCCAGGAAGTTCTTCCTAATGTTTAGGTGGAATCTTCTTTCTTGTAGTTTGAATCCATTGCTCTGTGTCCGCTTCTCTGGAGCAGCAGAAAACAACCTTTCTCCCTCCTCCATATGACATCCTTTTATATGCAGTATTCGAACATGGCTATCATATCACCCCTTAACCTTCTCTTCTCCAGGCTAAACATACCCAGCTCCCTAAGCCGATCCTCATAAGGCATCGTTTCCAGGCCTTTGACCATTTTGGTTGCCCTCCTCTGGACACATTCCAGCTTGTCAGTATCCTTCTTGAACTTTGGTGCCCAGAACTGGACACAGTACTCCAGGTGAGGTCTGACCAGAGCAGAATACAGTGGTACTATTACTTCCCTTGATCTAGATGCTATACTATTATTGATGCAGCCCCGAATTGCATTGGCTTTTTTAGCTGCTGCATCACACTGCTGACTCATGTCAAGTTTGTGGTCTACAAAGGACCCCTGGACAGTTAAGTCCACTCAAAGGCAACTATAGGGTTGCGGCGCTCATCTCACTTTCAGCCGAGGGAGCAGGCGTTTGTCCACAGACAGCTTTCCGGGTCATGTGGCCAGCAGGACTAAACTGCTTCCGGCGCAACGGGACACCGTAACAGAAACCAGAGCGCACAGAAATGCCATATACCTTCCTGCTGCAGCGGTACCTATTTATCTACTTGCACTGGCGTACTTTCGAACTGCTAGTTTGACAGGGGCTGGGACAGAGCAACAGGAGCTCACTCTGTTGCGGGGATTCGAACTGCCAATCTTCCGATCTGGGTAGGACTTGCTTGCCTAGGAACCCTACCTAAGGAGTCACATCAGCTGAAGCCCTGAGCAGGGATTTCTGCTTGCACAATGGGGTTTCCTTCCTCCCCAGTTGGTGCCCCCAAAATTGGTTCTCTCTCGGTGTGTGTAAGAGAGGGGGGGCGGAACACACACACACCCGAACAGGGCATAGAGAGGAATGCTTGCACTGATGGAATGATAAGAAAAGCATGTTGTTTTCTTCCTCCCAATGTTGACTTGCTCTCAACCTGATGTCCTCCAGAATTTATTGGATCCCAACTGCCATCAGACCCAGCAGAAGTATATATATATATAAAAATCAAGATAACAAATCTTTTACAAAAGAATGGAAATGGTTTCTTGAATATTTAACAGATAAACAGATAAAAACATTGGCAGGATCAGTGTAACAACCTGCGGTTTTATAAGAGTATATATTTAAAATAGATGAATACGTGAGTGAATTTAGTTAATTTGGATATGCAGAAGATATTAAAATTAAATTTAAGGAACCGCAGAAAGAGGGCACTTTAACCTAAACACTTAATGCCTTGCCATGCCACACCCCCACGGGTAAATCAGCAGTAATAAACATTGAGCTATAAGTGAAAACTTGACTCAGCTATAATAATATAGGGCTGGTTAGTCTCGTGCCAGCTACCGCGGTTATACAAAAAGCCCAAAATAACGACAAACGGCGTAAAATGTGGCCAGAGATTCTTAACATCAAAACGTCTATTAAACCTATTACCCAGTTGTAAAACACTTAGATAATAAGGAAAACCAACACAGATGTTTCTAAAGCTATATTCTTGACTCCACGAAAGCTTAGAAACAAACTAGGATTAGATACCCTACTATGCTAAGCCCTAAACATCGATAGCCATTATGCAACCCCTTTCCGCCAGAGAACTACAAGTGAAAAATGCTGCCAGCAACCAGCGTCATAAGACACATAGATCTGAACAAACAGCTTGTGTGTTTTGTCTTACATAGATGGATCTACTCAGATGAGAGTCCTGTTAACGCTTGCCTGGGATTTAGCAACAAGAAAAGAAGCCTGGTCTTCATTCCATGTTTATTAAGGGGAGGATGTTCTGATAGACCAGAGGGCATTGTGGGTGCAAGGGAGGGGTTTTAATGGTACCAGGTGATGATGACAAATTCTGGGTGATGGTTCTGATTCTTAATATTCCTTTTCCCTTTGTATTCAAGACTCCAGTGAACCTTTCCCAGAAGCCACTGGAGCAGAGGTAAATTATCTTTTGGTAACCCTAACTTCCATTTATTTGGATGCATTAGCATACCTGCCAAGTCCTGGACGGAAAAATCCAGGATCGGCAGCCGCGCGACACCGGAAGTTACATAGACGCAACTTCTGGTGGCGCTTTGACCTTCTATGGGCACCAGAAAATGGCGGCACCGGTGCCGGAAGTCGCTTCTACGCATGACCGGAAACGCGTAAAATCGATTTCCGGCGCCACCATTTTCTGGTGCCCGTAGAAGGGCAAAGCGGCACCAGAAAAATGGCCGCCGGCAGGAGCGGATTTAAGGGAGAATAACGGGATAATAACCAATACGGGAGATCGCCGGGAAACGGTAGGAAAAAAGGGAGTTTCCCGGCGAAAACGAGATACTTGGCAGCTAAGCATTAGTTTTGTTTTCTGTTTGATAACCAGCTAATCACTATTATCTTCCTATTTGGCAGGGTCCTCAGTGGAAACGAGGCCCTAAAGGAGACAGGGTAGGTATCTGTAACGAAGCTTTGGCTGATAATAGTTCAAAGGGGAAATGAACTAAAATTAATATGCAAGCATGGCAGAAGAATTGGTGGCAAGTGGCTGTGTGTGACAAGGACAGTCATAAAATATTTGGGACACTTCTTTGGCCATATTTTGAATTTTCCATTCCTATATGCAAAAGAAATTTTGCCTACTTAGATTGTTTAAAAGAACACTCCCCCTCCCAACCTACAGAAAGGAAATTCAAATAGCTTATAACAGTGTTTCCCATACAGGGTGCACAAAACCAATGGGCTGTGTGTTGAAAGGTATATAGGCTCACCCTCTTCATACATAAATACACCTTTAAGACAGGATTCGTAAGCAAAAAGACAATGGGAAGGCCTTCACCATTTGCCTCCTTTACTGCAGAGGAATATTTGAGGTCATTGGGAGAGTCCAAATGGCTTCAGGATTGCTCTCCCTCTGCCTGGTTCCTTGCAACCTCACTTCTCGCAGGGAGGGAACTGCCAGAAGGCCCTCGGCGCTGAACCTCAGTGTCCGGGCTGAATGATGGGGGTGGAGACGCTCCTTCAGGTATACTAGGCTGAGGCCGTTTAGGGCTTTAAAGGTCTCCACCAACACTTTGAATTGTGCTCAGAAACATAACAATGGGGTGAGGGCAGGAATTGTGTGTGGGGGGGGGAGCATGAACAGGGCTTTAGTCTGAAGCAGGTCTTAACATTGTAAGATGCTGCTTTGGAACAAACAGGTTCTATACCAGGAGTCAGCAAATGTTTCCAGCAGGGAGCCAGTCCACTGTCCCTCAGACCTCTGGGGGGCCCGAATTATATTTGGGTGTGTGTGTGGATGAATGAATTCATGTGCCCTACAAATAGCCCAGGGATGCATTTTAAATAAAAGCATGCATTCTACTCATGTAAAAACACACTGTGTTTTTGCCAGTTCCACAAAGTCCATCATTTTCACCTGCTACTCTTCTTTTGTTGGTACTTCTTGTTGTTTCCATTTTTGGGCTAAAAGAATTATTGCTGCTGCTGTTGCATACATAAACAATCTTTTATCTCCTCTTTTATCTTCAGATCTTATTCCAGAATCCCGTTGTGAACCATGTAAGGCGTATCTTGAAAAAGATACGGCACAGCAGCTGAAGCATAAGGTAAAAAAACCTATCTGCTCACTAGCAATATCAGGCTGTGCCATTTCGCCCAGTACGCACTGTGCACATTTCTGCTGCCAAAGTCTCAAAAACCTTTCTTCTCAGTCCAAACTAGCAGAGTATTAATTAGCAGCTAGAAAGTAGTCAGCCTCTGTGTCCGTAAATAACGAAGAGCAACTCCTTTCTCATTAAAACACAGATGTTTACTTAGGAACTCCGCAGCCGAGAGTTTCACTTCCTCCTGACTGTAAAGCAATGACACGACAATACAGAAAAAAATAAGGACGTCTCACATTACAGAGAATACAACAGTACATACTATTCCTGGATGTAGATGTCATAGGCCTGTGATTGCAGGGCAAACACTTAGCAATTTAACCCTCTCAGCTCACACTATGTCATTGAGTAGACTAGGCTTCCTCAACCTCAGCCCTCCAGATGTTTTGAGACTACAATTCCCAACATCCCTGACCACTGGTCCTGCTAGCTAGGGATCATGGGAGTTGTAGGCCAAAAACATCTGGATGGCCGAGGTTGAGGAATCTGGAGTACACAAAAACAGCCCACCCTAAACTGGGTCTGCTCTGTTGCAGTAATTCTTCAGCCCTGTCCAGTGGTTTGGTACAGATGTATATGTTCCTTCAGACAGTGCATCAATTGTGCATCGCTGGGGAGCAGGGGGCACCCATGAACATCTAGGGGGCAGGCCTAGTTGACCACATCTTCAGAAACCACTTCATGCATTAGGTACTTACCTTCCAAGTTCCGGACTGCAGAATCCGGGACCGGCAGCCATTTGATACCAGAGGTTGCGTCAATGTAACTTCCGGTGTCGCTTTGCCCTTCTATGGGCACTCAAAATGGCTGGCGGCGGCTTCGAAAGTCGCTTGTACGCATGTCAGGAAGTGCGCCGACGCAACTTCCGGTGTCGCTCCACCCATCTATGGGCACCAAAAATGGCCGCCGCCAACACCGGAAGTCACGTCTATGCACTTCTGGACATGCGTAGATGCGACTTTTGAAGCTGGCGGCGGCCATTTTTTGTGCCCATAGAAGGGCAAATCGGAAAGAAAAAAATGGCCACCGGCAGGAGAAAATAACGGAGAAAAATGGGAGACGAAGTGATATGGGGGACCACCGGGAAAAGGTAAGTAAAAAAGGGGGTTTTGCCGGGGAAAACGGGAGACTTGGCAGCTATGATTAGGTACCCACCCTTACCGAATGCCGGCACAGGGTTTTTGTTGCAACTCTCTACCCTTCTTCCTGCTTCCAACATGTTCCCCAGCATTTCTTGTTATTTATCTTTGGTTATTTTCTGTTCTGTTTGCAGACCCCGGATGCTTGCAGTTGAAATGTTCCCTCTTGGCGGAGCTCTTTCTTGTAGGTGAAGAAATTCTGATACCTAATTCTGTGTGGAGACCTTTTAACCACCCCCAAGAAATAAATTCAGGCATGACTCAAATTTTTGGTTTGGTTTTTGGCAGAATTTAGGCCACAACTTTATTGATTACAATCAAGTGAGTGGTTGCATAGGCTCTGGTTTGACTAGCTACCTGCAGCCCTGCAGGCAGCGCTGACCCTGGGCACCAACCGTAAGTCAGCCTTGGGTGAACACCTGGGACAGTGGCAAGCAGGAGCCCTGCTAGGCCACCACCCAGATGTCCCCTGGACTCAGGCTCAGGGCACAACCTTGCACGGGGAAGACCAACCATGAATCCGTGGATTCCTTGTTAAAGGAATACCCAAGCATAGGGATGGCTAGGCATCCTGCCACCCCATCCACCTGAACCAGAGCCTATCCGCAACCTTACAAGTTGTGACAATTTGCTACACGGCGGCAGGCAAAACCCAAGTGGTACCAGCCAATCAGTCAAGTGGGGAAAATTCCTGCTGTGCCCCTGTCCCAATGACAGGGGACACACGACGGCATAGCAAGGTCAAGCGCAAACCCTAAATATAGGGAGAGGTGGGCGGGTCTTCCGATGCACTGAGCCTGAAAGAGGAATCTCAGGGACACGTGCAGCGGGTTAAATAATGGTCCCTCGATCGCTTTGACTGGCGTCCCTCAGGCCCAATTGCTCCCAAGATCGAGGCACCACCAATAAGGTGTTGTGGCTGCTCCAATCTTCCCACCCACAACACAGGGTCTGGTTGCCTGGTCCCACTGCAACATGTGCCCGCTTGTTAGGGAGGACCCGATTTATGGTGGATTTTTTTCCATGTGTGACCAAACAACTGGCCCATATAGAATAATATTTGATAGACAATCTTCACTTATCACTTTCATGTTAACATGGTCCGAATCACGTGCAACTGCCACTGTGCTGTAGTTAGGCAGGCCTTTTTTATTACTTATTTATGATTTTCATTTTTAGACCTTTCAATAATTATTTTACAATCATTTCAACATTTCAAAACTCGACTTCCTTCCCCCTCTTTCTGTGGTTCCTTCAATTTGTTTTTTATATTTTCTGCACATTCCAAATTAACTTCATTCACTCATTTATTCATCTACAGTAGTACCTTGGTACTCGAACGGCTTGGCTCCCGAAAAAATCAGCTCCCAAACGCCGCAAACCCGGAAGTGAGGGTTTCAGTTTGCAAACATTTTTTGGAAGCCGAATGTCTGATGCGGCTTCGCAGCTTCCGATTGAGTGCAGGAAGCTTCTGCAGCCAATCGGAAGCTGCGCCTTGGTTTTTTAACAATTTCAGGAGTTGAACGGACTCCCGGAACGGATTAAGTTTGAGAACCTAGGCACCACTGTACTTCAGATATTCATCTATTTTACATTTCCAACACTTATTTATGAAGTTAAGGCAGGCCATCTGGTCAATGCACGGGATCACATATATACTGCCTTGGGTTTCATGACAGAAGAGAGACAGGACAGCACTGTACATAAATGAATTTTTAAAAATGTGATTATGTATTTACTGGATTTGTAGACCGCCCTTTAGCTCATATAGTGATCACAGAGAGTTTCCCCATATCTCATAAAACATAGTTTATAATAAAAAAACAAATCTTCATCAAACAGCAAAAGTAACAGCAGCGCAGAATAGAAACTGAAGACTCCAAATCATGAAATATATTGCCTCCAAATGCTCAGGAAAACAGGCACGTTTTAACTCGGTTATGGAAACCCCAATCCATGGGATGCTGATTGTTCACAAACATTTTCACTAATGCTATGGATTAGTGTGTGTGTGTGAATTCTCCATACTATTTGCACAAGACAGTTGCTTGGACAGTAATTTGAAAAGGAAGACTGGTGGGAGAGGAAATGGCACTTCTTAACACGCTTCCCGCTCCTGTTTTTATCACTACTGGGGTGGGATAGCTGTAATATTTTCCCCAGTGGGGGTAATAGCAGCTTAGCGGAGATTTTCCATAAGGGAAATGACATGAGCCCTTCTGTTCAACCAACTCCCATGCCTTCCTTCTTCTTCCAGTTGCTGACTGTCACATATATTTCTAATTCTCTAATAAGAAACATTAGAAATCTCATCTTAAAAGAACGTCAAACTGCATGTACCATGGAGTTCAGCCCTTATATCATGATGGGGTGTATGTGGATTCCAAAAGGCAGCGCAGAAGTCTCAGAAATAATCGCTTTGGGGGGAAACCAGAAACGTTGGAAAGCTAAAGATGAATTTGCTGAATCATCTTTTGTCTTCCTTTTTGGTCATTAGCTTTGGGCTGACAATTTCAGTGTCTTCAAGTGATTCTAGACAATGTGCGTCACTTGTATCGCATGCAAGCGATGTGCAGTAATTCTCCTTTTGGGACATCACTTCATTTCCTGTGCTTTGGGAGCATGGCCGATAAACCAGGGAGAAGGTTACACACATACAGTATACATTAATATTTCCATGCTCCTTTATCCCACTCTTCTATCTAAAGGCAGAGTTGCTAAAAAGATTGGAAAACAATAGTTACGGACTACAGTGGTACCTCGGTACTCAAACTTAATCTGTTCTGGAAGTCCGTTCCAAAACCAAAGTGTTCCAAAACCAAGGCACGCTTCCCCATAGAAAGTAATCGCAGTCTCTTGGGAGTTGGCCACCCCTGCAATAAACCATGTACTGCAGTCACACAACCAATCAATCAGTAGCTGAACTGGGTTCCACACAATCACAAAAAGACAAACTAAAAAAGAGCCGCTAAAACAAAAACAAAAAATAAATAGCAAAACCTCAGCGTAACACTCAAAAGGGAAGTGTGGCACTCAAGACGGAAGCGTAACACTCAACTCGGAAGCCTAACACTCAAAGCGGAGCATGTTCAACTTCTGAAAAAGTTTGCAAACCGCCACACTTACTTCCAGGTTTGTAGTGTTTGGGTTCCAAGTTGTTTGAGTACCAAGGCGTTTGAGAACCAAGGTACCACTGTAGAGTGTAATGAAAATGGATCTGACCAGTGGGTTGGATGCAAAACACCTTGAGAGTTGGGTGGGGTTTCCCGCCTGCCAATCATCTGATGTCACCAACCTCAAGTGAATGAATCGAGAGTGCAGGCATAGCTTGAAGCCAGTCTGGGAATGCAAAGGAACAAACAATTTTTTCCAGGCACAGTTTGAGTCGCACCTGCAAAGCACCACCACCTGGAGCTACCTTTTTACAGAAAAGACCAGAACCGCAATGAGATGGCTCAGGTGATTCAGAAGGTGTTTGGGTTCAGGGGTGGACTTTGTGTTTTCAAAGTTTAGCGGCGCCCTGCGCAAGGCCAAAATTTGCCCTCCAACTTGCCCTATCGCTTTCTGTTCTGCTCAATTCATTGTGTCACAGTTGCGATGCCCCGCAGCGCCCCCTTGGCTCAGCGCCCCATGTGGCAGAACTGGTCATGCTGCCCTAAATCTGCCTCTTTTGGGTCAGGGATGGATGGAACTGGGAATCACTGGGAATCCCTTCCTGGCATCAGCAGAAACTCTGACAGTGACCAGCATTGGCTGTAACAGCTGAACAGGGGTAGCAGATTTCATTTCCCTCCTGTTCCTGGAACATCTGCCCTGCTGAGGAGCGATGGGGATTTAAATGCAGAGGAAAATTCCCCGTCAGCTCAAGAGTGCAGGTGAAAGGAAACTATATGAAAATGATGTACTATTGGTATTTAACACCAAGTAAAATTGCAAAAATGTACAAAACAAATTCAAATTTGTCTTGGAGATGCAAAGAGAAGGAATCTTTTAATCTTTTTTTTTTTGCAATGTTACATATAAGAAAGAAAACACAACATTTCTTACTTTACATTTCTTACTATACATCCATTTACAACTATATGTTTTCTCCCTTTCTATCCCTGTGACTTCCCTCCACCCGTGCTTGGCATTACTCAGTTATCTTATTTCTTCCAATGTTGTGTTAATGCAAAATACTTTACATAATAACCCGTATAATCTTTTCCATCTCTTAACTTTACGAACTTCAGTCTGAGTGTATCAGTAAGTTTCTTTTGGAACAATGTTTGGACATATATTCCTCTACACATTCCAATTCTTTCCTTAGTTTTTGATTAGATTGCAATCTAATTGCTGCTGTCATTTTGGCCAGTTCAATAAATTCACAGAGTTTAGTCTGCCATTCCGCTATTGAAGGAACTATATCTCCCTTCCAATTTTTTTGCAATTAGAATCTTGGCAGCAGCTGTCACATATAAGAATATATATACCGGTACTCTCCCAAAAGATGTTCCTGTGGTAGAAAATGCTAAATGAGCATTAGGATGTCATTTCTCTAAATGTTGACTCTTAAAAATACCCAAAAGAAATACTTGGTTTAATAGGTGAGGAAAAGATTATTAGGTACTACTTCAGTCTGATCCTAACTATCATGTTTACTCAGAACTTTTGGCACCTGAAGAGAAAACCCGAGAAATGCCGCTTCTCCTACCTTGGCTGTAAAAAAATAAAAATAAAAAATGCAATAAATATAAATTTGCTATGCTTTCACAATACCCCAAATCAGCCCCCTAAGGCAGCCACACTATGCCACCTAATGGTAGGGCTGGTTCTGCAATTAAGACTTTTATCCAAACAAAATCTACAGAACTTTATAAATTCCCACTTTCCAACAAATACCCATCTGCTGACATCTGGTGGTTGTACATAGAAAAACAAATGAAAGAGCACTTTTTAAGGTGAAGGGCACACAAGTCAAAAACCACGCCCAACGCAGTGTTTGCGTATGAATGTTAATGCAGAGGTAGGTGGGGAAGAAATTTGTAAAGAGCAGCCTTTCTTAACCTTGGGTCCCCATATGTTTTGGGACTACAACTCCCACCATCCCTGACCACTGGTCCTGTTAGCTAGGGATGATGGGAGTTGTGGTCCAGCAACAGCAGGGGACTCAAGGTTGAGAAAGGTTGGGTGGCCATTTACGCAGTGCAAAAAAGTATCCCCCCTCATGAGGTCACATTTGCACATAACAAAATATGTATTTTATCGAAATAATTGTTGAACTGTAATACAATTAAGAAGTATATTAATAGTGAAATACAATTAAGAAGAAGTATATTAATAGTGAAATACAATTAAGAAGTAGTATATTAATAGTGAAATACAATTAAGAAGAAGTATATTTTTGGCGCCCCCAAGAGAGTGGGACCCTAAGCTATAGCTTGTTTAGCTTATATGTAAAGCCGGCACTGTTGATAGATACACAGAGCTAGAGATAGAGGCGGAGATAGACAGAAAGAAAGAAAGAAAGAAAGAAAGAAAGAAAGAAAGAAAGAAAGAAAGAAAGAAAGAAAGAAAGAAAGAAAGAGGGAGAGGGAGGGAGGGAGAGGGAGAGAAAGAGAGAGAGAAAGAAAGAAAGAGAGAAAGAAAGAAAGAGGTAGAGAGGTTGAGATAGACAGAAATAAAGAGAGGTGCACAGAGAGAGAGAGAGAGAGAGAGAGAGAGAAAGAAAGAAAGAAGGAAAGAAAGAAAGAAAGAAAGAGAAAGCGGTAGATAGAAAGAGAGAGCTAGGCAGAGATAGAAAGAGAGGGGGGGAAACGAGGGGGGGGGGTGGAGAGAGAAAGAAAAAAGAGAAAGAGACAGATCAGCTCCCCTCCCTGATACGGATGAAGCCGGTCCCTCTTTCCTTCCCCCTCCCGCTCCCCGCTCGGGCTGCCCCCCAGCGCCCCGGTGCCTCTCTCGGCGGCGGCGGCGGCGAGGCCTTCCTTTGGGCGGGCGCAGGGAGGAGCCGGAGGCGGAGCCTTCCCGAAGCCGGCCGGCGACCCGGACCGGTGCGAGAGGCCGGCGACGTCCTCGGCCTTCGGACATGGCGGCGGCGGCGGCGGCGACCTGCGCCCCCGTTTGCCGCCGCCTCCTGCTGCTGCTGCTGCGGAGAAGGCGTCGCGGAGGCTCCCCGAGGCTGCCGTCGGCCGGCAAACGCCTCAGCAGCAGCAGCTCCCTCAGCAGCGGCGTCGTCAGGTGCGGGAGGGGAAGAGAAGGGCGCCTCTGTCAGGGGAGGCGGGGGCCGAGGGGGTCGTCGTCGTCGGTGGGGTGGGGTGGGGGCGCCAACCGGCGGGACCCGAGCAACCCTCCCAAGTCGTTAAGTGGGGATTGGGGTCAGGGCCGGCCCACCCCTGAGGCAAGGGGAGGCGACGGCCTCAGGCGGCAGGATTCGTAGGGGCGAGAAGGGTCTCTTCCCTCACCCCGTCATCCCTAGCAGGGCGCTCGTTTGTGGTCCGCCTCAGGTGGGCTCAGATGGCTCGGCCATGGGTCTTCCTCCTCTCGGGGTTGTGGGTTCGAACTGTAAGAGCCAACTCATGGGGGATGAGGTCCCTTCAATGCCCCCACCTCAATAAAATATTTGAGGGAGCTGGTTCCCCCCCCCCAAAAAAACCAACTAGATGGGTTTTGCCACTCAAATGGCGTGCACATGCAGTGTTGTGTGATTATGTGAGGTGGAGCATACCTGATTGGTTATACAGTGGCACCTCGACTTCCGAATGCCTCAACTTCCGAAGGTTCCGGCTTCCGAAGTCCGCTAACCCGGAAGTATTTTCACCGTGTGTGTGTGTTCTGCGCATGCGCAGAAGCGGCGCGCATGGTCTGTGTGTGCGCAAACGAAGGATTCGACTTCCGAAGAGTGCCGTGGAACGGATCGCCTTCGTAAGTCGAGGTACCACTGTATGTCTGATTATGCGGAGCAGAGCTTACCTGATTGGTTATGAGATTGATTTATGTGGGGCGGAGCTTACCTGATTGGTTATGCAATTGGTTATGTGGGGCGGAGCTTACCTAATTGGTTATGCGGTTGGTTATGTGTGGCCAAGTTTCCTGATTGGTTAAGTGATCAATTATGAGAGGCAGAGCATACCTGATTGGTTATGTGATTGATTATGTGGGGCGGAGTTTACCTGATTGGTTATGTGGGGCAGAGCTTACCTGATTGGTTATGCCAGGGGTCAGCAACCTTTTTCAGCTGTGGGCCGGTCCACCGTCCCTCAAACCATGTGGCAGGCTGGACTATATTTTTTTTGGGGGGGGGGAGAATGAATTCCTATGCCCCACAAATAACCGAGAGATGCATTTTAAATAAAAGCACACATTCTACTCATGTAAAAACACACTGATTCCCGGACCGTCTGCGGGCTGGATTAAGAAGGCTTGCCTACCCCTGGGTTATGCGATTGATTATGTGGGGTGGAGCTTATCTGATTGATGTGATTGATTATGTGGGGCAGAGCTTGGGCCTCCCCAATATTTTATTCAAGTTGGCACCCCACATTGGACAAAAGATTCCTGTGTTGCGGTGTGTGTGTGTGTATTTGTGTGTGTGTATTTTATTTTTAAATTTATATGCATCCTTTTATTCAAAGATCATGGAGCGGGTTGGAATAGATGACCTTTATGTTCCCTTCCAGCACTACATTTCTATGACTCTAAGCCACCACCCCTCACCAGAGGCTGTCCTCTGTCGCCTGAGAATGCTATTGCTGCAGGAGAGGGGCCTGGCAACAAGCAAGGTGGCAAAACTTTGCCCAGGGCTGTGGCGCCTCCTCCCCAGGGGTGGAGGCTGGCAAGAATTGGGTGCTGCCTCCCATATGAAAGCAAATATATGTGGAAGTGTGTGTGGGGGGGAATCCCCCCATGAGGAAAACTAGTACAGGTAGATTTCTTACGAGGGCTTGTTCATGTGTCACCATTAAATGCATTCCCAACTTGTTTTTGGGAAGCCACTAGATCAGGGGTTGGCAAGGCTTACCGGGCATGGGCTGGATCACTCCTGCCGAGATCATCCGCGGGCCGGACTGGCGCAGCGCGATGCTGCTTCTGTGCGTGTTCACGGCACAGGAAATCGCTTCTGTGCATGCCCAGATGCCAAAAATCGTGCCTGTGCAGAAGTGATTTCTTGCGCCGCAGAGCTGCGCAGAAGCAATTTATGGTGCCGATTTCTGGGGGGGGGGATGGCACAGCCCATGCGGTGATTTCCGGACCGTCCGTGGGCCTTAGGTTGCACTAGATGATATAGGAACAACAATTCCCCAAACTACATGTGTTGCACATTATGCATTTATGCATTTGCCGTGTATTTTAATTCATTTCAAGTATGAGGGAGGCAACTTGAAGAAGCATCACTTTCAGGTGATGTAATTCCTTTCTGTGAGGTCTTCTCATGGAAACAATATTAACTCTTTTAAGGCAAGAAGAGCGTAAGCCATGCATGCAGCCCGCCTAGTTCTGCACCTGAATTCTGATACGGAAAGTAGCATCTCATAGTGATGTGACACTGTCTATTGGCTGTATGCATAACTCAATCCCTCTTCTTGCTTTAAAGGACCACTGACCCTTCAAGGAAAATGAGGATGACCACATGCACAAGCAACATGGGTATGTGTAGTGCTTCTAGAATATCAAGAGGTCAGAGAGGAGGGAGGGTGAGCCAGTCAGTTGTGGTTCCCCATTGAAGAGAAGGGTTAAGGAGCGATGGTTATTGGACAAACACCTATTTGCTGACTAGGTGCTTTAATAGCAGTGAGAACTC
Source organism: Zootoca vivipara (assembly GCF_965207765.1). NCBI lineage: Eukaryota > Metazoa > Chordata > Lepidosauria > Squamata > Lacertidae > Zootoca > Zootoca vivipara. The sequence continues at coordinate 11,804,699 of NC_142595.1, read as the reverse complement.
ACTGTGTACATTTTATTTATTATAGATATTTTTTTCCCCCAACCTTCTGCCTCATACCGAAATCTCCCAAGGTAACATACACCCTAAAAAGGTTTTGAAAGAAGATAAATAAGATAAAATTAAAATAAGCAGGAAAAGAACAACAGAAAATGACAATAAAAAGTTATAGGATCTGTTACTTTGAGCTGCTGTCTATGTGGAGGACTGGAATGTATGGCTTTTGGTTTGCTGTGAATTTTGGCTCCTGGCATCTTACATCTTTTTGGATATTTTGTATTCTTTCTCAGAAGTTTTAATTTTAATTCTGACTAGCTTTCTCTTTGAATGTGGAAAGTGGCAAATTTGGGAACTGCATGTAACCTTTTAAGGGTTGTGTTTGTTCTTGTGCCCAGGAACCTATGCTAAGAAAACAAGATGATTTTTTTTAAACTCCCTCACAAATGTTGGGAAATCATTTTGTTGGGGAAAAGGCCTTCTTTGCCTTTTTCTCTAAGGGTGAAAGCTGTGACAACAAATGATTTAAACAACCCTTCTGTGTGTGTCTTTTTAGTTTTCTTATGCCATATACTTTTTCTAAAGGTAAAGGGACCATAAAGAAGTGATAGCTGGACCATAAAGAAGGCTGATCGCCAAATAATTGATGCTTTTGAATTATGGTGCTGGAGGAGACTTTTGAGAGTCCCATGGACTGCAAGAAGATCAAACCTATCCATTCTTAAGGAAATCAGCCCTGAGTGCTCACTGGAAGGACAGATCCTGAAGCTGAGGCTCTAATACTTTGGCCACCTCATGAAAAGAGAAGACTCCCTGGAAAAGACCCTGATGTTGGGAAAGATTGAGGGCACTAGGAGAAGGAGACGACAGAGGACGAGATGGTTGGACAGTGTTCTCGAAGCTACGAACATGAGTCTGACCAAACTGCAGGAGGCAGTGGAAGACAGGAGTGCCTGGCGTGCTATGGTCCATGGGGTCACGAAGAGTCGGACACGACTAAACGACTAAACAACAACAAAGGGACCCCTGACCATTAGGTCCAGTCGTGACCGACTCTGGGGTTGCGGTGTTCATCTCGCGTTATTGGCCGAGGGAGCCGGCGTACAGCTTCCAGGTCATGTGGCCAGCATGACAAAGCCGCTCCAGAGTAGCACACGGAAACGCTGTTTACTTTCCTGCTGTAGTGGTATCTATTTATCTACTTGCACTTTGTCGTGCTTTCGAACTGCTAGGTTGGCAGGAGCTGGGCCCGAGCAACGGGAGCTCACCCAGTCGTGGGGATTCGAACTGCCAACCTTCTGATAGGCAAGCCCCAGGCTCTGTCGTTTAACCCACAGCGCCGCCCTCGTCCCTTCATACTTCTTCTAGTTTACCATAATTAAATAACTTTCTCTCAAACGTTCTCCCTTCCAGTATCCTGAACTATTTATGGAAGTGGCATATATCTGGGCACCATTGATTACAGGCTTCATGGAAAATGTTTTTCATCAGTCTCAGGTGGCTGGAGGAAAAAATCTTGCGTTAGGTTTGGGTGCTAGTGTTGATGTCCAGATTATCACCACACTGGAGATACTAATGATACACAAAACAAGGATCAGCATGTTGTAGTATATTTTTCTTCCCATTAGTTATTTATTCATACCATACTTTTCAATATATCCCCCTCATCAGTTTTCAAACCACAGTGTGTTTTTTTCTTACTTTAAAAGTGGATTCGTCACGGAAACTTCCATTACACTCTTGATTCCCTCCTGCAAAATGGATTTGCTTCCCTACAGGTGTTATAATGGCAACATTTATTAATGCGAAAAAATGGACACCAGAGACAGCAACTGCAACTGAGAATAGACTGAACTCACAAACTGCAATTAGATTAAGAACAACTATAATAAACAACTCTTCCATAGATTCCTCCCTGACTGCCTATGAAAATCTCATTGAGTCATTGCAGGATGTGGTCACTGTAAATACAAACTCATTAGACTGCAAGTCCCACACTAACAAAGGGTGCCATTGGTTTGACAAAGAGTGCCGTATGAAGAAGGAAGCTTTAAGGAATGCGTACATGGACTATAGAAATGCTGGACAAAATTTCTTACCTCCATCCTACTTTAAATTGAAAAAAGAGTATAAAGCCCTCTTGGTCTCAAAGAAAAGGCAAGCTGAGCGAAACTCCTGGTCCTTGTTATTGAACGCTTCACTAAATAATGAAACTAAATTTTTTGGCAACTGGTCTCGGACTCAATGAAAACTAGCCTTTCAACTCCCAGCTGCGCCATTCCAGCCCAGTTCTGGGAGAATCACTTCAGAAATATATTTATGGAAAATTCAAACCTTACCATCGGTTCTCAGGAAGCTGACAGTGCAGAATTGGCACTGCTACCTCTTTGGAGACCAGTTACAGTGGAGGAAATTTATACATTAATGGAGAAACTGAAGAATGGCAAGGCCCCGGGAAAAGACTTTATACCAGCAGAACTTATAACATCCAACCAGCTCTGGTGGGCTCCGCTTTTGACGGCCCTTTTCACAGTGGTAAACAGCTCAGGCAAAGTACCACAAAGCTGGAAGCATGCTATAGTCGTCCCAATATTCAAGAAAGGCGACCCTAAAGAACCTTCAAATTACAGGCCAATTAGCCTGTTATCAGTAATTGGGAAGTTGTATGCCTGCTTCCTAAGTAATAAACTGACAACTTTTCTTAATGAATATAACATCCTATCTGAAGCCCAGGCAGCCTATCGAGAGAATCACTCAACCACAGACCACTGCCTAATGCTGTCTTTCCTAGCCGAAAAATATACCAGGCCGCTTCAGGGCAAGCTCTTTGTGGCATTTATGGATCTGAAGTCAGCATTCGATTCTGTCCCCAGATCCCATTTGTGGACCAAATTAGATCAGATAATACAGGACAAACGTCTCCTCTTTCTTATAAAAGCCCTATATAACAGAACCAAACTGCAGGTCCGATGCGGTCAGCAGGGACAGCTATCAAATAATATCGAAATGAGTAGGGGGGTTCGACAGGGTTGTGTCCTGGCCCCAACATTGTTTTGCTTATTCCTAAATGATCTAGAAGAGTGCCTAATGGACGCAGATGGTCACCTTCCAAAAATAGGTATAGGAAGGACTCCCTTGCTGCTTTATGCTGATGACGCGGCCATAATTTCACGCACCAGACCGGGTTTGAAACACCTGTTGATGAAATTTTCTGATTATTGTCTTGGAAATGGCCTAACAATAAATTATGAAAAATCAAAAATCCTAGTATTTGAAAGAAGCTTTTCCCGGTTAAACTGGTCGCTGGATGGCCATGAACTTGAACAGATTAAACATTTCAGCTATTTGGGACTAACATTCCACCATACAAGATCATGGAAGTACCACTGGCAAACCTCCCTTCAAAAGGCGGAGATTACAAAACTAGCCATACTTCGATTCTTCCATACAAAGGGCGGCAAGTATGTACCAGCAGCTCTAAAAGTATTCAATGCAAAAACTGTCCCCCAAATCCTGTACGCAGCAAACGTCTGGCAGAATGGGGACCTGCCTAAGCTAGATGGCTTCCAAGCACAATTTATTCGATCCTTGCTTCAGGTGCCCAATTGTGTTCGAAATTCCATACTCCTGCTAGAAACGGGTGAATGCCCAATTTCAACAAAGGCATGGTGGGCTGCACTAAAACATTGGCTCAAGATTGCAGTATTTGAACTTTGGGAGGGACTGTATAAATACCTGAACAATGAGGAATACATCAGCCAATGGCAGAAAACCATGGCGAGAAAAGCCACTGCTTTAGGTCTGTCACCCACCCAACTCTTTTGCCTGGGATATGAAGGTGCCCTAAAGACCTTAAAGCAAAGACTGGGATAATTCACACAGTGATCTACGACATCAATCACTTGCGATCTGCAGTCCATTGGCAGTAGGAGTACAATATGGGCATGTCTTTAAGCCAGCAGCCTATATTCAAAACATGACAGTGCCAAACTACCGAAGGCTGTTCACAAAAGCAAAACTGAATGTTTTCCCCTCTGCAGTGCTGGAGGGCAGGATGAGAGGAGTACCCTACCAGGAAAGACTGTGCTCGTGCACCCATGATGTAGATTCTATAAAACACATTGTGCTGCACTGTGGGAAGTTTGAGCAAGCTAGGGCTGAAGTGAGTTCACCCCTGCTAGCCTTGCTCCCAGGAAAATCAGAGGATTTCTATATCAGGTACCTATTGGAAGACCGGTCAAATGCCAGAACACTAGCAGTGGCAAAGTTTTTATCGGTGGTCACAAGAACTAATGTTTCCTACTCCGAATTTGAGTAAGATGTCTGAGTGGTTTGAGTGCGGGGTGTCCCAGCTGTGTATCGCTTGGTAACGAATTGATGGGTCTATGGACCGTAATAAAGATTGTTGTTGTTATTAATGCGCACTTGAGGACGACGTAAAATGAGCGGTAAAATGTTGGCCTCAAAACTTTAGCCTTTTAACGATTCATTTTATCCTTTGTATTTTACAGTACCGAAGCAACTATTATCTCAGGGAAAAAGCTGGCTGCCCAGGTCTGTGAGGAGATACGGAAGGATGTAGACTCCTGGCTTGCCCTTGGGAACAAGAAGCCTCATCTCACTGTTGTCTTAGTAGGAGACAACCCAGCCAGTCACACATATGTGAGAAATAAAGTAAAAGCAGCGGCAGCCGTAGGTATGCCTTTTTATTCAAACCGTTTCGCAAACAATGGCAGCTTTCTGGACACAATGTGCCTTTCTTTTCAGAGGCTGCCTTCCCCAGGGAGAAATCTCCATGCTGGCAATGGGCAGAATTTGAGCATTTCATAGCTCTGTCAGTCTCTCTACTCCCCTTCCCACCCCCTATCTCTCCATTTTGGCTCCCCACTGTTCCCCATTAATTAACAAATTTTGGAACTGATGACTTGCAGAAGGCTCCTCCTCCAAGGCCAGACTTTGGTAATACCGCTCCCTGAGCCAGGACAAAATTGGGCAACCCCCCCCCTCAAATATTTTTTTATTTTCACAATTATTCCTTTTGGTACAGTTGCTTTTTTATGGATCTTCTCAGTAGGTACCCATATAAATACAGGTATTATTATTATTATTAATTTGTGCCCCCTCGGCTCAGCATGCTGTGCAGGGCAGCTGCCCCCACCGCCGTAAATCTGGTGCTGGGCTCCTCTCATCATTCCATCTGTTTCAATTCTGTCCATTTGTGTTCCCCCTTGCCTTCCCTCTCTTTTCCCATCCAGGCTCCCCACCCTGAGACTCATTGCAAGGTTCTTTTTTCCAGGCTCACCATGTAGCAACTGCATTTCCCCCCCCCCCTCTCAAACACACGCACACACAGATAAAGTGGTACCTCGGGTTACGAACTTAATTCGAAACCGTTCTTAACCTGAGGTGCCCTTTCACTAATTGGGCCTCCTCCTGCTGCTGCGCCGCCGGTGCACGATTTCCGTTCTCATCCTGGGACAAAGTTCTCAACCCGAGGTACTACTTCCGGGTTAGCGGAGTTTGTATCCCGAAGTGTTTGTAACCGGAAGTGTATGTAACCCGAGGTACCACTCTACATTACAGAAGAGTGATCCCGAGGGCTAGAGAAGGCCTGCAGCACCCCCATGGCTGGGGGTTCCTCACCCACTATCAATAAGAAAAAAACATATTAAATAAATAAATAAATAAATAAATAAATAGTGTGAATTTATTTTAGTATTCTAATTAATAATGCTACCGATAGATAGAATTGCACAATCTGAATTTTGTTGCATGTGACTCAATGGAACTAATGTTTTTGCTGATGACATTTTTTTGCTTTTTATTTTAGGCATTTGTAGTGAAATAATACTGAGGCCCAAAGATATTTCTCAGGAAGAACTTTTAGATCTAACTGAGAGATTAAACAAGGATTCAAGAGTCAGTGGTATATTAGTCCAGTTACCTCTGCCAGGTAATGTTACCTAATTTTATACAATGTCACAAAGTTGGGTGGCTTTGAGGAATAAATGGGGGAAATCAAGTGCACTTAACTTAGTATAAAACCTTCAACGAGAGAAAGGATTTATAAATAACCAAACTATTCAGTACCTTGACCGTATTGGTAATTATTTTTCCAAAATAATTCTTCAGTATTGCATTGCATAACTTTGCTTTGGAGACTAAATGTACCTAACCCACCTTGTATTGCAAGTGGTTTTATCTACAAAGTGTTTGGCAGTTTGGCAAATGCATCACTTTCATGAGACTTAAGGTGTGGGGAAACCAATTCTCTTACCTTCTGGACATCCCTGCTGGAGAGTACTGAGCAGATACGAAGGGGAGAGAGAAGGCAGCTTCCTTTGCTGCTGTCACTGCTGTAACTTAGCATTCAGTCAAATGCAATCAGAATTTTTCTGCAACTTGTTTTATAAGATAGCATTATGAGTTTGTAGGGCTCAAGGACATGGACAAGGTATTAGGATTGGTCAGGGCAACCACTTGCGCTTTGGACCCTTGCCCCTCTTGGCTGATAAAAACTAGCAGGGAGGGGACAGCTGCTGGGCCGGGAAGTTGACAAGTGCCTTCCTGTGAGAGTGGGTGGTCCCTGCCAGTGGTAAAACCACCCCTCAGTAAACCCTCCCTGGATTTGGAAAGTCCAAGTAATTACCAACCAGTTGCCAGTCCCCACTTCTTGGGCAAGGTTCTCGAGTGGGTGATCACAGAACTGATTTTCTAGATCCATTTCCATTGGGATTTAGGCACACAAACTGCTTGGGTCCCTTGGTTTTGACCTACAAAGCCTTAAATGGTTCCTCAAAGACTGCCTCTCTTGAACTGCCTCTCTATGAGCCGACTCTGACCCTATGATCATCATCTGAGGCCCTTTTTTCATGTGCCTACTCCATGAGAGATCTGGAGGGTAGTAACATGAGAACAGGCCTTTTATGTAGTGGCTCCCCATTTATGGAATCCTGTCCTCAAGGAAGCCCGCCTGGCGCCTTCATTACATGTCTTGAAGCATCAGGCAAAAACATTCTTCTTCTCCTTGGCTAATTAAACAGTAGATGACCTTTAAACTGGGGAGTATTGTTTTTGCTTGTTATTATGTTATGCAATTTTGTGTTTTCATTATGTAAATTGCACTGTGATCTTTGGATAAATTTAATTTTATACACACACACATCATCATCATCATCATCATCATCGTTCTGGTCCTTCACACTCTAGTATTGGATTTATAACCTGATTTTGGCATTTGCACAGGTCATTTTGCAGATAAAATTACTTGGGTGGGTCCACTTCACAGGTGCACAAAATGTAAAACATTTTTTGGGGCATGTTTCTGCCTTCAGTAGTAACCTTCTTATGAAAGCTGAAAGAGATGGTTCTCATAATTCATTTCAAATGACTGCTTCTGGGGGTAATGGCCATATTTTCAATACCGCTTTTTATTAATGTGCATGTGCTTGTAGGCTTGAATGCAGATTTTATTCACCCGCTTGCAGTTGAATAACTCTAGAACTATTCGGTGAGGGCAAATTATACATTTCCTAAATAAATGAGAATGAAAGATTGACCACATGGTGGCAGTGTAATATAAACTGAACCAGACTCAGCACTGCACATTGACTCTTTGCACCATAGACAAACTTAAAACTTGTGCGGTGAATGCAGGTTAGGCTACACTCTTATGTACTGCAGAGAGCAAAGACAAAGCTATGAATTCTTGTGACATGTGCATGGAGGTAGCTCTAAAGAGAAGCTTTAAAGCAGGGGTCCCCAGACTTACCCGGCTTTGGGCCTGTGCCCACCGCGCCAATCGCGCGGCGGGCCAGAGGGCAGGGGAGTGCGCGCACAGTGGGCCGGAGGGCGGGGGAGTGCGCGCCCGCGCACACACACACTTACTGGCACGGTGGCGCGCTTCCAGGTCGGAAAAATCGCCGAAAGTCGTTTGTGCGCATGCGTATGGGCCTCCCCCCCCCCGACCCGGAAGTGCACTGGAAATGACCTCTTCTGGGTCGGGAGAGGCCATACACATGTGCACAAACGATTTTCGGTGCTTTTTTCCGATCTGGAAAAGTGCTGCCGCGCTGCGTGCCGTAAGAGCGGGCGGCGGTGGCGGGGGTCGTTGCGGGCCGGATTGGGAGGCCAATTGGGCCGCATCTGGCCCGCGGGTCGTAGTTTGGGGACCCCTGCTTTAAAGCCTCAGCAGTTTTGCTCAGAGCATCAGTTGCCAACTTGATATTTGCAAGGGCGGTCGACGTGTGACCTGTGCATCTGACATAACTGAACCTGATTACTCCGAAGGCAGTAAAAGATGTCTTGAGGAAGAACTATTTGCATGCTGCACCGTTGACAGATTTGTCATTGGAAATGATCAGATTAAACTCCAAACTCATGATTTCCGGGATCATAGCCAGAATGCACCTGTGGCTCTTGTCACTGGATTGTGGACCTAGAATTGTAATAAAAGGGTGCCCCCTTTTCCATCACCAAGTTCTTTGGCCTAGACCTTGACTTGGTGAAAAATAAGAAGGCAGGCCAAACCTCAGCAGTCCTTTTGGACAGCCGGAAAACATTCAATGTTCTCCCATTCAACCAAGTATAAGCCCAAATTGCCACAGTCCAGGTTATTGCAGAAGTACTGTATGAACCGTCAACAGAGCCTCTTCATCCTCTAAAGGCAGCACAGTCTGAGAGGTTTTGCCTTTGTGGGTGGTCTGTGGGAGGAGATCATCCGTCCAGATCAGGTTGACAGTAATGCTAAGGGTATGTGCTGGTGATCTCCAGAAACCCACAGGACAGATTGTGGACATCAAAAATCTAGGAGTACAGTGGTACCTTGGTTGTCGGAATTAATCCATTCCGGGAGTCCTTTCGACTCCCAAAACCATTTGGGAAACCAAGGCGCAGCTTCCAATTGGCTGCAGGAGCTTCCTGCTCTCAATTGGAAGCTGTGTCAGACGTTTGGCTTCCAAAAAATGTTCACAAACCGGAACGCTTCTAGGTTTGCGGCATTTGGGAGCCAATTTGTTCAGGAGCCAAGCTGTTTGACTACCAAGGTACTACTGTACTGGTAAATATATCTTCGTAGAATCCTAGAAACATCCTCATGCTCATCACTGTTCAGTATCTTCTGAACATAAAGCCCATCAGACAAGTTCCAAATAACAGAAAGGACATGGAATCGTATTTTCCAGATCACATTGATGAAAGAACTGTGTGTAACACTGTTGCACCTGAAAAGGATGTGGATGGATTTCATATTTTCAATATAGGACAACTGTGTCTTGACCAACCTTCTGTTATACCTGCCACTGCTGCTGCTGTCTGGGAAATAATAAAAAGAACAGGTAAGCGAAATGATGTATTTCAGAGAAATATGGGGTATCAAGTTATACGATCCTATAGTGCTTAAATCCTAAATGAAGTAGGACATGCTATAAAATTTGGATTTGCACTGCGGTTTGTTGCATTGGATATGCTTAGCCCATCTTTTTTGTTTTAAGGAGTGTGCCAAAATATTTTTTGTTACTATTTAGCAAATGGGGACAAGCTGCTTAGTACAAGGTGCAGTGAAACCACAGTTTTCTCTTTTTCTTGATCCCTGTTGCTTTCAGCTGACCAGTGTAGTATATAGTGGTTAGAGTGGTAGGCTAGAAATGGGGAGACGGGGGTTCAAATGGAGAGACTGGATTACTGGAATAGTCACCATTTTCCAGCTTAAACTACCTTGCAGAGTTCTTATGAGGATAAAATGGCAGGAGAACCAGAGTCCGAAAGGGATATAGCTTTGCTGTATTGTAGTACCATGGATCCCGAACGCTTTGGTATTCGGATGTTTTGGCTCCCGAACGCTGGAAACCCGGAAGTGAGTGTTCCAGTTTGCGAATGTTCTTTGGAACCTGAACGTCCGATGGGGCTTCTGATTGGCTGCAGGAGCTTCCTGCAGCCAATCAGAAGCCACACTTTGGTTTCTGAACGTTTTGGAAGTCAAACGGACTTCCGGAACAGATTCCGTTCAACTTCCAAGGTACGACTGTAATGTCAGTCACATAATGTCAGCAACAAGGAAAATGAGCACTTAACTATGGCGCCCTATCACAATTTCTATATTAGAAAAAGAACAAATGTTTCCAAAAGGAAAATGACGTACAATAGCTAGATCTGGTTTTACTGGTGCAGGCTTTGTCCTATCTCAATGACTGCCACTCGCCACATGAACCAAACTGGGCTCTGCATGCGGCATCCAAGGACCTTCTCTATGTGCTCCCTCTGAAGGAGGTACGGAGAGTGGCAACATGAGGACTTTTTAGTGGTAGCTCCCAGATTATGGAATGCTCTCCCCAGAGAGGTATTTCTGATGACATCACTATCTGCTTTTAGGTGCCAGGCAAAAAATGTTCTTTTTACCCAGACCTTCTTTACCCAGGCCCTTAATTTGGATGGTTTCAGAAATTTGTGCCCTCATTCAACTGGTGGGGTGTGTTAGACCTGCCTTTTATATGTATGGATTTCTTAAAGGTTTCATTCTGTTTTGACACTATACTGGTTTTAATCTTCGTACTGTTTTGTTAGACCTTTGGGGTTATGATTTGTAAAGAAAAGCCACTAATTTCAGTTAATAATAATCTAACATTTCAAATCTGTACGATCAAAAGCCTTTCATTCCATAGGAATGAGTCACTATCTTCGATATTATTTTTCTCATTCTTAAAGGAATACAAACATTTGGAAGAAACGTTGTTGTCGTTGGGAGATCAAAGAATGTTGGAATGCCTATTTCAATGCTTTTACATACTGATGGAGGACATGAAAGGCCCGGAGGTATGTTGAATAACATTCTGTTTTGTTGAAACCCTCAGCACAGAGAAAAGGGAAAGAGCAAAGGAAGAAAAAATAGTTTGTAAGCATCTAAATGCGCAATAGGATTTAGAATGTCTGATTTTCAAAATAATGTTTTAGATCCTTAGCTTTTAGGGACACAACCCATTTTGCTATTTGTATACAGTACTCTTACCTGCCCATATAGTATGATGAATGCCAGCTGTTCTTACAGAACCTGCTGGACATTTGGCACTAAGTAATTTTGACCATATAGTTAAAGCTATGGTTTTCCTAGTACAGTAGTGATGTATGGAAGTGAGAGCTGGACCATAAAGAAGTCTGATCACCGAAGAATTGATGCTTTTGAATTATGGTGCTGGAGGAGACTCTTGAGAGTCCCATGGACTGCAAGAAGATCAAACCTATCCATTCTGAAGGAAATCATTCCTGAGTGCTCACTGGAAGGACAGATCCTGAAGCTGGGGCTCCAATACTTTGGCCACCTCATGAGAAGAGCAGACTCCCTGGAAAAGACCCTAATGTTGGGGAAGATTGAGGGCACTTGGAGAAGGGGACAACAGAGGACGAGATGGTTGGACAGTGTTCTCGAAGCTACCAACATGACGCAGTGGAAGACAAGGGTGCCTGGTGTGCTCTGGTCCATGGGGTCACGGAGAGTTGGACACGACAAAACTAAGCAACAACAAAAAAAAAATTTTTTTTGACCTTCCAAACTGTGATCATTTGGACTACTCTAGAGTTTGAGTTTCAGATAAGATGAGGATATTTTCGGATGTCAGTGTTTCTTTTGAATGTTTGTGGGGGGAAAGAAGGCCACGGTTACAAAGTTCTCTTGCACAAGCCCCATTTATTCCAATGGGCCTCACACAGAATAATTTTTCAGTGGACTGTACCAAAATTGCATTCTAGAATGAAAACCTTGTGTGCTAAGACATTTGTATTGCTTTCAAGACTTCCAGAAATAGAATTTATTTTACAGGGCCTGATACCGTACTTCCAAAATAATGGCAAACTAAAGAAAGTGCTGTAAACAGTGTGCTAACACTAGGATGATCATTTTAATCACTACTGCATTGCAGTTTTGTAAATGATCAGTAATTGGGACTAATATATATATATGTATTTCAGGTGATGCTACAGTTACAATTGCTCACAGATATACACCAAAAGATCAGCTGAAGATCCATACGCAGCTTGCTGATATTGTAATAGTTGCTGCAGGTAATGTAGCACTGTCAATGTTTTAAAATACAATAAAATTCAAATATACACACACATCCCGCTTTACAAACGTTCATTATGCAAAAATTCACATGTCCAAACATGAGGAATTCGTACCCAAACCTCGCTATACACACGGCAGATTCAGATATCCAAACAGAGCATTTTTTGCTTCCATGCTTGCCCTTTTCTGCTTGGCTGAGGAATGCAAGGAGCAGGGAGCGATTGAACAAATAAAAGAGCATTTCTTCTAGGTGTTCCCAAGGGTTGGTTTGATTTTTTTGCTTTTGGGTGAGGGTGTGGTAGGGAACTAGGGTTGCCAGACTCAATAGAGGACAGGACTTCTGTGCCTTTAATTGCCCTGCTCTCTTTTGAGTCTGGAAACCTTAAAGAGAAACCAGCAGACCCTTTGTTTAATTTCCAAGCAAAGGGTCTTCTGGTTTCTTTTTAAGGTTTCCAGACTCAAAAGAGAGCAGGGCAATTAAAGGCACAGAAGTCCTGTCCACTATTGAGTCTGGCAACCCTATAGGGAACACATTAGAGAATTTCCCATAGGGATCCGTTGCAATCATTGACTCATATGTGAACCTTTGCATAGTTAACAATTCCAAGGAATGCATTATGTTTGGTAAGTGGGGCCTGCGTGTTGTAGGTCTGAAAGTCACTGTTATGTTGTCTCTGTGACCACAAACCTAACATGTTTCATGCTTGTGCCGCAGTAAAGTGAAAATTCCATACAATATGGATTTTATGGGGGCAAGCTATGGTGCAGGCTCACTTTCGCACTGAAGAATTCACCTTTTCACTAGCAGCTATTTATGCAAAGCGGCCCAGCATTTACTTAACTTGCCTAGAATTTGGCAAGAGCTTGGGAGTAATGGCATTTTAGGAATGAAAAATATTCAGTCAGAGTTTCTAGCATTTACAAGAATAGTGCAGAATTTATAAGTAGGGAGACGGAAAACTTTTTGGTCCCTGGGTTCTACCGTCCTTACTGTATATCCAAATAACAGCCAGGTTGACAGTTGCAGTATTGGGAGTGTAAAAGTGCTGTATTTGTTATCCAATTGGTTTTAGTTATATAAGCAAGAGGTTTTATTTTGAAATCCTTGGGGGTGAGGGGGAGCTGATAGCTCATGGTAGCCCAAAATGTCTGTGGGAAAAAATCAACCTCAAACTTAGAAATGCCTTAATTACCTAATTATACCTGAGTATTTGCAGAATTCTTGGTACGCCAATATAATTATAGGCCTGTTTAATTCTGCAAATACCAACATTTTCTGAGCATTATTTCCCCCCCTCTGACATTGTCACTGCTTTACCCTTCCTCCAGAGGTCTGTAATTCTTCTTCATAACTTGCCCTTGGAGGTTGTAGTGCCAGTGCTGGCCTTCTTTGCTATTCTGCTAGTCTATAAGGTTCAAGGGACCTTATGGTTTCTAAAAAATTGTTTCCAGCCATGCACAATACTATAAACACACCATTACTTACCCTCCCAACATTTCTCTGATGACAACAGTGATGACCTATTCAATTATTATTATTATTATTATTATTATTATTATTATTATTATTATTATTATTATATTTATACCCCACTCATCTGACTGAGTTGCCCCAGCCACTTTGGGCAGCTTCCAACATATATAAAAACATAATAAAGCATTAAACATTTTTTTAAAAAAATTCCCTATACAGGGCTGCCTTCAGATGTCTTCTAAAGCAGGGGTCAGCAAACCTTTTCAGCATAGCTGCCAAGTTTTCCCTTTTCTCGCGCGGAAGCCTATTCAGCATAAGGGAATTTCCCTTAAAAAAGGGGAGAACTTGGCAGCTATGGATTTTTTCAGCAGGGGGCCGGTCCACTGTCCCTCAGACCTTGGGTGGGGGCAGACTATATTTTGAAGGGGGGGAATGAACAGATTCCTATGCCCCACAAATAACCCAGAGATGCATTTTGAATAAAAGGACACATTCTACTCATGTAAAAACACGCTGATTCCTGGACCGTCCGCGGGCCGGATTGAGAAGGCGATTGGGCCGGATCCGGCCCCCAGGTCTTAGTTTGCCTACCCATGTTCTAAAGGCTGTATAGTTACTTGTCTTCTTGGCTCGCATAACCATCCCATCTATCATTTCCCTGATGAAAATATGGACATAATGACTGAGGTATTAGTATCCCTCATCAAATATAAAGTGCTTAAAAGCTTAAGTATTCGCATTCCCCACTCCCACTCAGGATCTGTGAATCCTAATTGGATTGGTGGTTTCAGGTGTCCCAAAGCTGATTACTTCTGATATGGTTAAAGAAGGAGCAGCGGTGATTGATGTCGGGATCAACCATATCCACGATCCTCTCACAGGAAAGACCAACTTAGTGGGGGATGTGGACTTTGAAGGTAAGCAAAATGGCAGTGGTGGTTTTTTTTTGGGGGGGGGGAGTAGGAATCTTTTCCAGTTACAACTGCTCTTGAAGCAGGGAGTTTAAATAACACATTATTTTTCCCTTGGCCAAAAGGGAAATATTAAGTGCTATACTGAAAGTTAACACACATATTTAGGGGTTCTATTAAGAGCTATACTGAAAGTTAACCCACAATATTTTAATGGAATATACAATAGAGCCAAATATTATGCAGTAATAGCTACCTATAAGCCAAGAGGACAAACAATGGCTTACCCTACGCCAAAGGATAAATGGACATCAGGAATTACAAGATAGAGAAACCAGTAGGAGAACACTTCAATCTCCCAGGACATTCTATACAAGATCTCAAAGTAGCTGTCTTACTACAAAAGAATTTCAGAAATAGACTGGAAAGAGAAGTTGCTGAATTGCAACTTATCACCAAGCTTAAAACAATGGCTTATTAGTACTTCCATTTTCTCTTGTAATTTTCTTTTATGTTAAGCATTTTAATAGTGTTGTGTGCGTGCATATATTCATATGATTAAAACATTAACCAACAGTGTTCTGCTAATATACCAGTAGTTCTTTCACACACACACACACACACACACACAGCCCCTAGTACCTAATGTAAAATGTGCCCCAGGTTTGCAAAAGTACTTTGTTCAAAGAACTATGTATTTTCTACTTACTTGGCTCTTGCTAACTAAAGGGAGATGAGTATTCTGGGCTAATATATCCTATTTGGCCTGAAGTTCTCCACTTTCAAAAAGTCCCAAGAATGAGGGCTTTCAAAGCAGAGGATCCAGTTTGTCAAGGATGGATTTCGTTGCTTTTAGAAGCTGAAAAAACATTGAAAGTACTGAGGGCATTGCAAAATGATAACACTGTTCCACCAAGTTTGGCTGTATTTAGAGAATTAAAATACACTGCCTAAAATAGATGGTTTGATGTATTTGTGGGCAACCTTCCCCAAACTTGATTTGGAATGGACCCTTCTAAAATGGCCTCACATTGACACTTTTCAGATCAGGCCTAAATTACACTATCAGCTTAGACCTGTTCTAGTCTCCAGGTCTTGTATTCCCATAAATTTCAATGAAAACAGGACAGTTGCTTGAGAAACAACAAACCTTTAGCTCTTCCCACCTCCTTGTGAGGTCCCATCCCCCGCCGAGAACAGGAGTTATGCTTTCAAGATTTATGAACATCCCTCAATTTTTTGTAAAATAAACATAGTTTTACTTTAAGGACTTTAAGGCCAAGGCCCATAGCTGCCAAGTACCCCGTATTTCCCGGGAAATCCCCGTTTTTCCTTATCGTTTCCTGGAGGTCTCCCGTTCCAGCTCCTTTCCTGTTAATTTCCCTTATTTTGGTTCCTGTCGACGGCCATTTTTCTGGTGCCGCTTTGCCCATCTATGGGCACCAGAAAATGGCCAGCGCTGGAGGTTGCACCTACACATGTCCGGAAGTGCGTAGACGCAACTTCCGGTGTCGCTTTGCCCATCTATGGGCACCGAAAATGGCCAGTGGCGACACCAGAAGTTGCGCCTATGCACTTCCGGACATGCGTAGATGCGACTTCCGGCACCAGCCATTTTGGGTGCCCATTAGATGAGCAAAGCGACACCGGAAGTTGCGTCTGCGCAACTTCCGATGTCGTGCAGCTGCCGATCCCAGATTTCTCCGCGAGAGACTTAGCACGTATGCCAAGGCCTCATAATGAATCTGTAACAAAGGAAGACGTCAACCCATCTTTGGAGTTGATTCACAGATATCAACTGCGATTAAGCTTATGAAATAATAAATTTGATGATCAGACACTAAAATCCTGGGATTGGGGGGGGGAACCATTTTGAAATGTATTGCCTATTGGCCTCTGTTTTATTAATTTGATTGGCAAACAGAAATGTTGTTCCTCTTACTGTTGTTTGTGGGTTGCTTTGTTTGATGACCAGCATATTAACTTAAGTTTTACATTATTTGCACTTTCTATTGCTCCCTCCCCAGAGGTAAAGAAGAAAGCTGGCTTCATCACCCCTGTGCCGGGAGGTGTAGGACCAATGACTGTTGCTATGCTTCTGAAGAATACATTAACTGCGGCCAAGAAGCTTATTTATTAAGATCTATGAATTCAAGCCATTCTATTTATTGATACATATACATTTATTTTTCTTACGAATATATTTATTTCTAAATTGTATTTATTCATGTCAGAATATTGACAATGGGTTTCTTTGCATATTTACAAAAATGTTTATTACTTCTGCTGCTGAATATGCACCTACTGTCTTCATGTATGGATGTGTGTGATTTCTCTATGTAATTCCAGTCTAAGCACCTGGTCCAAGTTTGAGGTGCGCAGTTTTTGCAAAACATCCCTCGTCAATGGGAGTCTCTGTTGCAACAGAAAATGAGACCTGGACCTGAGCTCTAACTGCATGCCACACTTTAGCCAAGGGCAATTAAGGGCTCGTACTTTGAACTACATTATGCATAAGGGGGGAAACTCCCAGAACCCAGTATGCTCAGTAGAAATGAATCAGGAATTTATCTCTGAAAAACCAGGTATTGATAACAGAACATGTACGAAAACACTAAAAACAAAGTGAATTGTGTGTGATTTTAAAAAGCATGCTTCGTATTTGCTATTGCTGTAATCCCAAGTCAGAGGTGAAAAAGTCATCCCAAAGGAAATTAATACACTTCATTGCAATCTGCTTCTATGTCTAGTTTTGCCCTCACGTCCCAAAACACAGTATCAGTAACATTCCTATTTAGATTAATAGATGTGAACTGACCAATTGCATTCTCATTGAAGAAGCATCATTTCCGTCAAGAAGGGAATTCTGTAAAATTTATTGATTCTGTATTGGAGAATTCAAAATATTTTTAAAATGACTACATTGTTGATCATCAACTTTTAAAAAAACCCTTCTGAATTGTATTTCCATTCCAGTGAACTGTAATATTAAAATAATACCCATGATTCCTGAAACTAAACCATACGGATGAAGGACCTGATTATTTTTCTTTCATTGAGTCATTATAGAAGTTGGTGCAAGACCAACTAGGTGTCTGTCTGTCTTTATTCCAGTTGGAGGAGAGGCTTGAAAATAAAGACTCATTCAGTAGTTGTTGCTATAGTTCCAAGCAAATGAATGGATAAATTAATTGAGGGAAATGTGCTCTTTTTGTTGCTTCATACGTTGAAAAATGTAAGATAGGAACGTTTAATTATTAAAGTTTAACTATATTTGCCTTGGAGGGACGCAGGTGGGGCTGTGGGTTAAACCACTGAGCCTAGGGCTTGCCGATCAGAAGGTCGGCGGTTCGAATCCCTGCGACGGGGTGAGCTCCCGTTGCTTGGTCCCAGCTCCTGCCAACCTAGCAGTTCGAAAGCACCTCAAAGTGCAAGTAGATAAATAGGTACCGCTCCAAGCAGGAAGGTAAACGGCGTTTCCGTGTGATGCTCTGGTTCGCCAGAAGCGGCTTTGTCATGCTGGCCACGTGACCTGGAAGCTGTACGCTGGCTCCCTCGGCCAATAATGCGAGATGAGCGCGCAACCCCAGAGTCGGTCATGGCTGGACCTAATGGTCAGGGGTCCCTTTACCTTTATCTTATATTTGCCTTGCCATTTACATTTGGCTACACCAAGGTGTGGCAGAAGATCGCAATGACCTAAGTTACAGTATAAAAGCCTACGTCAAAGCAGAGCAGAGCTTTACAGACCAAGAATCTTTTGTGGCACTTTGCAAGACGAAATTATCGCAACACGAAACAACCTGTGGAATGAATGAATTTCGTCTTGCGAGGTACCACTGTAATGATGAACGAAGCCATCATACTTCCTACCCACACATGATTTGCTAGGTTGTGAATCCACTGCCTCCCACCAGAGTTCCTGAAAATTGACACCTGTCAATGTGCTTTAAAAATATATTTATTATTTTATTTATACCCCACCCATCTGGCAGAGTTTCCCCAGCCACTCTGGGGATTTAAAATTTCCTGATACAGTGGTACCTCGGTTTTCGAACATAATCCGTTCCGGAGAACCATTTGACTTCCAAAACATTCAAAAACCAAGGTGCCAAGGGCAGCCTGCAAATTTATTGGAGAAAATGGGGGAAAAACGGAAACTGTTTGATTTCTGAGGCGCATTCAAAAAAGGAAGCATTTACTTCTGTGTTTTCGAACACCGAAAACCCGGAAGTAAATGCTGCTGGTTTTTTGGTGTTCGAAAAACAAAACATTTGGCATCAGAGGCGTTCGAAAACCGAGGTACCGCTATAAAATTGTACAAAAGATACAATTTCCGAACATGGTGGAAATTAACACCAGTATGTCAAGGACGGAGCAGTATAACTGAAGTAAGCTGTGGTGTGTGTCTGGATAAAAACCAGGAGATAAAAGTGTGTGCAAGAGTGAAATGAGAAACCACCTCCAGTTTCATTTGCCTTTCAGGAAAATGTTAAAAATAGTACACATGCATTTGCAGAGCAAGATCCCCCAGATATGGATACTGCTTTGGGCAGAAAAATTAAAGTTACAGCAAAATTCCCCAACCAACATGGGCTGACCCAGCACCTAAGAGGCTTTCAAAATGCTTGGATGCAATTATGTGACTGAACATGCTTGAGCAGAAAACGCTGCGCTGTATCTCAGTTCACCTGCATATTCCATTTTTCAGGATGCAAGGTGATTTACAAGTACTGTACAGTTGTACCTCGGAAGTAGGACAGAATCCGTTCCGGAAATCCGTTCGACTTCCGAAATGTTCGACTTACAAAGCGTGGCTTGTGATTGGCTGCAGCCAATTGGAAACCCCGTCTGACGTTCGGCTTCCAAAAGAATGTTCAATTCAATTTGGGAATTTACTGCGTCATAAAACTTCAAACGGCAGGCTTGGACAACAGCCCAGGCTGAAGATAAGAGTGAGGCAGGAAAAGGCTGCACTGACAAACCGTCAAGGAAATGCACACACACAAACACACAAAAACACACACATTAGGCTGTACCCGAAAGATGAAAGGATAAATGATTGTTTAACATGATTTAAGAATCGATCAGCCAGGGACTGAGAACTTTGAGAGTTTAAGATCGGAATGTGAAAAATATGAGAACAACAAGAAGAGGGCAGAAATATAATTGTGTGATGAGTGCTTCAGAGGTCCAGAATATGGGAAGTCCGTGTGAAATTTAACAATAATTTGGATTATAATTTGGGTTTTTTTATTTTTTTAAAATTGGATTATGATTTGATTTGATTTGTTATAAATTGGATGTTCTTAATGGAAAATTAATAAAAATTATTTTAAAAAAGAAAAGAAAACTGGAACAGTCACTTCCGGTTTTCGATCGTTTGGGAGCCGGAACGTTCGACTCCCAAGGTGTTCGGGAGCCGAGGTACGACTGTAACGTGAGATTGCATTGCTAATTCCCAAAAAAGGAAGGGGACTACATTAGTATCTGAAAAGTCCTTTCATCACAGATCCTCAGGTCCCTTCCAACTCTACGATTCTATGGTTTTGTGACCTTTCATAAACAACATTTACTTCGTTTACGCTCAGCCAAATTCAACCCCCACCCTTCTCCCAGCACAAAAATTCCCCTATACTTTCCATTCCTGCTCTATCTGGAATGTCTTCCTTCTGCATTCATTATTTTGAGAAAAACCCATAGTCTCCAATTTAGCATGGAGCAAGGATTGGGATTGAGTCGGGGGGGGGGCCAAGCACTGGAATGCTGTGCCATATATATATATATATATATGTTTTATAATTTCCATAATTACATAAGAACAGAACCTTGAATGGAACATCAGCTTCCCTTACCCCCCCCCTTCCATGGTTCCTTCTAGTTACCCCTTTCTGCTGCATACTTTAAATAGTCCATTATCTCATTATGCATGATCAAGCTTTCTTTAGCACCTCAGCCCAGGACTAATTGCAGCCATCAGCAGCCATTAACACCCATCTACAGGTTTACCACTCCCATCAGCCCATCTCCCATTCCCACCCACCCCCACCACCCTCTGTATATATATATAGGGTCTGACACTTCTGTTTCTAGTGTATCTGAAGAAGTGTGCATGCACACGAAAGCTCATACCAAAATATAAACTTAGTTGGTCTTTAAGGTGCTACTGAAGGAATTTTTTTATTTTGCTTCGACTCAGACCAACACGGCTACCTACCTGTAACTTAAATAGTCCATGTTATTCCTTTCTCACATCAACTTGATTTTTTTTTACTGCTGAATTTACTGCTCATGTTTTAATCTGTTTACAGTGTTTACAGCAGGGGTCTGCAACCTTTAAGACAAAAAGAGCCACTTGGACCCGTTTCCGAAGAAAAAAAATAAACTGGGAGCCACAAAACAGGGACGTAATTAGAAATCAGAGGGCCCCATAGCAAAATTTGCTATGCCCAATAATAAATGCCCCAAAATGCCATAGAAAATTAATCAGGGCCCCAGTGTACCATAAATCATAATCAGTGCCTGATGTAAATAATAATTAATAATGAGGGCCCAATGTCATCCTCGTCATTATAAAAATAACTTTGAGTTTGGGCTGCCTTGATTACTGGGAACATAGCTGCCAAGTTCTCCCTTTTTTTTAAGGGAAATTCCCTTATGCTGAATAGGCTTCCTCGTGAGAAAAGGGAAAACTTGGCAGCTATGACTGGGAATGGGCACCAGCAACCACTGCCTTATGAGTTTGGGCTGCCTTGATTACTGGGAATGGGCAAAACTCTGACTCCCTTATTAGGACACCTGTATGGTTTCATGTGTGTTGCTCCCATCAAGTGAACTTATAAAATTTCCTCATATTGAATCAACCCATTGATTAATACATCTACCCCAATCTCCTGACCAGGCCGGCAGGAGGCCACAGGCAGGCCGCAGGCAGGAGCAGCAGCAGCAAACACGTGCTCCGAGCCCGCAAGCCTTTTCTGCTGCTGGGCGGGAAGAAGCGCGCCTGTTTTTTTAAAAAAATAACTCCGCCCCCGCCCCCGTGAGCCTATTGGCTGCAGAAATGCGGCGGGGAGGGGCTGATGCAGGGAGGGGGCTGACCACGCTCCCCGGGCTGCTAATGTCACCTTGCATCCTTTTTGCACAGCGCACGCGCACAGCGGAGTTGTGGACTCCGGCGGGCGCCGTGCGGGGTGCAGGCGCACAGCACGCCGCCGCAGCTGTGTGCTCCGGTGGCGGTGGGCACCGTGCGAGTGTCTGGCGGGCGTGGTGGGCGCCGCCGCATGGCTCAGGCGGCGCATGGCTCAGACGCCTCCTCCCCTCATATCTGCTCCGGAGCCGCAGCAAAGGTGTAAAAGAGCCACATGCGGCTCTGGAGCCGCAGGTTGCAGACCCCTGGTTTACAGTGACCCCCCTCCCAAATATTCTACAAACATTTTGCAATGTTTCTGACTCACATGTATTTACTTCTGATTGGGTGGGGTGGGGTCTCTGTTCTAGGAAGTTACCCAACACAGACATGGAAGGGGCACCTCTGCAAGGCAGAAGAGAGATAGACACGCACTCACATATCCTTATCCATTTGTCACATGATCCCATCTGGGGGGGGGGGGTAAGTATGTGAGTGGGCAGAAGAGGTCCCACTCCCAGAAGTACCTGCTCAGGTAGTGAATGTGCTATGTCCCTTTGGGGTAGCGCTGGCTCGTGCCCTGCCTCTGGTAGGAGATGCTCTGTGGGAGGGGGGGGACTGAAAAAGCAGGGGGGGTCAATAAGGGTCAGTTGGGGGGAGTGAGAACTCCAGGACAGGTGTGGTGGGGGTGGCAGAAACAGAAGCCGAAGGGGCAGCATACCTCCAACATTCCTCAGGTGAAAATGTCTGTCTTGCTATCTGTGGAATGTTGGAGGTTGTGAAATTTCAGCAGTTCTCAAAGCTTAATTGGTAAAAAGGTAAAGGACCCCTGACAGTTAAGTCCAGGCACGAACGACTCTGGGGTTGTGGCACAGTTTTCCCGGGTCATGTGGCCAGCATGACTAAGCCGCTTCTGGCCCAATGGAACACCGAAACCAGAGCAGCATACGGAAACGCTGTTTACCTTCCCGCCCATTTATCTACTTGCACTTTGACGTGCTTTCGAACTGCGAGGTTGGCAGGAGCTGGGACTGAGCAACGGGAGCTCACCCCCGTCGCGGGGATTTGAACCGCCGACCTTCCGATCGGCAAGCCCAAGGCTCTGGTTTACACCACAGCGCCACCCGCGTCCCCTTAATCCGGTAGTGGGGCACAATTTGGCCTTTCGCAATATTTCTGCAAATTATCCTCCTTTTAATCCTTTGCAGACAAAATGGAGATTGCAGAATGCACAACAAAAAAATATACATTTCCTACAAAACCTTTGATTCCTGAGTCTGCGACTAAAATTTCTAAAAGTTAGAAATTGGTTACAGGAAATCTCACGGCGCTGTCCCTCGGATCGCCCCCACTCTCGTGAGCAACTGGATCACAAACGTGTGTCTGGCTTGTTCCATATACGCACACCCAGCAAAGTCAGTTTTGCACCTTCTTTCTCCTATCACAAAGCACGCTTCTCCCTCAAGCAGTGTCCTTGAATGCACAATGATGCCTGCAGGTAACAGGAAGCAGGTGCTTTAAAAAGAAATCCCAGCTGATCCCATTGCAAGATAGTGGTTTCCTAAATCAATGTCTAGTTGCTCTGGGGCTTCGAGCCTGTTGCCAGATGCACAATTCTCTTCAGTTGGAAAGAACAAAAGACGGCAATTTGCGCTCTTTAAATGTGTGAGAGGCAAAAAGGACACAAACAGAAAGAACAGAAAAATTTGGAAAGGAGGACAGTGGAAAAGAGCACGCAAGCACGGATGACTGGTATGACTTTTGAGTTTTATAGAGAGGGGAATATAGATTGCTAAAAGGTTCTAAAATACATGATTTTGTGATTAAACTAGGTTAGAAAACTCTTACATTTTGTTTGCAGAATAATCAAAATTTTTGTTGATTAATTACAAAATTTCTATTGAGCTTGTTTAAGAGCACATCTTTATTTTTAAAGCCATTTTGGTGTCGATGTGTTACTGTAGCAGGAAAGAAATATCCTAAATATCCCTTTCCTCTGTAATAATGGGGTAGCTCTTGGTTATTAAATTCCAAGTATCTCAAAAACACACCTGAATTCTAGTTTTGCTCATAGGCAAATTAATTGACAACCAGGCTGAAATCCCTTGAACTCTGTGCGACTTACTTCTGAGCAGACATGTAAATATTTAAAAAGTAGGTGATTCACTAAAAAAAAATAATGAGGGTATTTTCCAGTAGTTTAAATGGAATTAAGTAATAAATCAGTTTTCCCACTATATTTTGGGATAAGCATTTACGATTTAAGTGAGAAATTTCCCGCCCGCCCAAGAATCTGTATAGTCCAAAGGCATGTTAAGTGTCTACCAGCATGTTCGTCCATCCTTTTACAGGAACCTGTCTGATGAGGATGGTATTGCAATTAACATTCTCGGCAGTCCATCAAAGGACTTTCAAATATTATTTTCCCCTTTCAAATATTTCCCTTTCAAATATTTTCTAAAGCAATTCATCATCATAATGGGTTACATCAAAACAAACGCCAGATCATTTAAATTAGCAGGAGTTCATTTCATTTCAAAAAGGATGTTTGGACAAATTAAATCTCTGCAACTTTCTGTCTAAAGTTACCTGCTGCTTGAGTTGTGCCGTGATGATGTCACTGGGTAAAGTGATGGCTGTTGTCACATGGTCACCCCTCCAGTTTCCTCAAACACAGCTGGAGAAGCAGCAAAGGGCCATTGGTGCTTTGAAACAGCTTAATCAGGAAGACACGTAGAATCATAGAGTTGGAAGGGATCCGAGGGTCATCTAGTCCAACCCCCTGCAATGCAGGAATCTCAGCTAAAGCATCCATGACAGATGGCCATCCAACCTCTGTTTAAAAAACCCCAAGGAAGGAGAGTCCGCCACCTCTTGTGGGAATCTGTTCCACTGCCGAACAGCTCTTCTTGTCAAAAAAATTTGACGAATGTTTAGTTGGAATCTCCTTTCCTGTAACTTGAAGCCATTGGTTTGAGTCCTACCCTCCAGAGCAGGAGAAAACAAGTATACTTCCTCCTCCATGTGACAGACAGCCCTTCAGATATTTGAAGGTAGCTATCGTATCTTCTCTCAGTCTCCTCTTTTCCAGGCTAAACATTCCCAGCTCCTTCAAGCGCTCCTCGTAAGGCTTAGTTTCCAGACCCTTGATCCTCTTGGTTGCCCTCCTCTGCACATGTTCTAGCTTGTCAACATCCTTCTTAAATTGTGGTGCCCAGAATTGGACACAGGATTCCAGGTGTGGTCTGACCGGGGCAGAATAAAGTGGGACTTCCCTTGATCTGGACACTAGACTTCTGTTGATGCATCCTATAATAGCTTTTTTTCGCTGCTACATCGCACTGTTGACTCATGCTAAACTTGTGGTCCACCAAGAGTAAGGTTACCAGATTCCCCCCCCCTCTGTTCTTATTTATCCACTTCATGCACAAGCAAAATGCTGGAATTTCCCAAAATAATACAGAAGTGAACTCACTCCTTTAAGTTCTGTTTCTGTGCAGGATTTAAAATACAATGTTTCACCTGCAAAAATGTATTAGGCTGGCTTACTTAACAACCTCTCTCGTAGGCAAGAGTTAATGGAGAAGAATCCCTAGACTTTTCAAGGCAATACAATATTTTGGATACTTATTAATTTTTCTTATCTATTCCTCCCTTCCAGCAGGACACCTGGCCAGTTCTACATATCAGGAAAATGTACAATCCTGTCTTGAAGATCAACACAGCTATTGTATTAATGGCATCTGCATATTTCATAAGGAACTACAGGTGCCTACCTGCAGGTAAATCAAGTAGTAGTGCGACAATCTCGATGTTATGGTGTACCTAAAAAAGCTCTTTACTCTTGGGGTGCGGGACTGCACAAGCCATCTTGACTAGTGATTTGGCTATTAATTGATGCCCCGTTGGTTATGACTACTGCAAGCTAGGTTTTATCCTCCAGGCAGCCTTTCCTTAGGAATTTTATTATATTTCCCCCACTCTAGGTGCCTCGCAGGTTACAGTGGCGAGAGATGTGAACATTTGATGTTGAACTCCCATGCGCAGGACCCCAATGACCATTACATTGCTGTCGGGATTGGGGCTGGGATGTTGCTAATAGGTCTTTTTGCCGCCATCTACTGTTGCCTAAGAAAAAGGTATGAAAGAGAAGACACGGTACTTGTCTTTGCCTGTTGCATTTTGTAGGGGGTGTTCCACTGGCGGTGCGGGTGTGTCTTGTTTTGGGGTGTACATTTACAGTTCCCTTATCCAGTGCTTTTTTTCCCCTATAAAGTTTTTTAGGGGTACTCTCATTTTGACTCAAGAAAATCAACATTTTATAGTTCAAATCGGGAAAAATAAGTACAGTAAATGGACAGAAGTACAAAGATTCACAAAATGTTTAGGGGTATGCGTACCCCTGCCCCCCCCCCCCCGAAAAAAGGACTGCCCTTATCCATTTGTAGCATCAGTGGCCATTCCTCAACCCCCCTTTCTGCCTTCCCTTGCAGAGCATGCCCTATCAGATGAAGGCTGAAGGAAGGACACAGAACATATGTTTTCCACTGCCCTGAGAAAACCCCTTAATCCCAATTTTATTTTATTCTTTTGTAGATTTACCAAAAGAAAAACAAACACCAGAGTGGAGAGCAAGACTCCTTGCATTCCGCTCTGCTCCCCTTTTCTTCCCACCCAGGGCAGCCCTGCCCTTTGCCTGAGCCTCAAAGCGGATGCGTCTTGCCGGCCTGCACCTCTGCAGTCGCAACCTCTCCTCCTCCTTGCCTGCTCACCAGCAGCCGCTGCAAGTTGCCCAGGGGAGGAGGCCGGCAGCGGTGGCACAGAGGGGCCATGGAGAGGCAACAAGAGGCTCCTTTGCAACCGCCGCATCCGCAGCTGCCATCACTTGGGACAAGTGTCAGCTCATCCTTTCCCCTGAGCTCGGCAGCAATGGCACCGGCAGGGAAATAGGGACAATTTGGGGGTCAAATCAGAAGCTGTGGCGGATTTCGTAATACCTGGACTGTCCCTGGAAAATCGGGACACTTGGAGGGTATTCTTTCACATGTGGTGGACTCGTAAAAGGGTAAAAGAGTATTGGGAAATAATTCATAATGAATTGAAAAAAAAATGTTGTAAAGCACTTTCCCAAAAAGACCAGAGTCCTTTTTGTTGGGGATAATTCAGAGGGAAATTCCCAGGTGTCAAAAAGGTTATTTACGTGTGCTACTACTGTGGCTCGTGTTTTGTTAGCCCCAAAATGGAAAATGAGCGAGGTCCCAACCAAAGACGAATGGCAACTGAAGCTGATGGAGTATGCACAACTCACAGATTTAACATATAGAATAAGAGAACAAGAAGAATATACATTTAGATAAGATTGGAAAATGTTTATTGAATATACGGGGTGGGGTGGGGTGGGGTGAAAACATTGGCAGCATAAATTCAACAGTTTAAATGAGTTTTGATGGATGCAATAATGGAATACTGAAAGGTTTCGTTTTGGTAAAATATGCAGGGATTTACGATATGCAAAATGAACCATGGAAAGAGAAGAAGGGAAGTCATTGATATTTTAAGGATGTTTAAATATTTTAAAATCGTGAAACCGAAAATTTAATAAAAATTATGGCCGTAAGGTGTGTCGTGACCGCACATGTACCAACATTGCAAATTGGGAAAGAGCTCTCAGAAAACAGTGTACGCTTCCCAGGACTGGTACGTTCACCCATTCACTAGTACTGTACATTTACTACAAAACATGAGCCCCTTTTTACTAAACTTTTCTGGTACTTTGATGATGCTATCCGGTGACAATGCATTGCAAACTCTTCTTGCCAGCATTCCATGTAACCAGAGATGACTGAGGGGGCTAGATCTCACTCCCATTCATGCTGCCTTTTCTCCCCTAGGTACAGAAAGACCAACACCTCCTACAAAGTCTGTCGCGAGGAGACAGCACTGTGAAGGTCTTCTGGCTGGTGTATGGGTTTGCTGATGAACTAGGTGTGGTGGCCAAAGAAAACCAGAGCCGGCAAAAGACTTGGCAGGTTGCTAGCTGCTAGGATCCTTCTCGCCTGCCTTGTCCTTAGGTTCTGAGGAGAACGCTGCAGAGGCCTTGCACCATGGACCAGGCGAAATATGTGCTCTCTCCTCCCGAGTGGCACTGTTGATCTATCTATGTCAGTGAGCTTGGTGTGTCAAAATTCGCCAAAAAACCGAGCATAACTCGGGTGGTGTGTCACTTCGAGAAAAAAACCCACAATTTCGCGATATTTATAGTTTAAATAACAAAAATGTATAATTGTAATATATAGCTGTATTTAATAAACCAAAAACTAATTATTTAACCAAACCAAACCAAAAAACCCTTATTTATCACAAAGTGCCCAGAGTTGTTGAGCTTTTTTGGGGGAGCTGCTGACCAAAGTTTTGGAGGTTTTTTGGGGGGGTGCAAAAGTTGCTTTGCTTTTTTGGGGGGGTACCCCAAAGCTGCTGCACCTTTTTTTGGGGGGGGGAAGAGAACAGAAATAAATGACAAATAATACCTTCGCTGGAACTAACACACAGCACCGACATAGTCTGCCAAAGCACAAAAAACCCCAGCACAGAACGGGTTAAAAAACCAATCTGGCTACCAGCAACAACAACCAAAAAAAGGATCCGGGTTTTAACAGCGGAGACAAGCTCTGGCGGAGACAAGCTGTAGGAGGAACCAACAATAACAGAGCAAATGGGCCGATGGGGCGCGTGCCAGCAGTGAGGGCTCTGTGTGTCACGTCTGACACGCGTGTCATAGGTTCGCCATCACTGATCTATGTGGTTCAATGTTGTCCCCTCCGAGTGGTAGTTTTCTGCAGAATCTTGGGTCTCTTTTTTGCATCTAGCGATGTGGGGGACTGAATTTGGCTTGCCGATCAGAAGGTCGGCGGTTCGAATCCCTGCGACGGGGTGAGCTGCCGTTTCTCTGTCCCAGCTCCTGCCAACCTAGCAGTTCGAAAGCACGTCAGTGCAAGTAGATAAATAGGTACTGCTGCGGCGGGAAGGTAAACGGCGTTTCCATGCGCTCTGGCTTCCATCACCGTGTTCCGTTGTGCCAGAAGTGATTTAGTCCTGCTGGCCACATGACCCGGAAAGCTGTCTATGGACAAACGCCGGCTCCCTCGGCCTGAAAGCAAGATGAGCGCCACAACCCCATAGTTGCCTTTGACTGGACTTAACCGCCCAGGGGTCCCTTACCTTTTACCTACAACCTACAAATGAATACTCTTTCAACTGGGCAGTTCACTCCACAGGAAAGTAAAAGGAAAGATGGATATTCCTTCCAGATCTCACCTTGGAGGAAGTGTTGCATAGACCAGGAGTTGTCAACCTTTTGGGCTCCGTGGGCACATTTGCAAACTGGAGAAACTGTCATGGCCACACATGCACATCACTTATTCTATATTGGCTCTACTAGAATAATTCTCTCCAGGGCCGGCTCTACGGCAAGGCTGGGTGTTGCAGGGCGCCGGGGCACCAGGGGGGTGCCGCGCACTGCATCCGCCAGACAGCTGCACTGGGAAACGGGGCGGGGGCGCGCCGGAGGGATCTTCGCACCACGGCGCCAGGGCGCCAGATATGCTTAAGACGGCCCTGTTTCTTTCAAACCTAATTTTGGAGAGGAGAGGGGACTCCTTTGGGCTTCTGCATTGGCAATGCCTGGCTTAGACAAGACACAGACCTGAGTGTACCCCAGCATCAAGATTCACAGCTTGTTGGAAACTCATATGAGAAGGACCCTCCCCCCCTCCTTTCTGAATTTATATACCACCCTATACCCAGAGGTCTCAGAGCAGTTCACAGAATTAAATCAATATATAAAACCACAAGACACCTGTGAGGGGGAGGGATTATAGAGAACCACCCCCCCTCATCAGAAGCAGCCTGTCTCCAAGCAGAGGGGTCTGAAGGGGTGAGTCAGGAAACGGAGAGGGAGTGCCAGGGCTCTGGCAACACTAAAGAGCCCCTGCTCAATAGGCAAGAAGAGAGGGAGGTGGAAAGAGTGGACAGGAATAGGTCAGATAGAAGACCCGTCCCTCCGACGCCAGAATTGAGAAAGAGGAGGAAAGGGAGGCGCTTCTCAGTTCCGAGGCTTTTATGCTGGTCGCGAACGTGGAAGGAATTAGTGCAGGAATCTGACTCGAGCGGGTAGACATGAAATGAGCAATCCGTTACACTGTAAATAATGTGCACCAATAAAAACGTCTGAAAGACAAGCATGTGGAAGGTCGTTACTCAAGAGTAGTCACAACAAACCCTGACAACACCTAATAAAAATAAAAACAACAACCCAATAGCCCCCTCCCACCCACACATTTTAAAGGGTATAGAATGTTGATTAGGTCAGCCAAGGGCCTGGTTAAAAAGGAACGTTTTTGTCTGGTGCTTAAAGATACGTAATGAAGGTGCCAGGAAACCTTCTCTGGGGAGAGCATTCCACAGACAGGGTGCCACTGCAGAGAAGGCCCCGTTCTCGTGTTGCCACCCTCCGGACCTCTTGAGGAGGGGGCACATGAAGGAGGGCCTCGGAAGATGATCTCAGGGTCCGGGTAGGTTCGTATGGAAAGAGGCAGTCCTTGAGGTATCGCCATAGCTGCCAAGTTTTCCCTTTTCTCGCGAGGAAGCCTATTCAGCATAAGGGAAAATCCCTTATAATAAGGGATAACTTGGCAGCTATGGGTATCGCGGTTCTGAGCCGTTTAAAGCTTTATAGGTCAAAACCAGCACTTTGAATTGGGCGGAGGGGTAGAACAAGGGCAGGCATCCAGGGGAAACAACGGATCGTCTTTTCCAGGAACCAGCTGCCTTACCACCATAGCTGCCAAGTTTTCCCTTTTCTCGCGAGGAAGCCTATTCAGCATAATGGAATTTCCCTTTAAAAAAGGGAGAACTTGGCAGCTATGCTTACCACACCCAGCTCAATGAGGACAATCGCTTGGGAGTTTATTTCTTTATTGGCAAAGCCTTTGGCTACTTCGGCTCCTAAGGCGCAAGGGTTATATGCCCATACACACCCTGCTAACTAGCTGCCTAAGCAATCTAATTCTACAGCCCTGCACTCTACCCCAGACAGTTGGAGGAACAGTCTGGCCACACCCCTTTCAGCTTATTTAAACGCCTAGGACCCTCGTTCCTTACGGCGCTGCCTCTCCTGGTATGTCCTGAGAAGGACCTTAAGGTCCATAAATAACAGCAATTTGGAGGTCCCGAGCCTCAAGGAGGTTAGATTGGTCTCACCTAGGGCCAGGGCCTTTTCAGCACTGGCCCCGACTTGGTGGAACAAGAGAACAGGGACCTGTGGGATTGGACATCTTTCCGCAGGGCCTGCAAGATGGAGCTGTTCCGCCTGGCCTTTGGTTTGGACTCACTCTGACCTCTTATATGGGATTTGGTATATAAATTTTCCCTTGGTTTCTTTGCTGGCCCAGGTATGACCAGCATGGATAGCTGGCTCGGGTGAATATCTGATGTTTCTTCCCTTTATGGTCTTGATTTATGGGCTTCTACTAAAATGAGACTGCATTTTAAGCAGTATTTTAAGCTATATTTTAATTAACTGTTTTTTGGGGTGGTTTTTTTCTATTACATTTTATTGTAATTTATATTTGGTGTTAGCCGTCCTGAGCCCGGCCCTGGCCGGGGAGGGCAGGGTATAAATAAAATATTATTATTATTATTATTATTATTATTATTATTATTATTATTATTATTATCATCATCAAATGTGGTGGGTGCCAGCACCCTGCCACTCCTTCTGAGCGGCAGCAGCAGCAGGCACCGCTTGCTTCCAACAGTTTGACTTCACCCCAAAGGTGCACTCCTCCATTGTCTTGCGAGACAGACGGATGCCGGTGTTACAACGTGTGAAATTCAACAACGTCAAAATAAATGCAAAATGAAAGAAAAAATCATTAGACCCAAATTTCGATGGGAAAGCACACGCTTGCGGAAGACTTGTGGAATCCCCCCACCCCACTTCCCAGATGCCCATACAGTCAGAATTCATCAGGCGGCGTTCAACTCACAGCCCAATGCACGTTTTATTGTAATATACAGTAACTGACTCACACTTGCATGCATGAAAGTGTTAACCTGAGCCCAGAGCTCAGGTTGCAAGTGGGTGTGGCTTACCAGGCTCTCAGCAGCCTTTGCTGTCATCAGTCTTTTTTTAACGCTTCCAGGGGCAAGCGAAGAAGGAGTCGTGCGGCCAGTGGCTCCCAGCAATAATAATCAAGTGATAATCAAAGGGAGATTTTACAGCCTGCATCTTTGCTAACGCAAAGGTTGCATGATCCTTTTTGTGACGAAACTAAGTTCTTTTGTTTTTAAGTTGTTTGGAACCATTTTTTTTCACATCTTTGTTTCACTACCAGCAGATGGAGACTTATTGATGCAACTTCTGGAAAATCTATGAGTAAAATGTTCACTTATTTGCAACGCTAAGTGTCTCTGATTTATTCTAGCCTAAGCATTTTCATGGGGAACGTTTATTTAAAGGTGGGTGCGAGCAGATGTAAATCTAACCAACTTCCAATGTGCTTGGAGCAATTGCCATTGTGCAATTGACCTTCTAAACCTCTCTCTCCAACATTTGTTCCTATTGTTATCATTTCACTCACAGATCTATGCCTGAATGCCTGAATGGCTTCCAGGGAATGCATGTAGAACTCCTCCATGTGAGGACCAGGACCCCTGATTGGTCCAGGGTCCCTCCTCACAGGGAGGAGCTGTGTGTTCATCCATTAGAAAGTGAATAGAATTCCTTCTGACATAGCTGAAATGCACAGACATTGGGGAAATTCGGAAAGTCAGAGGCTAGGGCTTGCTCATGTGTTCCCACAAACACCATTTCTTTATTTTACAGATTTATCCAATCACTTCATAGCCAGAGTTGTACAATAAGATGGGAATAAAGTGCAAAAGAGACAGATTCTAAAAGCAATAAAACAACAGCTACAATTGTATAATTCACATTCTGTAAATATTACGGAAGAATAAACCTGTGGAGGGCGGGGTCATATGAGCCCCCAATATATGGTGGAGTCTCCTACTTTGGAGGTCTTTAAGCGGAGGCTTGACGGCCATATGTCAGGAATGCTTTAATGGTATTTCCTGCTTGGCAGGGGGTTGGACTGGATGGCCCTTGTGGTCTCTTCCAACTCTATGATTCTATATGATCAGCATTCTAAGCTCTGTCATGATGGTTTGGGTGGAATGAGGGGAGGGACAGGGTGGTGCTATTTGGCGCCCAGTTGAGTTCTGCAGGTGTGCTTTAACTTTCACTATTCTTTTGCTGCATAAAATTAAATTACACCATTGATGGAAGGGTGGAGTGGGATGCAACTGAGGTCTCAATAACCTTAGAATCCTGACTAAGTACCACTGCTCCCATGCTGTGACCTCATCACCACCCATTTTGGCCCCCGTTGCATCAGTGTAACTCAGGCATAGGCACACTCGGCCCTCCAGATGTTTTGAGACTACAGCTCCCACCATCCCTGACCACTGGTCCTGTTAGCAAGGGATGATGGGAGTTGTAGTCCCAAAACATCTGGAGGACCAAGTTTGCCTATGCCCCATGCTGGCATAATGCGGTGCTGCACCGATACAGAATTTTCAAAGGTGGCACAGTTGCAAGATCTGCTGGAAGAAGGAAATCAGTTTGGATGTCCAGGCAGCATAACTCGATCAGATGAGTGGACCGCAAATCGCAAATCACTTTGCGCATGAAAAACAACTTTTTTATTAATATAAAATGTGCAGAAGGGTTCAGTCATGTGCCATTCAGAAACCAAGGGGAACAAGCACATGCCTCTAGAGGGCACTGTTGCACCATTAATCAGCTTCGGAGGGTTGCTGCTTTTTCCAGTTGCTACGAAGATTTCTCAAACGATTGCTCATTTTTAGTTTCCTCTGAACTAACCATTTTAGTTATGTCTGCAATTAAAACTGCTTAACAGTAAGGCCAAGCTCCATGTTTCCACTCCCACTGAAATTAATGGAAGATTTTGAATCTGCAGACATATATCCATAGGTGCCAAGTTCCGGATTGAAAAATCCTGGATCAGCAGTGCCACGGCACCGGAAGTCGCTTCTACGCACTTCCGGACAAGCGACTTCTGGCGCTGCGGACATTTTGGAAATGGGCACAGCGGCATCGGAAGTTGCTCCTACGCATGTCCAGAAGCGTGTAGAAGTGACTTCCAATGCCAGCGTGGCACCAGAAGAACATGGCCGCCGGCAGGAGCTCCGCAATCCGGGGGAATACGGGGTATTTTGCCATTCGGGACACCAGTGGGAAACGGTAAGAAAATACGGGGGTTTCCTGGGGAAAACGGGGTACTTGGCAGCTATGCATATATCATGCCAAAATTAAAGCTAAATGTGTCTCTTATTCATTTATTTATTTTATTTTATTTATATACCGCCCTATGCCTGGGGGTCTCAGAGCAGTTCACAGAATAAAATCAAGATATAAAAGCATAAAATATCTAATAATAATAATAAAAACAACAACAACCCAATAGCCCCTCCCCCAGAAAAAACACACATTTTAAAAGGGCATAGGATGTAAATTGGATCAACCAAAGGCCTGGTTAAAAAGGAACATTTTTGCCTGGTGTCTAAAGCTGTATAATGAAGGCGCCAGGAGACCTTCCCTGAGGAGAGCATTCCATAGATGGGGTGCCACTGCAGAGAAGGCCCTGTTCTCGTGTTGCCACCCTCCGGACCTCTCAAGGAGGGGGTACATGAAGGAGGGCCTCGGAAGATGATCTCAGGGTCCAGGAAGGTTCATATGGCAAGAGGCGGTCCTTGGGATATTGTGGTCCTGAGCTATTTAAAGCTTTATGGGTCAAAACCAGCACTTTGAATTGGGCCCGGAAACCAACTGGTAGCCAGTGCTGCTGGACCAGTATCGGTGTGATATGCTCAAACCGTCTTGCTCCAGTGAGCAACCTAGGGCTGAATTCTGCACCAGCTGAAGTTTCTGAACCGTCTTCAGAGGCAGCTCTTCCTTGGCGGTCACTCGTAGCCAAGTAAGATTGTCTTCCACAAATACATAGCTGCCAAGTACCCCGTTTTCCCTGGGAAACCCCCGTTTTTACTTACCTTTCCCCGGTGGTCCCCCGTATCACTTCGTCTCCTGTTTTTCTCCGTTATTTTCTCCTGCCAGCGGCCATTTTTTTTCTTTCTGATTTGCCCTTCTATGGGCACCAAAAATGGCCACCGCCGGCTTCAAAAGTCGCATCTACGCATGTCTGGAAGTGCATAGACGCGACTTCCGGTGTTGGCGGCGGCCATTTTTGATGCCCATAGATGGGCGGAGCGACACCGGAAGTTGCGTCAACGCACTTCCTGACATGCGTAGAAGCGACTTTTGAAGCCGGCAGTGGCCATTTTTGGTGCCCATAGAAGGGCAAACTGACACTGGAAGTTACGCAACTTCCGGTGTCACACGGATGCTGGTCCCGGATTCTGCAGTCCGGGACTTGGAAGGTAAGCAAATATGGCCTTAACAGTGAGTCCATAGTGCAATTCAGTACTCCCGGTATATACAATTTAGTAGCATAACAGACCATACCGACTGACTATCTATTACTATTAATCAGTGGAGGAGCACCCCACAGCTTTGAGGGGCATGCTCATGGCACCCTGTGAGCCCAGCATCGCTCTGCGAGACTCGCGAAAACGATACAGAGCTTGCAGGGCACCACGAGCCATTGCGTCCTTCTCAGGCGCCCCCCCAGCTACTCCAGAAGGAGCACGACGTGTCCCCTACCAGAGGTGCCACTCTTCCTCTTGCCCCCCCTTCCCACGTCCCAGGACATGCTCCTAGTGACTAACTTATTCCTGTAGCTGCCTCTGCCTTTAACGTACAGCTGCAATTCCTTGCATGGGAGTGGTATGTCCTGCCCCACGGCTGCAACGGTGGATTCACCCAGCTTCCTCCCCTGCTGCTAACATGCAAAGCAGAACCGGAGGCCCAATGGCCTCGCCTGAATCCGCACACACAAACACACACACTCATTGCAAGGGTTGCTGAGCCTGCTTTTATGTTGCTGGCTCAACTCAGAACTGAGGGCCAAGCAGGCGATATTTATCACATCTATTTAAAGCTGTGTGCATGCCGCTTAATCCTTTGCATTTCTATTATTATTATTATTATTATTATTATTATTATTATTATTATTATTATTACTTTATACCCCGCCCATCTGGCTGGGTTTCCCCCACCATTCTGGGCGGCTTCCAACAAAGATTTAAATACATTAAAATATCACAGATTAAAATCTTCCCTAAATAGGGCTGCCTTTAGGTGTTTTCTAAATGTCAGGTAGTTGTTTATTTCCTTGACCTCCGATGGGAGGGCGTTCCACAGGGCGGGCGCCACCACCGAAAAGGCCCTCTGCCTGGTTCCCTGTAGCTCTGCTTCTCGCAGTGAGGGAACCGCCAGAAGGCCCTCGGCGCTGGATCTCAGTGTCCGGGCTAAACGATGGGGTACAGTGTACAGTGGTACCTTGGGTTACAAATGCTTCAGGTTACAGACTCCGCTAACCCAGAAGTAGTACAGTGGTACCTCGGTTTAAGTACACAATTGGTTCCAGGAGTCTGTACTTAACCTGAAGCGTACTTAACCTGAAGCGAACTTTCCTATTGAAAGTAATGGAAAGTGGATTAATCCATTCCAGACGGTCCGTGGAGTACTTAAACTGAAGCGTACTTAACCTGAAGCGAACTTTCCCTTTGAAAGTAATGGAAAGTGGATTAATCTGTTCCAGACAGGTCCGCGGAGTACTTAAACTGAAAATACTCAAACCGAGGCGTACTTAAACCGAGGTATGACTGTACTTCGGGTTAAGAACTTTACCTCAGGATGAGAACAGAAATCGTGCGGCAGCAGCGGGGGGGCCCATTAGCTAAAGTGGTACCTCAGGTTACGAACAGTTTCAGGTTAAGAACGGACCTCTGGAACGAATTAAGTTATTAACCGGAGATACCACTGCATCTGAAAAGAAAACGTATGGAGAATAAAGCCATAAAAAGCCGCCATAAAACCCAGCACTCCCTTAAAAGGCATAAGGAAGCTTCCGTCAAGAGCTTCCGTCAAGTTCAGCAAGGAGGATGCCTTTGTGATCTCTGCCAGGCTTGGGACTACCACACCCTCCAAGTGTCTCGATTTTCCAGGAATTACAAAAGCCACCCTGGCTTCTGAAATGACCTTGGGGTGTCCCTATTTTCCTTGCCAGTGCTGGCACCCCCGAGCTCAGGGAAGGCAAAAAGGTCAAGGACCCCTGGGCGGTTAAGTCCAGTCAAAGGCAACTTATGGGGTTGCGGCGCTCATCTTGCTTTCAGGCTGAGGCAGCCGGCGTTTGTCCACAGACAGCTTTACCGGCTCCTGTGGCCAGCATGACTAAACTGCTTCTGGCACAACGGAACACCGTGTCGGAAACCAGAGCGCACAGAAATGCCATTTACCTTCCCGCCACAGCCGTACCTATTTATCTACTTGCACTGGCATGCTTTCAAACTGTTAGGTCAGCAGGAGGTGGGACAGAGCAACAGGAGCTCACTCCGTGGCAGGGATTTGAACTGCCAACCTTCCAACGGGCAATCCCAAGAGACTCAATGATTTAGGCCACAGCACCACCCGCGTCCACTAGAGCAGTGGTCCTCAACCTTGGGCCTCCAGATGTTTTTCGCCTACAACTCCCATGATCCCTAGCTAGCAGGACCAGTGGTCAGGGATGATGGGAATTGTAGTCTCAAAACATCTGGAGGCCCAAGGTTGAGGACCACTGCACTAGAGGACTGTGAAAAATTGTGTCTCGGGCTTTTGAGACTCATCTCCCCATCTGAAACCAAAGGGGCACACAAGTTGCCAGATGTGAAACATGTTGGCATTATTTTCAGCTCTCCCGTCCCAATATGAAGAAAAGTTGCAGGTAGGAAAGGCAGAACCATAGCTGATGTCTGTTTGAACCCAGAGCAGCAGCTGTGGGGAAAACAAGACCCTCTCGGGGTGTGAATGCTGCAAACCCCTCCATCGTAGGCTCAGATTTTAGATGTGTGCAAAGAAAGCACATATCGCAAAGATGCCATAGTCTCTGCCATGCCTCATTTCCAAAAGGAAACACAGACCCTGGAGATTGGGGTGGCGTGCAGCAATATGGGCAGCCCAGAGTTAAACATCAGATATTGTGCTGGTGGAAGTCTGTCCCCACATCAACAGTCTAGCTGCAGCATCTTGCACCTTTAACTTGAGAGAGCCCTTCCCCATTTCCCAGGCCTGTCCCTTCCGATTCCCCATTGTAGCTTGCGTCACAATGTTCCTGGATCTAGTAAGACTCTTCAAAAGATCCGTAGGTCCTGCTTCTTAGAATTAGATGACTAAAGGCCGGGCAGAGGAGAAGGAGGATGTATTTAGAAGCCGTCACTGGAGATAAGGAACCAGAGTGCCGTGGATTTGCATGTGTTGACAGCAGCGGCAATAAATGTCAGTTTAGCACAGCCTACGGTAAACGTCAAGCCCAGGCCTTGCACAGTAATGAGAACTGGTCTGGGGACCCTTCGAAAGCCAAGAAATTCAGGAGAGAGTTGAGGTGAAGATGTTGGACATTACTCAAGTGTTTTACTTTATTTTTAAAATTTCTGTCAAGACTTTAATATTCTTTAGGTTTTAAATTTTGGAGGTTTTGTTCCTTGTTTGAAATTTGCTTAGTATTGCATATTTTATTGTTCTAAACTGGTTTGAGAGCTACCTGGTGGGATATATTTTTTAAATAAAATAATAATAATAATAATAATAATAATAATAATAATAATAATAATATAAACGACGCCTGCTTACCTCTTGTCTCCACTCTGTACTTCAGTCTTTCCTTTGGAAGGGCATGTTCACATAGCACCCAAAGGCTGGCACCAGATGAGGTTGAGCCTCTGAACAGTGGCATAGCATGGGGGTCCCACAGGGGTGGCTGTCCCAGACGCAAAACTGTTAGGGGTGCAAAATTTCAGCACCTCATGCTTCCTCAATACAGCTGTGCACTTTTGTCGCTGGACTCTATTAAAAACAGCTTCTCCATGCGAAACTGGAAGTGATCTCTGCAGACCATACCTGCCAAGTCTCCCGTTTTTTGCAGGAAACCCCCGTTTTTAAAAGCCGTTTCCCGCTGTTGTCCCGAATGGCGAAATATCCCGCAATTCCCCCAGATTTTCAAAAATCAGGCAGAGCGGCACCGGAAGTCGCTTCTACGCATGTCCGGACATACGTAGAGGCGACTTCCGGTGCCGCTCTGCCCATGTCTGGGCACCGAAAATCGGGCAGCGCCGGCACCGGAAGTTGCTTTTACGCATGTCTGGACATGCGTAGAAGCGACTTCCGGTGCCGCGCTGCTGCTGATCCTGGATTTTTCAGTCCGGGAGTTGGAATGTTTGCTCCAGACAATGGAAGGACTGTTCTTTTCTTATCTCTGTGGCCGTGATCTCCTGGGTGACCCGGACACCATTAGGCAGTTGAATGTGCATGAACCTGTCCATTTCCCTCCCGCCACCCAACCACCACCCTCCACGGGGCCCCTGGTGGTGGCAACCCATGCTACACCACTGCTTCTGAATACCAGTTGCTGGAAACTACAGGAGGGCTGAGTGGTCCTGTGTTCGAATCCTGATTATGGGCTTCACACAGGCACCTGGTTCACCACTGTGAGAACAGGATGCTGGACTAGATGGGTCATGGGCCTGATCCAGCAGGCCTCTTCTTCCATTCTTACGTCTACATACGCGGCCAAATGATCACGGGCAAAGCAATGACAGCAACAAGGTAATGACTAATGGAGGATGATATGGATCTTGAGTCATCAAGTTTGCAATCTCAGAATGGGAAAGTGTTCTGCAGAATGAAGTGGAAGGCAGGTTCAGGATAAAGATCTCAGAATCAAGGCAGGGCAAACCAGACTGGAAAGAGAGGAAGCACAGAGGGATGAGTAACCAGCAACATCAAAGAAACTGAGAAGCTGGGCAAGTGGGCAAAATTCCAAGGTGGAGAGAGCGGGTGAGTTGAAGATGCCAAGCGCCCTAAGCTGAGAAATGAACTATTTGCTGAAACTTGCCATGGAAGGAAGGAGTAAATATAGGGAAAGCCTGCAGGCCAGTGAAGGTGCTCTCTGGTTTTAGGGCAAAACTAGCACCCCCTCTATGCCCCTGTGTTTACAACACAGGGCTCCCTGCTTTGAAAATGATGACCCACCACAGCAATAGGAGGGGCAGGAGAAGCTGCGTGTGTTTGGGAGCGGGCAGAAAGATGCAGACCCTTTCGCCATGTTGGCCCTCTTCACGCAAGTAATGCCTGACGAGGACCCAGGGCCGGCCCTACGTGCAGGCTGGGTGGCGCAGGGCACCACAGCGCCGGCCCGCCAGGAGGGCGCTGCGCGCTGCACCCACCTGCTGGCCAGCCGGTCCGCCGGTCCGCCGTGCAGCTGCGCGCTGCGCCCACCCGCCCACCGCACTGGGAAATGGGGCGGGAGGGCGCCGGAGAGATCGTGCTGTGCCTGCCCACCACGCAGCGCGCTGCGCCCACCCACCTACCGCGTTGGTAAACGGGGCGGGAGGGCGCCGGAGAGATCCGGCGCACCACGGCGCCAGGGGCGCTTAGGACGGTCCTGTGAGGACACAGATGTGAGTCCCAGAAGAGGAGCTTCCCAATTGATACCCGCTATAGGAGCTTGAGCATGCCAATTGCCTCTCCTTCCCGATTGTTGCTCTTTCAGCTGCCATGCAAAAAAATAGATGTCTATCTGATGACATCTGCAAAATCACTTGGAAACTTTTGGACATAAGCGCTTAAGAAGTTTTGCGAGGTGTGATAACATGAAGGCAGAGGTTGTGTTTCTGTAACTGTAGGCAGCAGTCCCACTGTGAACTGATCGACTTACAAACGACTCGACAACCAAACTTTTCGACTTACGGATGGGGGTAATGGCCGTGCGCTTACGAATGTCTCGACATCCGGGAAAAAACCCGCGGCGGTTTTAGATAGGGATTTTTTGACTTACGAATTTTGAAATAGGGTTGCTTCAACTTACAAATTTTTTCCGTTTTCAATGCATTCCTATGGGAAATCGCGTTTCCAATGGCGTTTTTCGACTTACGGATTTTTTGACTTTTGAAGGTGCCTTCGGAGCGGATTAAATTCGTAAGTCGAGGCACCACTGCATAAAGAATATGGATCTTCTCACTCTGATTCCAGGAAACTTTCAGGGCAAAGTTGCTGGGAGATGGTGCTGTTTTCAAGGGATGTGCACAAGGTGGCTTGCAAGGGCGGTAAAAATTATGGCACAATTCAGTGCTTTTCAACCAGTGTGCCGTGGGGTACCTTGAATGATGGTTGGGGTGCTGCGGGAAACACTGGACTTTGTCCCTCTTCCCTTCCCTTCCCCCTCACATCTCTGCCCTAGCTACAAGCTCCACAGGTGAATGATGCCTCTGGGGCTGGCCAGGGGGTACTGGTTGCCAGGAGCTGAGGTGGCCTTGGAGTAAGCAAGCAAGCGGGCAAGGGAGCCCAGCCAGCTAGTCTGCCAGCCCTTGCTGTTTGGAATGGACAGACAAGTCCCAGGCCCTTGTGGGGCAGTGTGAGGAGACACCTCTCTTTGGGGTGGGGTGGGGCAGGTCAGAGACTGGAGTGGAAGCAGTGACTGCCCAGAGGACTCCCAAGGAGATGGGGAGAGGAGAGGAGGCTGAGGGAACACTCCACAAGGGAGGGTGTTCAAAAATGGGTGAGGGGCTGCCAGCTCTGCAGGCAAGGGGTGACCTAACTGGGCTCCTGAGCCCCACAGGGGTGCCCCATAAAGAACATAGTTGGTCAAGGGAGCCATGGACCCAAAAGGTTGAAAACCCCTGCCATAATTAATGAGAACTGTCCAACAAAGATTTTTTTTCAAATACATGATTGAAGTTTGATGGCCTTGCTTCTATAGCGTCTTTGTACTTTCACTTCCCTTATTGTCCATTTTTAATCTTATAATTCTTTTCCAAGTATGACTTGAACTTCCCCCATTCTTTCTCCAACAACAGTCTAAAGGAGAAAGGAGCTAGTTTTATAGTTTAAAAACATTAGAGTTAAAGTTTATAATTATAGATTCATTATAAGAAATTGGTTGGTAATAGTTATAATGATTTTTGTTCTAAAGAAAGTTAAGAGTGAAGAAGGTGAGAGCGCTGTATTAGTTATTAATAGAACCATGGAAGGGGGGGAGGGAGGAAGTCACCAGATTAAGAATTATACTAGTAAATGGCCAAAGAAATTTTTTCTTTTTGTATACTTTTTTCTTGTTAATTTTTTTCTTTGTTCTGTATTTTTCTTTTTCTTTACTTTTGTATCTGTTATAAAATCAATAAAAAATAATTATTAATTTTTAAAAAAATGAAGTTTGATTGCCTTTCACCATAAGGTTGCAATGATGCTAACTGCTTACTTATGAGTAGTCCCATTGGCCTCTGCGGGACTGTCAAATTCCGTCTGGGCTGCATGAGTGTCTCCTGGGTGATATGCAAATCCCACCTACAAGGTCCGGCTGGTAACCAGAAAGGAAATATTTTTGCACTTAGTTCCTGAATGTTAGACTTAGTCAGCATGAGCGCAGCTTAAAAGGTGATAGTTCAGACTTTCTTAGCTTGCAAGGTCACAGATAAGTTATTCACTTAATTTGCACCCCACGCCAGAGGACCCCAAATCGGTTGCCCTTCCATTCCACCCCAGATTATGCCTACATAAAGTTATCTTAAATTATTTCCCCAAAAGA
This sequence comes from Zootoca vivipara, assembly GCF_965207765.1. Taxonomy (NCBI): domain Eukaryota; kingdom Metazoa; phylum Chordata; class Lepidosauria; order Squamata; family Lacertidae; genus Zootoca; species Zootoca vivipara. Next base: position 11,762,320 of record NC_142595.1, on the reverse strand, counting down.
ATACCCTACCTGGCAACCAAAATCACACACCCTTGATTCAATTTCCCCAGAATTAATTACTCATGCAGAAGCACTCAATGGGGCCACTTCTAGCGGAATCACTGTTTGCTGTGATGTCACTGAAGGCAACCAATGTCTTTTGTGGGGTGTCCAATTACAGCTCTCTAAAACCCTCCTTTGCTTTCTATGAGCAGTTGTCACCTTTACCCTGCAAGCAGGGGGGGGGGGAACCCATTAAAAGAATAACCAGGAAGTTACGTCTTCAGACCATGGAATTGCTTCCCTCTTACTTTTTAAGTCTACAAATATTAATGTTTATTATTTATTCTTCTTTATTTCATTTCTACACCGCTTTTTATTTTTTAAGAAAAATCTCAAAGCGGTTTACAGCATATTAAAACATCAACAAAACAATCCAGATTCAAACATTTCAGAAGAAAGTCACATATAGAGCATACAGTAAGCAACATAATTAGAAATCTAAAATATTATCTTAAATATTTCAAAATAAAACACTACAAAGGAGGTCAACTACAGAATACATATTTAAAACAAAAACAAAGTTAACAAAAACAAAAAAAACTTAAACATTTTTTTAAAAAAACACCCCAAAACCATTGCTAAGTGAAGTCAAATATAAAATGCACATTTAAAACAGCACAATTATCAAGAGAATAAAATGTTATCATAAGTATGACACGGCTGCTTGGCAGACACAAAAGGATGGGGCAAAAGAATCCAATAGTTAGTGTTTGTTGTCCCTCTGGTCTCACCAGAATCCTATAGTAGAGCTGGTGAATCTGGGCCCCGCATCCTAGGCCAGGTCATAGGTGCCAAGTTCCGGATTGAAAAATCCGGGATCAGCAGCGCCGCTGCACCGGAAGTCACTTCTACGCACTTCTGGACATGCGTAGAAGCGACTTCTGGCACTGCGGACATTTTGGAAATGGGCACAGTGGCATTGGAAGTTGCTTCTACGCATGTCCGGAAGTGCGTAGAAGCAACGTCTGGCGCTGGCGCGGCACCAGAAGAACATGGCTGCCGGCAGGAGCTCTGTAATCCGGGGGAATACGGGGTATTTTGCCATTCGGGACACCTGTGGGAAACGGTAAGAAAATACGGGGGTTTCCCAGGGAAAACGGGGTACTTGGCAGCTAAGGGCCAGGTGGAAAAGGCCTTGCAGGGCTCACAGCCATTACATATCATTCCAAGAGTCCCACGTTCTTTTTCCAGAGCACTTCTTGTGCATCATTTACAAAAGTTTGCAGCGACGGATATTACACTCGCACGGCTGACAGAAACTTGCTATTAACAACCCAGGCTCTCCATTTTCCTGTTGGCATCCATCTCAGCAACGCTGACGATACAGGACCAATGGCCTTTGCATGCGGTTTGGAAGCATTCTTTTGTTTGGTCGCACACCTTGACCCTGCAAAGGGCCTGGTTAGGAAGAGAGGCAGAAAAAGCCTTTCTTTCTTTTCTGCTGCGGACTTGCTTTTCAAACCTTATTTGAACAGAACAGTTTATGTTTATATTCTGCTCTGATATGTGACAGAAAGGCAGGCAGCCTTTGTTCCTGGAATACCTCACATTCCTCCTCGAGGCCATTTGGTTCTCTTATTCCTTTACAGTTGACATACTGTATAGAGATTACCGTTTCCTCTTGACTGAGGCCTGTGAGGCCTGTAAAGTGATTTCGAGATCACCTTACACATCTCTGGAGAGCTTTAAGAGGCAGCAAAGAGAAGAATCAAAGCAGCTGAACACTGCGGGGCTGGTAGGGCTTTTACCCAAAGTTACCATATTAAATTCAATGTTTCGGTGCACACTCCATAGATAAACGATGTTGTCTGAGCGATACAGAATGCACCTTGCTGGGTTGAACGTATGTATATTAAGTTCACAAGTGTAGTTATTGGTTGCCATAGGAAGCTTGAGCAAATAAGTTAACTCAAGGATGATTCAACTCTGCTTATCTATATTTAGAAGTCATATTCTCTCTTGCTGGGCTGGAATTCGGACAGGGGAGACAAAGCCAGGAAAAATATCTAGCTAAGTTGCTGTGTCTGTCAGTACAGTGGTACCTCTCTAGTTACAAACTTAATTCGTTCCGGAGGTCCGCTCTTAACCTGAAACTGTTCTTAGTTAGAGGTGTGCTTTTGCTAATGGGGACTCTTGCTGCCGCTGCACTGCTGGCACACGATTTCCGTTCTCATCCTGGGGCAAAGTTCTCAACTCGAAGGTAACTCTTCCAGGTTAGCGGAGTTTGTAACCTGAAGCGTCTGTAACCTGAGGCATTTGTAACTCAACGTACCACTGTGCAGGGGCGTAGAAAGATAGGGGCGGTGGGGGAGGCGCCCCCCGAGTGACACGATCCCAGGGGCGCCATCGCCGCTGCCCACCCCACCCCAACATGCGCACCCTGCCCCTGCGCATGGTGCGCCCCGCTCCCAAAACACGCCACTACGTCACTGCGCACGACGCACCCCGCCCCCAAAACGCACACCATGTCACTGCGCGCGGTGTGCCCCACCCCCAAAAAGGGCGTTGTGCCCCGCCTCCAGAATGTGCGCCACATCACTGAGGGGCGGCGCGCTTCCTCCGCCGCTGGCACTGTACTTTGGTTCTCAAACTTAATCCATTCCGGAAGTCCGTTCCAAAACAAAAGTGTTCCAATACCAAGGTGCGCTTTCCCATAGAAAGTAATGCAAAATGGATTAATCCGTCCAGACTTTTAAAACAACCCCTACCTAAAACAACAATCTAACATGAAATTTACTATCTAACGAGACCATTGATCCATAAAATGAAAGCAATAAACAATGTACTGCAGTCACACAATCAATCAATCAGTAGCTGAACTGGGTTCCACACAGTCACAAAAATAAACAAAAAAAGAGCAGCAAAAACAAAAACGCAAAATAAATAGCAAAAACAGACAGACCTCAGCGTAACACTCAAAACGGATGTGTGGCACTCAAATCGTAACACTCAAATCATCAGCATAACAATCGAATTGGAAGCGTAACACTCAAAACGGAGGACGTTCGGCTTCCGAAAAATGTTCGCAAACCGGGTTTGCAGTGTTTGGGTTCCAAGTTGTTTGAGTAGCATGGCGTTTGAGAACCAAGGTGCCACTGTAATTTAGCATGCTAGAATTGATGGCTTCATTATTTGCTTTATTTCTGCGTTCCAAAATCTTACTAATTTCCATTACATTCCAGTCATAATAACAATCCCTTATACAACAACTGCAATATTAATAACTTCTATTCGTGCTGACACATTAAATGATTTATAAAATTACAAGTGAGGCACTCAAACTGTATCCTTGTTCTTCCCTTGTGTGGCAATTATTCTGTCCATGGTATTTCTTCCTGTCCTTGTAAGATCTTTCTTTCCCCTGGTTGTTGCTGTTATCCATCATGCGCTGGGTGGAGCTGATATCCCATTGTTGTTCCAGAAATTTCTCCATGGCTGTTGCCATTTTTTGCAAGGCATCTTCAGCTGGTCTCCGAGCTCTGGGGCTAACCCAGGGTAAAACAGCATTATTACTCTAACCTTTGATACCAAATAAAGATATGGATATGGATATGGATATGGATATGGATATGGATATGGATATATCGATAAAGATATATAGATAGATACCCACCCTATTCTTTTGACAGTAATTTGTTTTAAACTGTTTTCAATATTGCGTTTGAAATCTTGTCCCAGCCACCCTGGGACATTGTGGAGCTTGCTTCTCCAGGTGAAAGAGATGGACACCGACTTAGATGTCTTTCGAACAGGATTAAACAAATTCAGGGAGGGAAGAGCTATCAATGGCTACTAGCCAGGATGGCTGTGCTCTGCCTCCACCAAATGTTAGTCACTGGAAACTAAAAGACCTCAGAGTGTTCTTGTACTCATTACAGGTAGATAGCCGTGTTGGTCTGACGTAGTCGAAACAAAATAAAAAAATTCCTTCCAGCAGCACCTTAAAGACCAACTAAGTTTTTATTTTGGTATGAGCTTTCGTGTGCATGCACACTTCTTCAGATACACTGAAATAGAAGTCCGCAGACGCTTATGTAGAGAAAGGGTGGGAAGGGGGTATCACTCAGAAGGGTGGTAGAAATGGGTGATTGACTGACTGATAGCTGTTGACGACTGTAAACGACTGCAAATGGTCTTTCATGAAAAAGCAAGGGTTGAGATGGCTGAAGATCGCTTTATCATGTATAAATAAGAATCCAATGTCTCTATTCAAACCTGGTCCCTCCATGGGTTTGAGCTTGGTGATAATTCAGCAACTTCTCTTTCCAGTCTATTTCTGAAATTCTTTTGTAGTAAGACAGCTACTTTGAGATCTTGTATAGAATGTCCTGGGAGATTGAAGCGTTCTCCTACTGGTTTCTCTGTCTTGTAATTCCTGATGTCAGATTTATGTGCATTTATCCTTTGGCATAGGGTTTGGCCTGTTTGTCCAATATAGAGAGCTGAAGGGCACTGTTGGCCCTCCCATCTACTTAGCACTATTCTCCCCCCAAAAAACCTTCAGTTTGTGTTGTTGTCTTCACACTGGAAGATCTGTCATAGGTTTCCATGTATAATGCGTCATTTGGCTCTAAATCTACATAAGACCGAGCTGAAAATGTTGCTTCATCAAGACCTCAAAAGGATTCCCTTGTCTAGCTTTCCATTTTCACAGGTTTGGGCTTTCTGGAGCGCTGTCCGTAACTGTATTTTTTCTCTGTGCGATGAACACATCGCCCCAGAGGGAACATGTTATTACAGAAAGCGAAGGTGACTCGTTGTGCAAGGCCTCCCTGTTGCCCCTGGCATTTTCGCTCGTCTTCCGTGTGCTTCTGTGTTTGAAAGAGCCCATCTTTCATGTTCAGGCTACATCAACAGAGGATGGAAAGAAAGCCCAGAAAGCGGAAGGTAGAGAAGACAGAGAAAAAGAGGGAGCTGCCTTATACTGAATCAGACCATTGGTCCATCTAGTTCAGTATTGTCTACACTGATTGGCTGAAGCTTGCTAGGTTTCTGTCAGGGGTCTCTTCCAGCCTTCTCTGGAGATGCTGGGGATTATAGAACGATAGAATTGTAGAGTTCAAAAGCAGGTGCTCTTCCCCAAAGAGAAAAAGGAAAGTTGATCTTTTGATCCATTGCTTCAAACAGCAGAGGCAAAACAAAGCCAGAGCCAGTGTCTGAACAAGCAGATCATTTATTCTTTTCTTCTACTTCTTTGCCATCTTTCTTCCATCATGCATCTCTTACTGGCACCTGGTTCTCATGAGGTGACACTTATCAGACCCTGATCATTGTTACAGATGTTGGTTGCCTCCCCCTCTCTCTGCCGAGAGGTAGCAAAATTCCAATGGGTTCCACCCCGGGTCTGTGTTCTGAGTTTGAGACACAGCGGAGACTGTCGTAGCTTTAAGAAATACACTTTATTCACCTATTTACACTTTCAAACAGCATGGAGGGAGTCCAGATCTTACAGCATGGTCATTTCAAGAGGGGCTTGTCCTGCAGTCCAAGACACCTCTCCCAGCCTGCATTCAGCCAGCCTGCCCAAGATGGATACCCCAGTCTTTCTTCTCCCCTTCTTCTTCTTTCCAGCACACCTTGATAAAGGCTCCCTTTTCTTGTCACCTCACACCCAATTACCCTGGCAAACTTCCAAACCCCCAGTCTCCTTTTGGTACAAAACACCACCACATAGCTGCCAAGTCTCCCGTATTCCCCGGGAAACCCCCGTTTTTCCAGCCGTTCCCAGCTGGAAAAACGGATTTTTTTTTTGTTTTTTCCCGGTTTACTTACCGGCCAGGGGAGGCTCCTTCTGCACATGACTGGAGTCTCTGGACATGCGCAGAAGCGATTTCTGGTGCAGCAGCCATTTTGGAACTGGGTGGAGCATGCTCAGAAGCGACTTTCGATGTTGCTCTGCGCAGTTCCAAAATGGCCGCAGCACGACTTCCGGCACGGTGGCCATTTTGGAACTGGGCAGAGCAGAATCGAAAGTCACTTCTGAGCATGCACCACCCAGTTCCAAAATGGCGGCAGCGCTACGTCCGGTCTGCCAATCCCTTATTTTTCCGGCAGGAACTTGGCAGGTATGCACCACCACCCCAAGAAGAGGATAGAGCAGTCAGATGTGAATAGGTACTTCACCCTGAGAACTCCATAGGAAGAAGTTATGGTTGAGTTGTGTTGCCTGTCCCTGGGCCACAGGGCTGCTGTGACCCCCTACCCCCTACAGTTCACAGTTTAATTCAAGTTGACCCAAATGATCCTGGGCAAATCCCCCCCCCCAGCAATCAGAATTTTACAAACTTCTGCGCTGAAGTATAAACTATCCTTAAGAAGACTAAGAAAACATCAAAACACACATGGACTGCAATGTCAATTGTTTAACTTATTTTTAGGCCTGAAGAGTCTAAAGTAGAGATTCCCAAACTACCCCCTTCCATGGACCACTTGAAAATTGCAGATGGTCATAGCGGATCCCTTAATGGTTTTTCTTCCTGTTGCAGCAATTCTAATGAGCTGTGCTAGATGCTGTATGGTTTTTAATTGCATTTTTGTCCTTCCTTCGTTTCTCATACAGTGGTACCTCGGGTTACAAATGCTTCAGGTTACAAACTCTTCAGGTTACAAACTCCGCTAACCCAGAAATAGTACCTCAGGTTAAGAATTTTGCTTCAGGATGAGAACAGAAATCGTGCTCCGGCGGCGCAGCGGCAGCAGGAGGCCCCATTAGCTAAAGTGGTGCTTCAGGTTAAGACATACCTGCCAAGTTCCTGCTGGAAAAATAAGGGATCGGCAGACCAGAAGTAGCACTGCCTCCATTTTGGAACTGGGTAGAGCAGCACCGGAAGTCACTTCTGAGCATGCTCTGCCCAGTTCCAAAATGGGCGGCACACCGGAAGTCGCGCTGCGGCCATTTTGGAACTGGGCAGAGCAGCATCGGAAGTCACTTCTGAGCATGCTCCGACCAGTTCCAAAATGGCCACCCCACCAGAAATGCTTCTGCGCATTTCCAGAGACTCCAGACATGCACAGAAGGAGCCTCCCCCGGCCAGTAAGTAAACTGGGGGAAAACAAAAAAAATCTTTTTTTCCAGCTGGGAATGGCTGGAAAAATGGGGGTTTCCCGGGGAATACGGGAGACTTGGCAGCTATGAGTTAAGAACAGTTTCAGGTTAAGAACGGACCTCTGGAACAAATTAAGTTCTTAACCAGATGTGACACTGTACTGTGTTTTATTGTATTACAATTTGCATCACACAGAATTCAAACTGTAATACAATAAAACACAAGACGAGCTGCAAAAGAACCGATAAAAATGCAATGAGAGGTTTTAGGTTTGGGTCCAGGCTTTCTGGAAGACTGTATGGCCCTAGATGGGCCTGTCTGGATTTTGAGATCTTCAAGGGAGGCCTTTCTCTCGGTCCCACCACCCTCACATGCATATTGGGTGAGGACACGAAGAAGGCCCTTCATAGAATCATAGAGTTGGAAGGTACCCCAAGGGTCATCTAGTCCAACCCCCTGTGATGCAGGGATCTCAGCCAAAGCATCCATGACAGATGGAGATCCAACCTCTGCTTAAAAACATCCAAGGAAGGAGGAATCTCTTTGGGATCAACTTGGGAACCTCTGGTCTAAAGAGCGACACACACACACACACACACACACACACACACAATAGCAATAGTGGAGGAAGTGGGTGCAGGAGTGCGGTATGCCCTGGGACTTGCGTCTGCCCTGCAGCTGGGGGGGGGGGCGGCAGAGAGGCTTCAAGCATCAGTGAGGGTCATCCCGCTCCCATGGGCGGATCGCCCCGTCCTTGGCTGCAGGACACGTCCCCGCGCCAGGCACCTGAGCAGGTAGCTACGATGCTGCATAATAGCATGAAGATTGAACAAGAAATTGTTCCAAGTTCTATTCCAAAACCAGCTGAATTCATGCTCAGTTCTCTGAACTCCTTTCAAGTGCAGTTCAGATATGTATATGTGCCACTTCCATTCCGGTGGACAGTTCTGAACAGAACCAATTCCTTCTGAGCACCGGAAGAAGCACATCTACTCATTTGTGGTTAGTGCAACGCAGGTCAAGGCAGAGGTTTTTTCACCTCCCCAGAGATGAAAAGAAACCTAGAGCTCTATCATGAGAAAGATCTGACCCAGTAAGCTTAAGCAATGCTCAGCTGATGTAGCAAACACCTAAAGATAGCAGTGAGATATTATTAAGAGCGCCCATGCGACTTGCTTAAGGCCCACCATATGGCATTTATCAGAGATAACCTTTGGAATACGATCACGGAAAACTGATGTTTAAGTAAGCGTCCTCATTTCCATCAAGGCACGCTTGCCAACAGCTTATTTTGAGCCTTGCCTTTTTGCCGGGAAACATTTCCAACAGGATGTTTACGGTTTCTTAATGTCCTGTTTACAAACTGGTGCAAACAGTGCAGGCCGAAACCCCCACGATTTTGTGCTTAGATCCCCGTGAAGTGCCCATAATCTTCCAACATTTGCAATTCAGATGGCAGCTCACGCTTTGTGATGTAAGTGATAATCAAAGGAACGCTATGATTTGCATTCCATTTCCTAAGAGCAGTGCGTCAGGAAAGTGTAATCAGATTTCCGTAAAGGTTCTATTTTAATCGAACGAGATCTTTGTGGCCATTAAAATGATGCATTTGGAAAGGAAACACGTTAGGTTTGTAAACTTAGGACGCTCTTAAGCAGTGATTCCCTTCTAACGAAATTGTGAGCGTTGGTGACAGTGGAAGATTTGGCAATATTCTTAGTTGTCATTGCTTATAAGCACCACCAATGTACATGGTGGTTTATGAAGTAACACAGGAGAAAGGAAAAAATACATCCCTGCTCCTATTGAACTTACAATTTTAACTTTTTACTATGGAACTTTAAATATCTGGACATTCGTTGCTAACACACAGCAAATCTTCTACGAAGTCTCAGTTGTTGTTGTTGTTTACTGTGGTTGCATGAGTGTGTGTGTGTGTAGTTGCAACTCAATATAACTTTTGTCTTGGTGTGGCCAACCTTACTGAGGACAGTTCTCCATCTGAAAGGCTGTTGGACAGGCCCGGCTCTAGGTATAGTCCTGGTGGCGCGGGGCGCCAGGGCGCCAGGCCGGCAGGGGGGGCGCTGCACGGCAAAGCCGTGCGAAAGCCATGCTGCGTGCTGCAAGGGCGGGGGCGCTGGAGCGATCTCCGCGTCTCAGCGCCAGGGCGCCCGACCTGCTTGAGACGGCCCTGCTGTTGGATAAAAATAAAGAGAAGGAACTCCTAAGAAAGGGGCCTGAAGTTGCCCATCAACAGCTCATACCAATCCAGAAAACTCAGCAGGTAACCTAAGCATGGTCTTCCCCAGAATGTAGTCATTATTTTAAACTTGCATATACACATATAAATTTTAACCCATGCATATTTTGATGCAAATCTGTGCCATCTTTTGTCCTGGTTCTTGGTGATCGTAAGGATCCACTCTCTGTGCTGCAAAACACAGCTAGTACATTCCTGGATGCTTTTGGAAATTTCTTCTCCCTGAACCCAAAGATGATTCAAACGTATGGAGGCTACAGCGTTCACTGCCTAACATCCTGTCTTATGTATAGTTTGGATTCCTCTTTCTTTGGTGGAGTACATTGCCCTCTAATAGTCATTCCTAAAAATTAGTGTTCCTAGGGGTATTTGTGAATCAAATTTCAATTTTTCAATTTATTACCCAGACTTCACCATTAATCAAAACTGTATGCAAAAATGTGCTTATCGGGAGAAATTTGCACTAAAACGCTGAAGAGTTTTCATGAGGATCTTTTTAAAAAGATTTATTTATTTTATTTTATTTTATTGCAAATGGCTGCAGAAATGAAGTTCAGCTTTGAATAATGAGAAACTGAAAAAAGTGAAAGTGGCAGCTCTTTCCATCCCTCGGCAGTCACAGGGGAAGCTTAGCTGTACTGATAGCCAGGTGAGATCAGGTAACTACTCGAAGAGGTGGGTATTATTAATGGCAGCAATACTGAAGAAAAACAGATTTCGAATATGGGAGCCAATCCATTAGGAAGTTCTCTCGAGCAATTCCCATGGCAATGACCATTTTATGGAGGATAAGGTTATTGTCAAAGAGCAGGCTCAAAGTTGGAGCTAACTCTTTATTAACAAAAGCACGATCTTCAAAGACTTGGCCGAGTGTCAGGCCTAATGAGCACAGCAGCTCTTCTCAGGTAGGTCTGACCCTATGAATCGGTTGTCGAGACTGAAAGTCCCCACCTCCCCATAGCCATCTAAGTCCCCTCTTCTCTGAGGCTTTCCCCAAGCAATCAGAGACTGTGCCTGCGTGCAGCGTGCCACTGCTCCACCCGTTTCAGCTCTCCTCTGGTCTGGGAGACAAGTGGGGAGGGAAGGTTGTCGCAGCAAGAGGAGGAGACACTTTACTAGCTTGACTCATCTCTGCCTCTTCGCCTCCCTCTCACTCACTGGCTTTGACTTCAGCCCCCGATTCTGGACTTCTCTCTGCCACAGATCCTCTCTGCAAACTAAGCCTGTTACTCCTTCAGCTTCTGACTCCTCCTCTTCCCAGCGTGACCACTCGTCATCATCCCACCACCAGTCCCCAGGCTCTGAACCTTCTTCCCTTGGTGGTTCCCCAGCTGGTTCCTCCCACCATTCCTCTGCTTCCAACCAGTCCATGACACTTAGTCATCGTACCAACAGTATCATAGGCAGTATGCCCATTACTGGGGGGACATGAGGGGCAGAGGGTTATTGTTCTCAGGTCTTGCTTATTGGCTTCCCATGGGCACCTGGCAGCTGCTGGTCCGAAGACCCAGCAGAGCTCTGCCTATGTTCGTAACATTCAAAAAGGACTGTACCCAGGGCTGGCCCAAGACTTACCTTCCAAGTCCCGGACTGCAGAATTCGGCACCGGCAGCCGTGTGACACCGGAAGTTGCGTCGACGTAACTTCCGGTGTCGCTTTGCCCTTCTATGGGCACCAAAAATGGCCGCCGGCGGCTTCAAAAGTAGCTTCTACGCATGACTGGAAGTGCGTCGACGCAACTTCCGGTGTCGTTCTGCCCATCTATGGGCACCAAAACTGGCCGACACCGGAAGTCGCGTCTATGCACTTCCGGACATGCGTAGATGTGACTTTTGAAGCCGGTGGCAGCCATTTTTGGTGCCCATAGAAGGGCAAATCAGAAAGAGAAAAAAATGGCCACCGGCAGGAGAAAATAACGGAGAAAAACGGGAGACGAAGTGATACAGGGGACCACCGGGAAAAGGTAAGTAAAAACGGCGGGTTTCCCGGGGAAAACGGGGTACTTGGCAGCTATGGCCCAAGGCATGTTGGCACCTGAGACGAACCACGAAATGGTTGGGTTGGTGTCTCAGCCCTAAAGCAATGAAGGCACCCAGGGGGTGGCGTATGCCAACATCTCCTCAGCAGCACCTTGCAACAACGTAGGTGGAACAGGCCGGTCCCAATTTAAGTCCAGGGTGCTCCAGTTCTGTGGTTATCAATCTACTGCTATCTCCACATGCATATATTTGCATCAACTCACATGGCTCTGGGGTGGATGAAGCGTCCTTTCGTAGGCTTTGCAGGTGAGTCAAACCCTTACCACATTTGGGTAGTCCCATCCCTTGTTGCGTTTCCTAAACTGTAATCATGGAGCTGAAATAAATATCCATAGATCTTCAGACTTTGCCCAATTTCCCCATTCAAAACTGATAATGAGAAATTGAAAGCAAGATTCACATTTAGAATATAGGATGCTTCCTTATGCAAGGTCCAATGATTTGTTGTCAGGACTGGCCAGACACTGAGGAGTGGGCGCTGGGAAAACATGGGGGTTGGAGACTGACTTTTGTATTATAAATTGGTATTGTTACAATGAGGCTATTATTGGATTGCAATGGAAAACTAATAAAAATTATTATTATTTAAAAAGAAGAAGAGGAGGAAGTGGAAGGAGCAGAAACAGGTTACATGCTGACGCTGTCTTTGCCTGCTTGCATGCAGCTTGAATAGGGGAGGTAGAGGTAGAGGTAAAGGACCCCTGGGCGGCTAGGTATGGGGTTGTGGTGCTAATCTTGCTTTCAGGCCGAGGGGGCCGGCATTTGTCCACAGACAGCTTTCCGGGTCATGTGGCCAGCATGACTAAACCGCTACTGGCACAACAGGACACCATGACGAAAGCCAGAGTGCACGGAAACGCCGTTTACCTTCCCGCCACAGTGGTACCTATTTTTCTACTTGGACCGATGTGCTTTCGAACGGCTGGGTTGGCAGGAGCTGGAACAGAGCAACAGGAGGTCACTCCATCGAGGGGATTCGAACAGCTGACCTTCCGATTGGCGAGCCCAAGAGGCTCAGTGGTTTAGAGCACAGCGCCACCCACACCCAATATAGGGAAGATACATAAACCAAGGTCAGGGATGGGGCCTCTCTCTTGCAGCAACTGCTTCATTGGGTGCACACCTAGGGGTAGCTGAGAGATATAGGACTAATGGACATGCCTTTCCCTAATTTGTAAGTGCACTTTTGACAATAAAGAGTTAATTCATACCTTAGGACAATCTGTACTCATCAATCCTGGTATTGTCTGCTCTGGTTAACAGAAGCTCTCCAGGATCTCAGGCGCAGTTCTTTCATATCACCTGCTACCTGATCACTTTAGCTGGAGATGTCAGACACCGGATCTAGGATCTAGGATCATCCACATGCAAGACACGCACACTACCGCTAGGGATGTAGTTCATCGTCCTATTCCAGGGGTCAGCAACCTTTTTCAGCTGTGGGCTGCTCCACCGTCCCTCAGACCATGTGGTGGGCTGGACTATATTTTTTGGGGGGTGAAATGAAAAAATTCCTATGCCCCACAAATAACCCAGAGATGCATTTTAAAGAAAAGCACACATTCTACTCATGTAAAAACACCAGGCAGGCCCCACAAATAACCAAGAGAAGCATTTTAAATAAAAGGACACCTTCTACTCATGTAAAACATGCTAATTCCTGGACCGTCCGCAGGCCAGATTGAGAAGGCAACTGGGCCGCATCCGGCCCACAGGCCTTAGGATGCCTACCCCTGTCCTATACCTGCTCACCTTTTAAACATATTACCCTAACTCAGATGTGATCTGCTGGAGTTCACATTTCACGTTTGAATGAGCTCAGCATGGCATGGTGATTTTCAGAAATAGGGTTAGGTACCCCTGGCCGCTAGGTCCAGTAGCAGACGACTCTGGGGTTGTGACGCTCATCTTGCTTTACTGGCCAAGGGAGCTGGCGTTTGTCCGCAGACAGCTTCCGGGTCAGGTGGCCAGCATGACTAAGCCGCTTCTGGCAAACCAGAGCAGCGCATGGAAATGCTGTTTACTTTCCCGCCAGTACTTTCTACTTGCACTTTGATATGCTTTCAAACTGCTATGTGGGCAGGAGCTTTGACCGAGCAGCAGGAGCTCACCCCATTGCGGGGATTTGAACCGCCGACCTTCTGATCGGCAAGCCCTAGGCTCTGTGGTTTAGACCACAGCGCCACCCACACCCCTGTAAAATAGGGCTATTATATTCAATTCTCCTGATGGTGGCATGATCACCTATTACATGACAGATATCATAATCATGTATTTGTTGCTCTTTACAATGCTGCCACTGTTATTCGTTGCCCATCATCAAAACCATCTGCTCCCAACTAGTTTTACTTTAAGTCTTATCCGCTCGGGACAGGAAACAAAACAGAAGATGGCAGCCCAATGCTGGGGAAACCACTGTAACACAACAATGACAAATCCAGCCATCTCTTGCTTTAGATGGTCCGAAACTGGAATGGCCTATGGAACTCGCTGAATCATCTGGGAGACCCTGAATACAGGGGAAGGGGGACTGATTTAGTTTTAAGTGATTAAATGATATTATGTTAGAAAAAATAATATCTGAATTCATGGAAAGTTTTTGGTAATAAATTTTAGGCTAAGGGGAGAAATAAAAGATAGAGGATTGGGAAAATAATTTTTGATTTGGATTAATTGATTAATTATTGGTGGAGGATAATGGACGTTTTTTAAAATAGCCTAGTTGAGAGATAATGATAAAATGTGTTAGAATGATTTAAGATACAAAATGAAAATTGCTTAATCGAGATTTTAAAATGGACCCAGTGTGGGGGGAATTGAGGAAGTCAACAATGTTAAGTAAAAAATGTAAGAATTGTTATGTTTTTTCTTTTTCATGTTTTATTTTTGTTTTATGTTTTTTGTGATTTTATTTTTGTGAATATTGGAAAATGAATAAAAATTATGTGAAAAACAAAACGAAAACAATGACAAATCCAGCCATCTCCACCCAGTCTTAATTACAATTTCCATCATTGATGGCCATTGGCTGTGTTTTCTGGGGCTGATGAGAAATGTAGTTCAGCAACATCTGCACCTGGCCTAAAGGAACTGCATCCCTAGCTGTGACAAATTCTAACCACCTTGTGTGCTGTTTGCACTTCGCTGGCATCCATTGAATGCCTTTCTGAAACTCAAGCCATTTGATCCAGATTACTACCAGGCCTGTGCCATACCTGCCAAGTTCCGGCCTGAGAAATAAGGGACTGGACCGGAAGTAGCAGACTGGAAGTAGCGCTGCCGCCATTTTGGAACTGGGTGGGGCATGCTCGGAAGCGACTTTTGATGCTGCTCTGCCCTGTTCCAAAATGGCCGCCTCACCAGAAGTCGCGCTGCAGCCATTTTGGAACTGGGCAAAGCAGCATCAAAAGTCGCTTCTGAGCATGCTCTGCCCAGTTCCAAAATGGCTGCCGCGCCAGAATAAACCGGGGGGAAACAAAAAAAATCTGTTTTTTCGGCTGGGGGCAGCTGGAAAAACGGGGGTTTCCCGGGGAATACAGGAGACTTGGCAGCTATGTCCTGTGCAGACATTCAGAAGGCGTAAGGGGCAATAGGAAAAGAACAAAAGAAAGTACAAAGGTGAAGAAAGGCTGCTGTCCCAGTCTCCCTCTCTCTCTCTCCTCTTCCCATTCTCTTATCAGGAATATACTTCCCTATCTCCCTCAACTTTCTGAAACCAAGGAGGAGAAAGCATGAAGATTGGCTTAGCATTTTCTGATAGCCAGCCTGTAAATACTTTTGTCAAGGGCAGTGAAAATGGCTGTTCTTTTCTCCAGTTCTGTCCCAATGCCAAAAATAACTCTGATTTTTGACTTTAGGAACTGTCAGCATATAAATGATTAGCAATAATTGTAATAACATTAGGTGTGTCCAATTAGTAACGTGGAGAGGGTAATCCACTAACTGGCAAAAGCTTTTCATTATCTAACTGCCTGTTACCAGGCAAAACAAACACTGCCTCTGGCTTGGGGCATAGCCTGGGACCTACATACCTCGAGTGCCTTTCTCCCCGTGAGCCTGTCCCGTGGGGAGGGACCTTAGCTTAGGCTAGATCACATGCTGGGCTTGGACAAGGTCCAGAATCCACAGCAAGAACCCAAGGGGATCAGGCACGTAACATCAGCCGCAGCAATTCTGTAGGACAGGGAAGGGGAATGCGGGGCCTTCGAGGTGCTGTTGGGAGTCCCAGCACCTCCAGCCACATGGGCATTACTTGGGGCTGATGGGAGTTGTAGTCCAGCAACGTCAAGAAGGCCACAAATTCCCCATCCCTGGTGTAGGGAGTTGTTAGATTGGCCAGCCTGGATTGGGATTCTGTCCTTGCCTGGTCAACATGGTACCCAACGGCCCACTGCACTTCAGGTCTGGGACACGGGGGTGGAGCGGAAAAACATTCCATTTCATATGACTTCTTTTCTGAGCAAAGATGACGATGATGAAACAAGCATAAACAAACAAAAGGGCATAGGGAATCACAGCCATATCACGTAATGCAAATAATGGATTTTCCCATGTCACTGCTAGCTTGACTCCTAGGGAAACTAATGTCATAGAAGCCCAAAGGCCAGCTTTCTTTCTACATTGGCTCCCAGTATGTTTCCGAGCACAATTCAGTGTTGGTGTTTACCTTTAAAGCCCTAAACGGCCTCAGTCCAGTATACCTGGAGGAGCGTCTCCACCCCCATCGTTCTGCCCGGACACTGAGGTCCAGCGCCGAGGGTCTTCTGGCGGTTCCCTTGTTGCGAGAAGCCAAGTTACAGGGAACCAGACAGAGGGCCTTCTCGGTGGTGGCACCCGCCCTGTGCAATGCCCTTCCATCAGATGTCAAAGAGAAAAACAACTACCAGACTTTTAGAGGACATCTGAAGGCGTTCCTGTTTAGGGAAGCTTTAAATGTTTAATAAATTATTGTATTTTAATACTTCTGTTGGAAGCCTCCCAGAGTGGCTGGGGAAACACAGCCAGATGGGCAGGGTATAAATAAAAAGTTGTTGTTGTTGTTGTTGTTGTTGTTGTTGTTGTTGTTGTTGTTGTTATCATTATTTTCTTTCTTTCTTTCTTTCTTTCTTTTCTTTTCTTTTCTTTTCTTTTCTTTTCTTTTCTTTTCTTTTCTTTTCTTTTCCATACTTGCATCGATACATCAAAGACATATCTTCCTTATTTTACATTTTTTTAAAAATCGAAACACACTCCAACAAAAGAATCTAGGTCTTCCTACTATACATTTGATACATATACTTGACTTCCCATCCTTTCCCAATTTGTTTCCCACTCTAATAAACCTATTGCCTCAACTTGACTATATATTGCTAATAAAAATATTTATATAATCCTTATTTTCCTCTTTTAATTTAAATTATTCACAGAGATTACTCAAAGGCTATTACTGTACCGTATTCAGGTTACAACAATTATTCTTTAGGTAATTCCTTAAAGGTTCCCAGTTTGAAATGAACTCTGGCTTTGACTTAGCTTTAATCCTTTCCGAGACTGGTCTAATTCAGCGTATTCTACCTGTTTTCCAAAAGCCAGCTTTCAAGCAGGGTGACCATACTGTATGTTCTACTTTACAAAGGACACGCTTCTGCTTGAAGAGCTGTCAGAGGACAATTCTCGGTTTGATGGGCCCTCTGGTCCAAACCAGAGAAGACAGAGAAGCATAAAGGGTGAGCAGGAGCCAAGAAGTTAAGACCTGGACAGCAAACTGAAGACTACCAATCACGAAGACTACCACAGTGAGATCTGTTTTTTCTGTTTACATTAGAGCAATTATCTCTATATTTGCCTCCAGACCTAGTCATTATTAGCATATGCCAGCTTCCAAGCAAACGTGTGTCCTCCTTGTGGGCATCGTGTCCCATTTCTTTGCTTTTTTGGATCACACTTCTTTGAAGAGGACCTGCTCTGCGTCGCGAGAAAAGCCAAACAGAGGTAAACCAGAAGGTATTGTGGGAAGCCATGGCAAGAGAGTTCTCCCAGTCGTGGCGAAAGCTAGAGCCAACAAACCGGTGAGGCCAGTTCCCAAGGAAAATTACCACTTAGTCATCCCAAATTCCTGACACTTCTCTTCACCCAGCCTGTCATCATCACTTTTCCGCGGGCAGAGAGAGGCTCCTTTGCTTCCCTTATATAAGACATATGTTTGTTTGGCATTTTGAAAAGCTCTCGGTGATGAGACAAATCTCAACCTGCCTATCCAAGTCCTGCCGAAATGTTTCAAAGGGCCTAAAGGAGGCATCCCCATAGATCAGGCATCCCCAAACTGCGGCCCTCCAGATGTTTTGGCCTACAACTCCCATGATCCCTAGCTAACAGGACCAGTGGTCAGGGATGATGGGAATTGTAGTCCAAAACATCTGGAGGGCCGAAATTTGGAGATGCCTGCCATAGATGAAAGCTCACAGGTTGGCATAGCTGCCAAGTTTTCCCTTTTCTCGCGAGGAAGCCTATTCAGCATAAGGGAAAATCCCTTAAAATAAGGGATAACTTGGCAGCTATGCAGGTTGGCCTCACTGTTGCACTCAACAAACTGGAGGGCAAAGCTTCTGGGCCTCCCTCTAGCTGTAGATCTTGTCCAAGAGCTACCAGCTGTATAAATGAGCATCATAGGAAGATAGCATCGTAGAATTGTGGAGTTCAAAGGCACCCTGAGGGTCATCTGGTCCAACCCCCTGCAATGCAGGAATCTCAACTAAAGCATCCATGACGGATGGTCATCCAACCTCTGCTTCAAAACCTCCATGGAAGGAGAGTCCATCACCTTTCAAGGTGGTCTGCTCCATTGTTGAGCAGCTCTTAGCACCTGAAAGTTCTTCCTGGTGTTTCATCAGAATCTCATTTCTTGGAGATAGGCTCAGTTCCTACCCTCCCGAGCAGGAGAAAACAAGCTTGCTCCATCATCCATGGGACACCCCTTTAGATCTTTGAAGATGGCCATACCTTGCTTTTACTATAATAATAATAATAATAATAATAATAATAATAATAATAATAATAATAATATATTATTATTATTATTATTATTATTATTATTATTATTATTATTATTATTATTTATACCCCGCCCATCTGACCGGGTTCCCCCAGCCACTCTGGGCGCCTTCCAACAAAACACCAAAATACAGAAATCCATCAAACATTAAAAGCTTCCCTAAACAGGGTTGCCTTAAGATGCCTTCTAAAGGTCTGGTAATTGTTGTTCTCCTTGACCTCTGGTGGGAGGGCATTCCACAGGGTGGGTGCCACTACCGAGAAGGCCCTCTGCCTGGTTCCTTGTAACTTAGCTTCTCATAGCGAGGGAACCGCCAGAAGGCCCTCGGCGCTGGACCTCAGTGTCCGGGTAGAACGATGGGGGAGGAGACACTTCCGGTCCGTCGCGGCGGTGAGAGGGACGCAGGGACTTCGCGCGCCGAGGTCCCTGGCTTCTCGGAGGGGGGGGGAAGTCCGCAGGGCGAGCGGACTCCCCGTAAAAGCATCGGATCGAGAGTTCCGATGACTTAGGCGTCCAGCGGCTGCTCCGTTTGGCGGATCCCCCGCCGCCCGAGAGCTCAATAGAGCGATCGTGAGCCGGTGGGGTTGAACCGCGGGAGCCATTTTGGGCCACATCTTACCTCCGGGAAGCGAAGCTCCGAGTCCCGACCCGGCAAGCGGCGGATTCTTCCGATTTGAAACTAAAGATCCCGAAAGAAGTAAGTGGAACTTTGATCTGAACCCTAAATTTGCTGATTGGAAAATAGGAGAGACTTTAAAGAAACGGAAGCCGGTCTCTTCCTAATGGGAAGCTGGGAGGCGTTTGGAAAAAAAAATCCTAAGCCGAATAACGAAAGAATTGGAAACTGTGGACCCGAGAGGGAAAAAAGACTTTTGGGAACCATCTCAGCCCCTGAGTCCGGCACCCCTTGAGGTACAGCGGTATTAAAGTGAAGAGTGTTTTGACAGCTGTCAAAAGCTGTCAAACTGTCAAAAGACTGGGTGGATTGATTGCACTGCTGTGAACAGGAAAAACTGTTTGAAAATGTGAAAGAACTATTTAAATTGGAAGTAAGAATGGATTTGGGACTGAGTTAAGAATTAAGAAAAAGAACAGCCAAAATGGAGTCGATCGTCTGAGAAAGGAATTTTCCAGTATCCATTGTTCCCTACCCCCTGTTTATCTGTGGTTACCAGAGGTATGAAAACAAAGCTGTCTCGAGCCTTCCAGGAGACTGTGCTGAACTACTTGCTGTCATGGGAAGATTTTTACAAGGAACGGCAACATCCCAACCTACCACCAGTTGAGATTGAAGTTCAAGTCCAGGACTTAGAGGATAACTTAAATTTGGAGACTGCTGACTCTGAGACTGTGTGTGAGGAGAAACAACTGGAAGAGGACTTGGACTATGACAAATTTGTTTGGGATGAAGCAAAATATGACTTCCAAAAGGAAGAAAAACAAGCAGAACAAGAAGATGAGAGACAAAGGGACTTAAAGTTTAATGGAATTGAAGATCCTGGAGGGGTTAAAATGTGGAGTGGGGTTTTTGTGGGATGGGAAGGACAGGGGCAGGGGGGGGGCAAAGGCCTGGAGATGGATCTGGGAAAGAATGGGTGTGGGGTAAAAATTTTAGTTAAAAGGTATTGTTTTGGTTTCTGAATGACGGTCTTCGAAATCTTGGCATGGCAATGGAAATGCTGAACCAATTGGGGGAAAAAGACTTAGGGAGAGGAGATGGAATGTAAAAAAAGAAAGGGAAAAAAAAGTTTCCTTAAGGGAGTATAAGAATGGCTTGGAAAGAATTTATAAGTTACTGTAAATTATTGTAGGTTAAGTGAGGTGTTAGGCAGAAAGTTGCCTACCCCCCTCTCCTTACTCTGAGGCACTCAGTGGCAGGGGGTGCCCAGATGGGTGAGGAGGAAATGGAACCTTGGAAGTGCTGTGCTCTGCAGGTACCTCTTGTGGCAGGAGGGGACCTGTGGGAGGGCAGCATGAAAAAGGAGGAGGATTGAGTTAATATTAAAAGATTAAGATTTGAAACTGAGTTGGAAAATTCGCCACAAGCAATCAGAATTTGTTAGGAAAACCATGAGGAAGACTACCGAGGGAGGCGCAATTAAGATGTTAAAATAATAAGAACTGTGAAGTTGGAATTCTTCCCAATTTTCCTTTTGTTTTTTTTCTGTTTTTTTCTTTCTTTCTTCTTTTTTCTTTTCTAGGTTTATTAATATGATTATGAAAGAGTTGGGGGATGCAGATCCCCATAACCCCTCCCTCCTGTTCTCTCAGTGGCAGGGGGGGGATATGGAGGGAGGAGGGAGGGGGGAAGCAGAACTCAATTCACAATTGGACCCCTTTGTTTCCTAAAGCACACGGGTCCTACTGGTGGCAGAAGTGGACCGGTGTGTGGAGGGAAAATGAAGGGACAGTGTTATAGTATATGTCTTGTTTGTGTATGTTTTATTTGAAAAATAATAAAAATTTCTTTAAAAAAAAAAGAACGATGGGGGAGGAGACGCTCCTTCAGGTATACTGGACCAAGGGCGTTTAGGGCTTTACTGCCATCCTTATCACAAAAAAGGGCTTGCTGGGGGGGGGGGGACAGCTGGAGGACAAAGAGCTCCATTGGTATCAACTCATTCAAACATCTGAAAACCAGGACATAATCTTGCACACAGCTGGGCTTCTTAAATCTCCGTAGACCAAAACAACGTCGGTGTCTCGCCCCGACCCTCTCCACATTCCAAATAAACAAGAAAAATAAAGAAAAATGAACCTCTGAGGTCTGTTCAGTAGCCAAGTGCTTCATTCCACAGGTCACGAATGGCTGGAACTTTTAGTGCCTTGCCAAAGATTACAGAATTGATCTTTTGAGGGGGAGAGAAGAGTAGAAGGAAGCCTTTAAAAAAACCATCATCATCATCTTGAGCATCATCCTCATGTGAAACACTGTATGATTATAGTTACAGGTAGGTAGCTGTGTTGGTCTGATGTAGTCAAAACAAAGTAAAAAAAATTCCTTCCAGCAGCATCTTTCAATAAATAACCCAGTATTCCATAACCCAGTATCAGACCTTATTATGCCAATTCTTTGGTATCCTTGGCTGGGGGACCCTTAGGGCCCCTTCCAATTTTACAATTTTGTGATTCTCTGACGCTTTTGATTTAGCATGCTCCCTCTGTTTTTGTTTGATTAAACTGGAATGCCGAGATTAAGGGGCTTAATGAAACATGAGCTGGGCTCTTCAGGGTTGAGGTGAGTGATGCTTTCCTCTGTTATCTGGTGATTACCCAAGAATGTGTAAAAAATAAACTGAAGGATGGAGATTTAGCTCTCGGAATGTCCTGGTAGATCAGGGATCCCCAAACTGCGGCCCTCCAGATGTTTTGGCCTACAACTCCCATGATCCCTAGCTAACAGGACCAGTGGTCGGGGAAGACGGGAATTGTAATCCAAAACATCTGGAGGGCCGAAGTTTGGGGATGCCTGTGGTAGATCATGAGACAAAGCAGATCACGTGTAATTAATGCGTAGTTACAAGTTGAGCTAGTATTGATCCATCCAGATGAAATGTTGGGGTGTTTTAAACTAAAGTATAAAGTACATCTATACTTTTAAAAAATTCTTTTAGATTTTATTGCTTTAAGATTATACAAGGTGTGACCGGAAAGTTCAGCGAATGGTCACAGAAATTAGGCAGCGAGAAATATTCAAACATACATACCTTACAGGACTTCAGAGTAGCCCCGCTATGATACAATGCACCGTTGACAAAGTTCATAGAACTGCTGGAAACTTCTGGAGAAGTCCTCTTTTTATACTGCTTTCGATTCCCTTGTCACAGCAGCCTGGACATGTGAAATGTTGGGAAATCTGTGCCCTTTCAGTGCAGATTTCAGTTTTGGAAAAGGAAAGAAATCTGGTGGGGCCAGATCGGGAGAATATGGAGGGTGGGACAACTCAGTAGCCTCAGTAACGATTTCACATGGAATATGCAATTATTCCGCCATCATTCGGACGGACAAACGCCGTTCCCGCATCGATAACTCACAAACTCTGTCGACGTTTGCCGCCGTTCTACTCATCAGAGGGTCATCTTCGATGGTTTGCCGCCCTTCACGGAAACAGTTAAACCGCTCGTACACTGTCTTTCGAGTTACAGCTTCATCTCCGTGCACAATTGTGAGCATTTTGTGGGTTTCCCATGCTGGTTGTATGTTCGAATATTTCTCGCTGTCTGATTTCTGTGACCTTTCAACGAACTTTCCGGTCATGCCTCGTACGAACATCATACAATGCAGCTCTGCGGCAGAAGCTTGGTACAGTAACTTTTACTTTAGAGGAAGTATAGCTTGCCTTCTGTTCTGTAAGGGTGACTAGGGCTTTAACAGGGGCATTAGCTATAGCTCAGTCAGTAGAGCATTAAACTCTTGATTCCAGGGTCATGGGTTCGAGCCCCACCTTGGGCAAAATAATCTTGCACTGCATGGGGTTGGACTAGATGACCCTGGTGGTCCCTTGGAACTCTACGATTCAATGTCAGCTGAGAAAATCCCTCAGAGCAGCAGTTCCAAACCCTCCCCTCCCTGACAACTTGAGAACTGCTGAAGGTCTTAGTGGACTGCTGAATAATATTTCTGCTTGTTGTAGCAATTGTTGCGGTCATGCAGCAGATCCTAAATGTTTTGTGATTGTATTTCTACAGACATGGAATGGAACTACCTGAATGAAGCTCGTGGGCCACAGATCTGCCCCGGAGCATTCAGGAACCTCTTGGAATCCATAGGTTCCAAGATGGACCATCTGAATGAAGGGGAGAACTGTTGCCATCAATACAAATGTGACCAAGTCATTGGAGGTTTTTAAGGAGAGGTTGGATGGCCATCTGTCATGGATGTTTCAGTTGAAGTTCTCGCACTGTAGCGGGTTGGACAAGATTACCCAGTTCTACAATTCTAGGATGCTATTAGTGGTATAACAACAACAACAACAACAACAACAACAACAACAACAACGTCTACTTGAATGGAACACATCAGCTAAGGGTTTTTTAAGGGGGGTGGTTGGCAGGAATTCTCTGTCCCTCCAACTTCCTATGACTGGTACAAATGATCAGTCCTGGGCCTTTTTTCCAGCCAGAACTCACCAGAACTCAGTTCCGTCACCTCTCAGGTGGGCACCATTGCCATTGTAAGAGAACAAGGGAGGTGAGTTTTGACGCCTCTTTTTATAGAAAAACAGCACTCCCAGTAACAATCTGCTTGGGCGGCTCATTGGAAGGGAGTTTTGCCATTGATCGCTTGTGCATTAGGACCTGCTGTAATGGATTATTCATTAACAGAGAACTATAAAATCCAGACATTTGTCTTCATCACTCCATGTGCCAGCTGGGACACAAGGGAAGCCCCACATAGACGGCTTTGCAGTAATCTAGTCTTGAAGCAACCAATGCTTGATCTGCTGCGGCCAAGCAATTCTGAGCCAGGAATTCTTGTAGCTGTTGTACCTGTGGCAGTTGGCAAAAGGTGCTGCTAGCCACAGAAGCCACCTGGGTTTCCGTTGAGCAAGTTGGATCCAGAAGCCCCCCCCCCCCCGACTGCCAAACTGCTATTTCAGAGAAAGTGCAACTGACCAATTTCTCGGACATTCACCCCCTGTGCCTCCATCTTGCCAGGATTCAAGCTCAGCTTAGTTTTCCTCCTCCATCTCACCCCTGCATCCAGGCTCTGGCCCAGGGAATACATGGCCTCTCTTGATTCAGATGGCACTTTGCCCCAAAACTCCCAATGACCACTCCCAGCAGTTTCATATAGATATTAAATAGCCCTGGAGATAAGATAATGCCATGTGGTGAGATGGTGATAATGGTTTTCAGTACACTGCAATATGAAAGAAAATGATATTCCAATTAATTGTTCCAGTCATGTTAGCTTTAAATGGATACCAGTATGTAATCAAAGTAAACCAATATTACCAGGCAGCAATCCAATGTTTCCCTAGCAATTATAAACAATAGCAAAGTCTATGAGATAAATTAGTTACAAGGTAAGAGGCCGGTGGAAGTATTTGGATGAAACCTGCTGCAAGTGTGAAAAATCCCCTTAGGAACAATAGCAGCAATCATTTCATATTTCTCTCTTTTCTTTTACACGATGGGATACTTGACAAAATGTAGGAACCCCTTGCAATTAAGGTAAAGGACCCCTGGACGGTTAAGTCCAGTCAAAGGTAACTATGGGGTTGCAGCGCTCATCTCGCTTTCAGGCCGAGGGAGCCAGCGTTTGTCCACAGACAGCTTTCCGGGTCATGTGGCCAGCAGGACTAAACCGCTTTTGGCGCAACGGGACACCGTGACGGAAACCAGAGTGCACGAAAACATCGTTTACCTTCCCACCAGGGTGGCACCTATTTATCTACTTGCACTGGCGTGCTTTCGAACTGCTAGGTTGGCAGGAGCTGGGACAGAGCAACGGGAGCTCACCCCATTGCGGGGATTCGAACCGCTGACCTTCCGATTGGCAAGCCCAAGAGCCTCAGCGGTTTAGACCACAGCGCCACCCGCATCCTTGCAATTAGCACATAATGGATCCAGGGCAGAGAATCGTGGCGGAATATCCCCTTTAATGGAAGTAAAGCAAGAATCTGCTCCAACACAGCCCAGAAATGACCCCAGTGTTGTTAAAATGTGGGGACATGGGGCGGGGAGAGAACCTCTATGAGAAATGTATGGGCTATTTAATATCCTGCAAACATGAACTGACAAGCGTCCCTGCCTGCAGGCATCCGATCCGAACCCATCAGCTACAGTGATGATGCTTATCCAGATTCTCTTCCTGACAACCAGGCAACATCCTTGGTGAATAATGTGCAGTGTTGTTATGACTGGAACATGTAGAAACACACACCGCATATGGCCCATCACCAGGCCTCTGGACCTTCCTTAGAATGCAGGGGCGCCAAATGAATCACCAGCTAGTAAACTCCGCTTGGCCATCCTGCGTCAGATTGTTTAGCATGGAGAGTTGCTAGGGCTGCAGCCCACTCCAAAGCAGGTTTGCTCAAAAAGAAAGTCCCGCTGGGTGCTAGTAAGCTGAGCAGAGGATTGCAGCCCCGTTTGGTTAACTGGCACACATTTTTGCTGACCTAAGGGGCTGCGTTGCTCAACCCAAGAGATGCATCACAGCATCCTCCACGACAACGGCAGGGAAGATGCGGCCTTTCAGTTGCCTGGGATAGCTCAACAGGCAGAGCACGCGGCTTTTCATTTCAGGGTCGTGGGTTTGAGTCCCAGATTGGGCAAAGGGTTTCTGCATTGCGGAAGGTTGGACTAGATGACTAGGGATCCCTTCCAACTTTACAGTTCTGTGGCTCGGTGTTTCTGGACCACCGCTCCCATCATCCCTAACCATTGGCCGCTCTAGGTGGGGCCAAAGGGCAATGGAATCTAACAAAATCTGGATGATCCCAGATTCTTCATCCTTGCTCTATGGCCAAATGAGAAATTCTCCACTCATAGTCAAAAGTGTTACAATCTAGTCTAATGGACTGGTTTTTTGTTGTCACACACACACACACACACACACACACAGTTCATCCGTCTCTGGGTAGGATGGATATTTTTACGTCGGGTTTTGTTTTGTGCATGAACATTTTTGTATGTTCGGTCCTACCAATGGTTTTGAACACTGCTAAGAGGTCCACAAGTGTTTAGAGGGGTGACTCCTCCTGTCCTTCTTCCAAGACACCCACCAAGACAACCAAAGGATCTTCAGGACCAAATCTGAGTTGGGAATCCAACTAGGCAGAGGTGTACCTAGGCTTGGTTAGGTTGGCCCCCACCAAGGGCTCAGCCCCAAGGGGGGGGGCATGAACATGTGCTCCCTGGGCTCCTTCTCCACTGCTCTGGGCAGCTGGGTGAGGTGCGCAGGCTCGTCTGGGTGCCTCGGCGGAGCTCCTTGCCAAGGGCGCAAGAGAGCCTAAGTACATCTCTAGAGCTAGATCAGCACCATCCAAAATTCCTCACCCACAAAAGTGAATATTTGCAATATTTGGGTGGCACTGTGGTCTAAACAACCAACCCTCTTGGGCTTGCGGATCAGAAGGTCGGCGGTTCGAATCCCTGCGACAGCGTGAACTCCCATCGCTCTGTCCCAGCTCCTGCCAACCTAGCAGTTCAAAGGCACATGAAGGCAAGTAGATAAATAGGTACCGCTGTGGTGGGAAGGTAAACGGCGTTTCCGTGCACTCTGGTTTCTGTCACGGTGTCCCGTTGCGCCAGAAGTGGTTTAATCATGCTGGCCACATGACCCGGAAAGCTGTCTGTGGACAAACGCCGGCTCCCTTGGCCTGAAAGCAAGAAGAGCGCCGCAACCCCATAGTTACCTTTGACTGGACTTAACCGTCCAGGGGTCCTTTACCTTTTTTACCTTTAGCATATCATCTCCAGAACTGAAGGTAGACTCCTGAGCTTGGGATTTCTCTCTCAACAAATGCAAGAATCACACCTATAGGCCAGCCTTTGCCAACATTACATTTGCTTGTGGTTAGTTTTGTGTGTATATTGCAAGCTACGAAGAAGGAAGTATACACAACAAATCATGAAGCAAGGATGCTTCCTCTAATTCTATAGTTCGGGCTCTGCTGATGCGATGCTCTCCAGACATTGCCAGACTACAATTCACGTAATCCCTGACCATTGGCTGCACACTGCCTGGGGCTGATGTGAGCTGCAGGCAACCAAAATCTGGAGGATGCCATGTTGACCATCGATGCCATTCTTGTTTAGGAGAGGGGAGAGCGTTCTGTGTGTCTGCTGATTTTTTCTCCGCAGTAGCACAGGTGTTGACTGTAATTCTCTAAAACAGGCACCCCCAAACTCAGCCCTCCAGATGTTTTGGGACTACAACTCCCACCATCCCTAGCTAACAGGACCGGTGGTCAGGGATGATGGGGATTGTAGTCCCAAAACATCCAGAGGGCCGAGTTTGGGGTGTGTGCTCTAAAAGGTGAGCCACAACCAGATTGTTGACCAGGGCTGGTTACAGGAAGTACACAACTTCCTTACTAGAACAGCTCCTCTGGCTTCCTGTCTGTTTCGTGGAACAATCAAAATACAGGCTATGACCTGTTAAAGCCCTATATGGCTTAGCTCCAAGCTATCTGAAAGACCCTATTCCCTCAGATGAACCTACCTGGGTACTGAGATCTTTGTTGGAGGACCTCCTTTTGGTCCTGCCACCCTCCCAATCACGCTTGCTTGGGGATGCAGGAGAGGGCCTTCTCAGTGGCTTCTCCCAGACTCTGGAACTCCCTCCCTAGAGAAGCAAGACTGGCTGCTTCCTTCTGCTGGCAGGTAAAGACCTTCCTGTTCCAACAGGTTTCTGGGAACTGATTGCTTTTAATGAAAAGGCTACTGCTTTGCTGCTACTATTGTAATCATCTACTGTATATGTTTTAACACACACACACACATATATTGTGTGTTTGTATGTGTGAATTACTTTTCTCATACACACACACACACACATTTCACTGATTTTACAGTCATTTTGACATTTTAAAATTTGACTTCCTTCCCCCTCTTTCTGCGGTTCCTTAAATTTATTTTTAATATCTTCTGCATATCCAAATTAACTTAACTCATTTATTTATCTTCTTTAAATATATACAGTAGCTGCAGGTTATCACAATAATCCTGCCAGTGTTTTTATCTGTTTACAACTTGTCTGTAAATATTCAATAAACCATCTCCACTCTTTTATAAAAAAAAGTTTGTTATCTTGATTTCTTATTCTTCAGGTAAGTCTCGCCATTTCTGCATGCAGTAATCCATAAGTTTTTGTATCCATTCTTCCTTTGCTGTGACTTCTTCTTCTTTCCCTATCTGGCGCAAGTAACATTCTTGCCGCTGTAGTCACATACATGAATAAATTTCTATACAATTTAAGTAGTTCTATCTCTATAATTCCCAAGAGAAAGACTTCTGGGTTTCTTACAAACATGTATATAATTTTTCTAATTATTGTTTTTTTCCCCTATGTTCTTAGCTGCTGTTCTTTTTATCTGTAAGCCACTTTGAGTCACTGCCAGGAAAAAGGCAGTGAGTGTGTGTGTGTGTGTGTGTGTGTGTGTGTGTGTGTGTACAGTGTTACCTTGGTTCTCAAACATAATCCATTCCGGAAGTCTGTTCGACCTCCGAAACGTTTGAAAACCAAGGTGTGGCTTCTGATTGGCACAGGCACCCTGGAAGCCAACAACTGCATCAGACATTTGGCTTCTGAAAAATGTTCGAAAACCGGAACACTTACTTCCGGGTCTTTGGTGTTCGGGAGCTGAAATGTTTGAGTACCAAGGCATTCGAGAACCAAGGTTCCACTGAATGTATGTAGGGTCGGATTTAAGTTTGATGAGGCCCTAAGCTCCTGAAGGTAATGGGGCCCTCTATATGTCCAGCGGTCCTTTGTCAACACCAAATTGCCACTGTTGAATATGTGTGTTGAATATATGCTATATGGTAATTTATGGACCTAACAGGTATGTTACCTAACAGGAAGTGATGTATGGAAGTGAGAGCTGGACCATAAAGAAAGCTGATCGCCGAAGAATTGATGGTTTCGAATTATGGTGCTGGAGGAGACTCTTGAGAGTCCCATGGACTGCAAGAAGATCAAACCTCTCCATACTTAAGGAAATCAGCCCTGAGTGCTCACTGGAAGGACAGATCCTGAAGCTGAGGCTCCAATACTTTGGCCACCTCATGAGAAGAGAAGACTCCCTGGAAAAGACCCTGATGTTGGGAAAGATTGAGGGCACTAGGAGAAGGGGATGAAAGAGGACGAGATGGTTGGACAATGTTCTCTTTCTCTCCCCCCCCCCATAGAAGATTGAAGGATGGGAAATAAAATTTTTATTGGGATTAATTGATTAATTATTGGTGGAATATAGTTGATGTTTTTAGAATAGAATAATTGGAAGATAATGATAAACGGTATCAGATTGAATTAAGATATAAGATGGAAATTGCTTAAATGGAATTCTAAAATGGACCCAATGAGAGGGGAATCGAGGAAGTCAACAATGTTGAGTAAAATGTAACAAATGATATTTTTCTTTTTTATGTTTTATTTTTGTTTTGTTTTTTGATTATTATTATCTTTTGTCTTTTTGCTTTTGTAACATTGTTTTTGGGGACCCAGGTGGCGCTGTGGGCTAAGCCACTGAGCCTAGGGCTTGCTGATCAGAAGGTCGGCGGTTCGAATCCCTGTGACGGGGTGAGCTCCCGTTGCTTGGTCCCAGCTCCTGCCAACCTAGCAGTTCGAAAGCACATCAAA
Organism: Zootoca vivipara; assembly: GCF_965207765.1. Taxonomy (NCBI): domain Eukaryota; kingdom Metazoa; phylum Chordata; class Lepidosauria; order Squamata; family Lacertidae; genus Zootoca; species Zootoca vivipara. The sequence continues at coordinate 11,732,590 of NC_142595.1, read as the reverse complement.
ATGCAAGTAGATAAATAGGAACCGTTATAGCGGGAAGGTAAACGGCGTTTCCGTGTGCTGCTCTGGTTTGCCAGAAGCGGCTTTGTCATGCTGGCCACATGACCTGGAAGTTATACACCGGCTCCCTCGGCCAATAATGCGAGATGAGCGCGCAACCCCAGAGTCGGTCACGACTGGACCTAATGGTCAGGGGTCCCTTTACCTTTACCTTTAATGTTGTTTTTGTATCTTGGCAATATCAGAAAACAAATAAAAAAAATTGGGGGGGGGAGACATTGTTCTCGAAGCTACTACATGAGTTTGACCAAACTGCGGGAGGCAGTGGAAGACAGGAGTGCCTGGCGTGCTCTGGTCCATGGGGTCACGAAGAGTCACACAACTAAATGACTAAACAACAACAACAGGTATCTAAAGCCATTTGCACATAACAAAATATGTATTTTATCACACAAAAAAAATCCTTCAGTAGCACCTTAAAGACCAACTAAGTTTTTATTTTGGTATGAGCTTTCGTGTGCATGCACACTTCTTCAGATTATCACAGTAATTGTTGAAGTGAAATATAACTAAGAAGAAGTATATTAATAGCGAAATACAATTAAGAAGAAGTATATTTGGGAGGGAGGCCAAGAGAGTGGGGACCTAAACTTTGTCTTGTTTAGCTTATATGTAAATCCGGCATTGTACATACATACCAGTACATACATACATACATACAAGTCCTCTCTCAGAGTCCAAGAAATACAGTGGGTAAATACAGTGGTACCTCGGATGACAAACACTTCAGGTTACAGACTCCACTAACCCAGAAATAGTACCTCGGGTTAAGAACTTTGCTTTAGGACAGTGATGGGCAACCTTTTGAGCTTGGTGTTTCAAAATTCGCCAAAAAACCGAGCATAATTCGGGTGGTGTGTCACTTCGAGGAAAAAACCACAATATCACGATATTTATAATTTAAATAACAAAAATGTATAATCGTAATATATAACTGTATTTAATAAACCAAAAACTAATTATTTAACCAAACCAAACCAAAAACCCCTTATTTATCACAAAGTGCCCAGAGTTGTTGAGCTTTTTGTGGGGAGCTGCTAACCAAAGTTTTAGAGGTTTTTTGGGGGGGGGTTCAAAAGTTGCTTTGCTTTTTTTGGTGGGATGCCCCAAAGCTGCTGTGCTTTTTTGGGGGGGGGGGAGAGAACAGAAATAAATGACGAATAATACCTTCGCTGGCACTAACACGCAGCACCAACATAGTCTGCCAAAGTGCCAAAAAACCCCAGCACAGAACGGGTTAAAAAAGGAACGCGGTTACACCTAATCATAGTCTGCCAAAGCGCAAAAAAACAGCACAGAAAGGGTTAAAAACCAATCTCTGGTTACCAGCAACAGCGGAGACAAGCTGTAGCGGAGACAAGCTGTAGGAGGAGCGGGAGAACGAATGGGGGGGAAACCAACAACAACAGCGTGGATGGGCCGATAGGGCGTGTGCCAGCAGTGAGGGCTCTGCGTGTCACGTCTGACACGCGTGTCATAGGTTCGCTATCACTGCTTTAGGATGAGAACAGAAATTGCGCGGCGGCAGCAGGAGGCCCCATTAGCTAAAGTGGTGCTTCAGGTTAAGAGCAGTTTCAGGTTAAGAACGGACCTCCGGAATGAATTAAGTTCTTAACCAGAGGTACCATGGTACTCCTGTCTCGACCAAGCTTCGGTTTGAGCACCCCTGCAGCTCTGGATTGCATTTCCTTCCGTTCTGTTGATGCTGCTCAGATAAGAACAGTAGACGTGTCCTTGTGACCTCGCCACAATGCCTGCCGTGAGATACGGCCTATTTGGCAGCAAACCTGGCATTCTTCTCCGTACATGCAAGGTACTTCGCAGAAGGGTCTTGGCAAGGAACCCGTGTAATGGCACCTCCTACGCCTGGCTCCACGATAGGCCCTTTCAGCCGGGGCAGGTGCTCGTGCCATTCATTTCACAGTGGGTAAATTGAGCACAAATAAAAAGGGAGCCCTTTGCCCAGCCTGCAGCCACCCATCAAGATCTGCGGTTGACGGAACAGCTGGAGCCCAAAGACTGTGACCAAATTCCTTCCTATGGATGGCTGGTTTTGTGACCGAGAACAATGTTTGTAATTACTCTTGCCAGAAACTCCAGGATTTGGGCAGCAGACCAGCCACTACTAAGGGCAGCCGAGCCGCACACAGTCTAGCAAGAGATCTGGCTTCACTGCTGATTTCCAACGACAAGACCCTCGTGGAAGGATTGCAGCTCCTGAGTAATATTATTATTGATAGTAATTTTATCATTTAAAGCCCGCACATCTGGCTGGCTTGCTCCGGCCACTCCGGGCAGCTTCCAACACATATAGAAACAGTGCTTTTTTTTCTTTTAAAAAATAATGTTTCGGGGTACTCTCATTTTCCTACAGATATTGAAATACTGCCCCTCAATGAGGCCAAACTTAGATTCACAAAATGTTTAGGGGTATGCATAGCCTTGTGTCCCCTCAGAAAAAAGCACTGTATAGAAACATAATAAAGCAGGCATCCCCAAACTGCGGCCTTCCAGATGTTTTGGCCTACAACTCCCATGATCCCTAGCTAACAGGACCAGTGGTTGGGGAAGATGGGAATTGTAGTCCAAAACATCTGGAGGGCCGAAGTTTGGGGATGCCTGTAATAAAGCATCTAAAACGTCCCTGAACAGGGCTGCCTTCAGATGTCTTCTAAAAGTCAGATAGTTGTTTATTTCTTTGACATCTGATGGGAGGGCATTCCACAGGCCGGGCGCCACTACCGAGAAGGCCCTCTGCCTGGTTCCCTGTTACCTCACTTCTCGCAGTGAGGGAACTGCTAGAAGGCCCTCAGAGCTGGACCTCAGGGCTGAATGATGGGGGTGGAGATGCTCCTTCAGGCCGTTTTGGGGTTTAAAGGTCAGCACCAACACTTTGAATTGTGGCTTGGAAACGTACTAGGATGCAATGTGGATCTTCCGGGACAAGTGCGATATGGTGCTTAATATGCACAGTCATGCTGTGTGCCTCTGGCAGAGCTTGAACTTTAGAGCTTTTCTTCTAGGAAGCAAATGCAATTGCCTGAGCTACAAGCTGTTGGAAAGGGTCAGATGGAAGTCCCCTAGGTGGGGAGGTAGTCAGCTCTCCAGCACCTTAAATAGAAGACCAACCAGGAGTGAATGGAATATTCCAGGGGTGGCCAACTGCGAAGAGACTACGATCTACTCACAGAGTTAAAAATTGGCAGTGATCTACCCCCTTTTGGGGTGTTCAGGTCAAAGTTGTTAAGCTTTTTTTAGGGAGGAGGAAGCCCCATTTTTAAGGGGTTCAGGTCAGAGTTGTTGAGCTTTTCTGAGGCAGGAAAGCCCTGTTTTTGGGAGGTGAAGGGCTAAAATTTTGAGCATTTTTTAGGGGAGCCAAAGTTGTTGAGCTTCTTTGGGGGGAGCCAGTGATCTAACCAATGATCTACCACAGACATCCAGTGATCTACTGGTAGATCATGATCTACCTGTTGGACGTGCCTGGAATATTCCATGAGCGCCTTGTTTCCACTTTACACTACCTGCAAAGCATCCAGGAAAGGCTCGAAGCTATATGGACCATTCATTGCCTTGACCCAGAAGCCTGGCTTTTTTTTAAGGCACAGAAACTACACTGCCATTTTTTGCCATCTGATTATTAGAAGACTGCTCTTTTAAAGGGATGTCCACACGAAAGATGTGGGACATAACATCCTAATGACGGATTGGGAAAGTCAGATATGAAATTTACTGCATGCACTTTACTGAAAGAGAATACATGAAAATGATGTATCGGTGGTATTTAACCCCGATTAAATTAGCAAAAATGTATAGAACAAGTTCTAATAAGTGTTGGAAATGTAAAGAAACAGAGGGTATGTTTGTTCATAGGAACCTAGGAAGATTAAAAACTTTTGGGAAATGATTTATAATGAAATAAAAAATTTTTTAGAGTAACCTTTGTTAAAAAACCAGAAGCCCTTTTTATTAGGTATTGTAGGAGCGGAGATTCTAAAAGACCAGAAAAAAATGTTTATGTATGCTACGACGGCCGCCCAAATACTGTTAGCCGAAAGATGGAAAGAGGAAGCAGTCCCGACCGAAGAAGGTTGGCAAACCAAGTTAATGGACTACGTTGAAATGGCGAAACCAACTGGAAAGCTCAGAAATCAAGATGACAAGATTCAATAAATTTAAAAAAGAATGGGAAATGTTTATCTTGCATTTGCAAAAGTATTGTAAACAGGTGAATACATTGGCAGGATTTTGAGAACACTTGTAATTTTAGAAATAGTATAGGAAATTTGAGGTAGAAAAAATAATTTGGAATAGAAATGATAAGCAGTTGAAAGGGAAATTTAAGGAACCGGGGTGTGGGGTGTGGAGGGAAGTCATGGGATTCAGAGAACCTCATTTTATGGGGTGTGTGGGTGTATTTGTGTTTGTTGCTGTGTTTGTTTTTATTTCTGTTATTTTTGTTGAAAAATTAATAAAGATCACTAAAAATACTTAACTAACTGAGGTTCTTCCCTCGCCCCCATAAAGCCTGCCCCTCGTTAACATAAATCCTGGCTACGCCCATGGCAAGGGACATTAAGAAAGAAAGAAAAGACTGATCACCTCTTGCAGTCAGATTATTTATTGCCAGGTCCCCCAACTTCTGCATGCTCTTGGAGTGGCATACAAAAGATGAAAAGGTTAAATCTGTAATGATACACTGGGCAAGGGATTTGGGGCATAATATTCAGATTTCAGATTGGGAAAGGTTATGGAAAACGGATTTGAAATTCAAGGCGTGTTGTACGCGGAAAGAAAATTATATGAAAATGATGTACCGGTGGTATTTAACTCCTAGTAAACCCAGGTGGCGCTGTGGTTAAACCACTGAGCCTAGGGCTTGCTGATCAGAAGGTCGGCGGTTCGAATCCCTGTGACGGGGTGAGCTCCCGTTGCTTGGTCCCAGCTCCTGCCAACCTAGCAGTTCGAAAGCACATAAAAATGCAAGTAGATAAATAGGAACCGCTACAGCGGGAAGGTAAACGGCGTTTCCATGTGATGCTGTGGTTTGCCAGAAGCGGCTTTGTCATGCTGGCCACATGACCTGGAAGTTATACACCGGCTCCCTCGGCCAATAATGCGAGACGAGCGCGCAACCCCAGAGTCGGTCACGACTGGTCCTAATGGTCAGGGGTCCCTTTACCTTTACCTAGGACCATCTTGATTTAGCAAAAATGTATAAAACAAGTACAAATACCTGCTGGAAATGTAAAGAAAAAGAAGGTACCTTTTATCATATGTGGTGGACATGTAAGGTAATAAAGGCTTTCTGGGAAATGATATATAATGAACTGGAAACAAATGACTTTTTTTGGGGGGGGGGACGACGACCAGAAGCCTTTCCATTAGGAATTATAGGTACTGTACCGATATTCCAAAGGAATAGAAAAGACTCTTCATATACAGGACAACAGCAGCACAGATTTTACTAGCCCAGAGATGGAAAGGAGAAAGAGTCCCGACCGGAGAGGAATGGCAAACTAAACTGTTGGATTATGCCGAGGTGGCAAAACTTACCAGAGATCAAGAAGACAAGAAATTCAAGAAAGAATGGGAAAAGTTTATAATTTATTTAGAAGACCACCTTAAGCAGATGAAAACATTAGCAGGATTTTAATCTCACTTGCAATGTAACAAATACTATGGACAGACATAAAATATAGATTACGAAAGAATACAGTGGTACCTCTGGTTAAGAACTTAATTCGTTCTGGAGGTCCGTTCTTAACCTGAAACTGTTCTTAACCTGAAGCACCACTTTAGCTAATGGGGCCTCCTGCTGCCGCCGCTGCACGATTTCTGTTCTCATCCTGAAGCAAAGTTATTAACCCAAGGTACTATTTCTGGGTTAGCGGAGTCTGTAACCTGAAGCGTTTGTAACCCGAGGTACCACTGTATGCAGTTGAAAATGTTGACAACAGGACCTATGGAGTGGATGGGAGGAAGTCCCGCGATTCAAATCTCTCTACATGGATATATTTGGTATGGTTATTAATTCATATTTATAAAGTCAAATTTCTGAGAAAAAAAGAAGGGTAGTTCTGCAGAACGGGAGAGACTTCCGTCCAGCATAGCTGCCAAGTTTTCCCGTTTCTCGCTAGGAAGCCTATTCAGCATAAGGGAATTTCCCTTAAAAAAGGGAGAACTTGGCAGCTATGCCGTCCAGCAAGCTGTACTGCGTCTGTATAAGTAGGTTCTGCTTCCTCCTCGCGGCTCCCCGCGCGCCTAAGAAGCTCCCTCTGGAAGCAAACGCGCCCAGCGACGCGCGTAATTCTCTGTCCGCTGCGCCCAGGCAGGTGGCGAGAAAGAAGCGGCAGCCAGGTAGGCGACGGAGGCTCCCCCACCTCCGGCCTCCGATTTCATCACTGGGGAAATTTCAGAGGCAATGAGCCTCGGGCCAGCTTCCGCTCCGCGTCCGCACCCACTGAGGGAAGGTATAAAAACCCGAGGGAACGCCTGCCGGGAAGAAAGGAGGCGAGGTCTCTCTTCGGACGGTCTCAGCAGCTCCGCGCCACCTGCCTGTACAACATAGCCGCCTGCGCATCCTTCACCTTCGGACGGCAACCCGCCACGCACAGGCTCGAACAGGATGGCAAGCAGCTGCAGCTCCCAAACCGTCGAAGGTGCCCTTCTACTTTTGGGTAAGTCTGCGCGCTCCCGACCTGCTTTGGCTCCAGGGCTGCACCGTCTAGCAGAGAGAGGGAGAATGTGGGGTGGTGGCTCCTTCCTTCCCAAAGCGACGCGCCGTCGAAGGAGATCTGGCTCTGCCGTCGGGCCGTTCGGTTTTCTCCCAGCTTCCCCGACGGGCTCGGCGTGGGAGGAAGCTCAGCCGGGGAGCTGCGCGTCTCTGCTGGCTTTCCGCTCTCCCGCTGCCTTTCTCGACGGCTTGCAGGAGGAAGCCCTCTCTTTTCCTCGTTGGGGTTTGACAGCTGGGGTGGGGTGAGAGGAGAGCTGTCATTCCTCAGGTGAAGCTTCCCGTCTCTCATCACGGCGAAAGAGCGCAGTGGAGGGTGGGCGGGATGGGGGAGAAGAGAGAGAGAGAGAGAGAGAAAGAGAAAGACGTTTTTGCTGATGAATTTCTACCTGCGGTCTTTTTTTTTTTCATGGCTCACAAGTCCTGACAAAAGAAGATTGGCAGGGTGTGTTGCTTCTTGGACCGGAATTATTGGGGTGTGCGTTTGACAGGTTGCCTATCTTACAAATCCAAGAGTGGGTTGGCTAAAGAAAAATGCAGATTCTTCTCAATGGAAATCTGTCTTCTGGCGGCTGTGAAAGCAGGATGCGCCCCTGGCCTGATCCTGCAGGCAGGGCTCATGTTTTCATTCTGTAGCAGGTAGCATGGGAAACTCACAGCTTGGCAATGGAGCCAAACTCCTAGGGGTCAAGGTCCCTTCACACACACCCCTAAAATATTTGAGGGAGTCCCTGACCCCCCCCCCCCAATTGCCATTCAAATGGTGTGTGTGTGTGCTGTGGCTTGTGATCAATTATGCGGGGCGGAGCTTACCTGGGCCCCTCGAATATTTTATTCAAGTTGCTATCCCTGCAGCTCCAACGGAAGGATTGCAATCTGCTGTAGGACTCCCCCCACCCTCGTGCAAGTCCCATGGGAATAAAGGGTGGGGTGGATGAGGACACAGTACTCGGGAAATTAGAATATTGTCAAAAAGTGCATTTATTTCAGTAATGCGACTTAAAAGGTGAAACCAATATATGAGATAGATGCATGACATGCAAAGCAAGATATGCCAAGCCTTTATTTGTTGTGATTGTAATTATTTGTCGTTAGGCAGGTCAATTATAAATGGAATGTAATTAATGAAATGTAACAGCAGTGTTTATTTTTGTAGTATGGTAACTATTTGTTTTATTACCGCGGAATTTCCAAAAGAAAGCATTTGTAAGAATTAAAAGAAAAAGAAAAAATAATAATAAGTTGCCTTACTGAAATAAATGCACTTTTCGTCGATATTCTGATTTTCCGAGTTTCACCTGTAGAATCTGACAGGTCAGAATTACAAGACAGAATTAATGAAGCCCTCAGTGCCTTTCTATTTGGCCCTTGAAACTCTCCCCGGGTCACACACACCCCCTCACTGGCCTCAGCTTCACACCCTCCAAACATTTTTGCCTGACTGGAACATGTCCTTGAATTTTGGCGATGCCTCTAGCTCATCCGAACGGAGAACAGAGAGGATTTTGTGTGTAGAAGTTTGCCTACTGTCTCAAGGGGAAACTTACCGTAATTGCTCAACTCGCTTTTGCCCGTCGCTGGCAAGTGGCCCTCGGGAGATTGTTCTGAAGGGATTGCGGCCCTCCAGACAGAAAAAGCCCCCCCGTGCTTTACCACGATGACTGTTGTGTTATGGCACAGCAGCGACGTTCTCCTCCGTCTGCTCTTCACTTCCATGGGGGGCTTTGAGGGGACTGTTTTCAAAGGCAGCCCCACATACAATGTGCGGCAGGTACCCAACCTGGAGACGGCAGGTTGTGTCAGCTGCAGCTCAAAGCGACCTCAAGTGGCAATATGCTTGGGCCGAAGAGCTGTGACACCATCCAAGGTGGAGCGAACACGGCGTAACTGGACAAACAACCCACTCACTAACAGTATGAAAGACGGTCAAGAGAAATTCCTAACCCTCTAAGCATGCTTACTCCGAAATCCCACTGCGTTCAACAAGACTAATCCCCAAAAGTATGAATTTAAAATTTACTTAAAGAATCAGCATATAACAGATTAGAATTAGTGAAAGTGAGGGAGATAAAAATAGAGGTTGTAGGTAATACAATGGTGTATAATAAGTATTGTTAGAAATTGATGATAAATTAATTAAGAAGGGAGATATGGATAGAATATAAAAGGTTAAGATGCAAAAGATATAGAACAAGGTAAAATTAAAGCAAGAACTAGAAAGTATATAAGATTTAGAGTTTACCACTGAAGATGTGCAAAGAATCGCAGAAGGAGGAGGAATGAGGAAGTCCTTAGATTGGTAATAAGGGTTATAAGTTTGAATATATATTTTTTGTATTGTTGTATTTTTTGTGTTTTGTATGTTTTACTTTTTTGTTTTTTTAAATGTTTCTTATCTGCTGGAAAAAACCTTAATAAACATATTATATATATATATATAAATAATCCCCAAAAGTATGGACAGGGATTTCAGCCTGTTGCTAGAATATTCCCAGTGGGTCTGTCCCAGAAGTGAGGAAGAGGGAGAGAGATATCCAGGGTGCCAGATGATTTGGGTCAAGTCACTGGATCCTTACAGTTGGACAAAGGTGACATTTCTGTTCCAAGAAATGCTCTTTTCTTGCGCGGCGTTTCTACTCTAAATATCTCACTTGCTGAGATCATGCTGATTTCATGGGCTCGATCATTTTGGTCCAAAGGTACAAGACCTTTGGCTGCCTTGTCATGATTGCTGTGCTGTTAATCTTTGACAGCGGTGTTAATCTTTGTGAGCAGAAAGACACACCGGTAGATTAGCATGTTTAATTGGTTAGATTTATTTAGGGAAATAGGAGTTTATAGAGCATTAAAACGTACTCTGAAAGCCATGCATTGGCAAAATGAAGAAAAAAACCCCCCAAAGTTCATTTGACAGCAACGTTTGGTCAGTTTGGTTTTTATTATGTAATTTTGGTTTGTTGGTTTTTTTTCTTGTATTTTTATGCTGTGAACTGCCCTGAGATCTTTGGATGAAGGGCTGCATACAAATTTAATAAATAAAATAAGAAATAACACAAAACAAACTCCATAGATGTAAGAAAAAAGACTAAATAACTATGCAAAAGAAAATCAAACTCAAGTACTAACATGCATACACACAGACAACTCCTGTTTTAGGGGTGAGCGATATGTGCGTGATCGCGCACATGCGTACACTGCAGAACCTGGAAGTGACCTGGAAACATCATAAAGATGCCACTAAAACATCACAGCGAGTGGCGCTGTGGTCTAAACCACTGAGCTTGCCGATCGGAAGGTTGGCGGTTCAAATCCCCGCGACGGGGGTCCCTGCTCCTGCCCACCTAGCAGTTCGAAAGCACGTCAAACTGCAAGTAGATAAATAGGTACCACTCCGGCGGGAAGGTAAATGGCGTTTCCGTGCGCTGCTCTGGTTTCATCAGAACCGGCTTAGTCATGCTGGCCACATGACCTGGAAAAACTGTCTGCGAACAAATGTTGGCTCCCTCGGCCTGCAAAGCGAGATGAGTGCCACAACCTCAGAGTCGTTCGCAACTGGACTTAACTGTCAGGGGTCCTTTACCTTTACCTTAAAACATCACTCTAAGGGCAGAACGATGGCTGGGGTGGACCGAGGTGTCTGCAACCACCATGCAAACGGGGAGTTGCCTATATATATGACCCCGTCTTAAATTACACCCAGAAAGGTGTGAGGCTGAACTGACTCCCGAACTTTGTTATTCCGGTAATAAATAAAGCAAAGGGGGAAGGCAAAGGGGTGTGGGGTAGGGAGTCCGCCTCATATATCTGAATTCTGGAATGCAATTCACATTCTCTTCTCCGAAAGTTTGCTGTTCTGCTCTTGGGGAAGTTTGACGGAGTGCAGAAGATCGAATTCTCTCTCGGCTGAATGTTAACGCATTCCAATTCCCAGATCTGTCTATACTTGCAGGAACCGCTGCATGGCCTACCTATTTGGCGAAGCCCTGATGCACGTAAATTCCCACTTAATACATGCGATTCCTCGGTTGGTGCCCATTTCTTTCAAAGTGTGAAAGAGAACTTTCTGCTGGATCGTGCCCATAGTCGTTAGCTCTGATTAGCAATGTGCCTGCACTTATGAGGGATGGTGCATGCAGGGAGGTGGGACTTATCTGTAGTAAGGAGCCATGGGAGATGCAGAAACTGCCGGTGCCCCTAGTTTCTGGACATGTAACCCTGCCTTAGGGGGATTTCTCTAAGCGGGGACCAGTAAGGCACATTGTGACCTGCTTATGGTGCAAGGCAGGTTCCCCATCACCGTGGCTAATGAATGGCACTGATTCTCCCTTGCTCCCCTTGTCTCCATAGGGGTGAATGCCAACCATTATCTCATATGGGAGAAAAGGAAGCAATGCGCTCAGGGTTCCCATCGCGGCATGGTTCAAACCTGCCTGCTTCTTCCCCTTTAATGTCCATTGATAACCAAGCCAGCCTCAGGAAGACCAAAATTCTAATAACGAATGGGAAAAAATCTATAACTTATCTTAAAGACCATTGTAAGCAGTGAAAAACCATGAGTAGGATTCATAGAATCATAGAATCATAGAATTGGAAGAGACCACAAGGGCCATCCAGTCCAACCCCCTGCCAAGCAGGAAACACCATCAAAGCATTCTTGACATATGCCGGTCAAGCCTCTGCTTAAAGACCTCCAAAGAAGGAGACTCCACCACACTCCTTGGTAGCAAATTCCACTGCCGAACAGCTCTTACTGTCAGGAAGTTCTGTCTAATGTTTAGGTGGAATCTTCTTTCTTGTAGTTTGAATCCATTGCTCCGTGTCCACTTCTCTGGAGCAGCAGAAAACAACCTTTCACCCTCCTCTATATGACATCCTTTTATATATTTGAACATGGCTATCATATCACCCCGTAACCTTCTCTTCTCCAGGCTAAACTAAACCAGCTCCCTAAGCCATTCCTCATAAGGCATCGTTTCCAGGCCTTTGGCCATTTTGGTTGCCCTCTTCTGGACACGTTCCAGCTTGTCAGTATCCTTCTTGAACTGTGGTGCCCAGAACTGGACACAGTACTCCAGGTGAGGTCTGACCAGAGCAGAATACAGTGGTACTATTACTTCCCTAGATCTAGATGCTATACTCTTATTGATGCAGCCCAGAATTGCATTGGCTTTTTTAGGATTGGGATATCACTTTTAGTTTATGGGTAAATTCTGGGTGCAATGGAGGTGTAAAAGATTTGGACGATCATAAAAGATGCAGAAGGAAAGGATAAATAACAGGACCCACAAAGGGAAGGATGGAAGTCCAGGAGATTCCTCGGAATCCTGTTTTTATGATTTATGTTTGATATCTCTCTGTAAAATTGTAATTTGGAAAACCAAATAAAGTCCTTAAAAAAAAAAATCCCAAGCCAGCCTCTCCTTGAATAGCCAACTCTTGGCCATGCTAGAATGCTGCAAACAAGCTGTGGCATGAAGGTGTTTCTGACATTTGTCGGGAGCACCTGCAAAGCTAACAGATTTATCATGCCCTGGGATTGTGTGGTCCTTTACTGGAGAAGCTCAAAGCCAATTTCGCAACCTTGCTGCAGTTTGGTGTCACATCAGTTGGGGAAGTTGCGGTTCTGCTGGATGTTGCGGTGATGTGTCAGGAACAGAAATTTCATAGGTAGGCCTACACCTCTTCCCTCTTTGTTGTTTTTTTCTTGTTTGTTTTTGGCAGGGGATTTGTTAATTGAGTCGTTCGGTGGCTCAGGTGTTGCCCAGAGTTGCATTGCCAGCCACCCTCTGCCTAGTGATTCTGAGCTTTTCTCAAGGAAACTCAGCCACTCAGTTGCACCTCCTAATTACAGGGCAGGTCTTTTTTCATTTGCCAAGTCCATTTCAACAGGAGCTGCTCAGTTTCTGTTGTCCCCCCCCCTTTTTTTTTCTTTTTTAAATGCCTGGCCGGTTAATTCTCAGCCGCCTTGCGTTTCAGCCATTGCGCAGCAAATCTCTGAGCTGACACATGAAATATATACAGGAAGGAAGGAAACACAAGGGTGTCCCCACTCAGCCATGAAACTTCCTGGGTGACCCCCCTCTGGGCCATTCAATGCCTCTCAGCCTAACCTACCTCACAGGGTTGTTGTGATTGTGAAGAGAAAATGGGGAGAGGGAGAACCAAGTATGCCATCTTGAGTTCCTTGGAGGTAAGGCAGGATATAAATAAGTAAATACAGTGGAACCTTGGTTTATGAACACCTCGGTTTACGAATTTTCGGTTTACAAACGCCGTGGACCCATCTGGAACGGATTAATTCACTTTCCATTACTTTTAATGGGAAAGTTCACTTCAGTTTATGAATGCTTCAGTTTATGAACAGACTTCTGGAACCAATTACACCCATGCTTCGGGTTAAGTCCGCTTCAGGTTGAGTAGTCCGCGGACCCGTCTGGAACACATTAATCCACTTTCCATTACTTTCAATGGGAAAGTTCACTTCAGTTTATGAACGCTTCGGTTTATGAACAGACTTCCGGAACCAATTGTGTTCATAAACCGAGGTACCACTGTAAATAAAATGTAGGCTGCCACACTTGGTGTATCAGTCTCCTCATGCAACAAGCTCTCTTGGCAAAGAGTGGGTGAGCTTCTGGCCTATTGAATCCTATTTCCTGGATTCTGTGTCCAAATAACTTCAGCTGCCACGCTTTTTCTTAACCCATTCAGAAGTTTCAGCCAAGGAAGGGAACGCGGGGGTCGCCAACCTTTGCAAACTGGAGAAACTCGCCCTGAGAACCATGCTAACACACCCCACAACCGAGCACGCAGCACAGTCTGCTCAATTGGCTATGAGAGAATGCTTCCTTCAAGCCTAAAACCTAAAGAACTGGTGGGGATGTGGATACAGTGGAATTACTCTGTGGGCACATGTGTGCCCATGGGCACCACATTGGCCACCCCAGGACCAATCCTTTGCGAGTGTAAACATGGCAGCGTCAGTTGTCGGGAGCAGAAAGGAAAGGAGGAGCAATGTGCCCGCTTGCGTTCTTTTCTAAGGCTATGTACACATTTGTGGGTTGAAATGAGGCAAGGTCAGTTTCCCCTGTTGTGCATCGTCACACCGCAGAAGACCACAGGTGTCTTCGCCCAATGCACATTCCCCTGCGTCAAACTCAAATTCAACTAAACTGCCATGCATGCAATGGTTCTCTGAACACACCTCAGCTTCCATTTTCGAATTGGATGGAAGTTGGTTTTGGCGTGGATACGCATCAAACAGCAGTATTTCTCAAGAAGTTATAGGCTACCTAAGGATCGTGGCTAATGTCCTGTGTGCTCAGCCTCAAGTGCCGTCTCCGTTGTTTGAAGAACACCCTCTTTCAACAAGCCTTTTGGATAGATCATCATGCCCAGTCTGCACCCGTATTGGAACTGTTTTTCAGGTGGTTTTTTCTTCTTTTTACTGTTTTATTGCTTCCTGAACTGGGCTGCTTTAGGAGGAGGGGAAGGATGTGGGTGGAACAAATAAATGGAGCAATTATTGACGGGAGCTACAGTTCGAAAGCCACCTGCTCCAGAGTAGTTTTACCGACTTGGTTCAAATGTTTATGAGTAACATTTGCATCACAAATATTGCTTGTGCGCATGTGTGTGTGTGTGTGTGCGCGCGCGTGCACACACACACACACAACATGACTAAATGGTAAAAAGCAGTGCTTTTTTCTGGGGCGGGGGTACGCAGGGGTACGCATACCCCTAAGCATTTTGTGAATCTTTGTACTTTTGTTCCATTTACTGCATTTATTTCCCCCGATTTGAACTATAAAATGGTGATTTTCTTGAGTCAAAATGGGAGTACCCCTAAACTTTTTTTAAAAAAGAAAAGAAAAAAAGCACTGGTGATAATGATAGAATTCCAGGGACATATCCTCTTTATGAAGACTTTTTATTCACACCAGAAGGCAGAACCTCCAGCTACCATATGGAGGTGTATACTGTAACAGTCATTGTTGGGTACAGGTGGGCCCTGACGGAAAATGCTTTTCCATTTGCCCAACCACAGCAGACATTCATCATTCTGCGTCCACTGGGCACGTCCAGCCCTCATAAGTGTGGGTCTTTGGAGGGGTGGTGAGTGCCCCCTTAGGGACTCCTCCCCCAAAACGGTTTTGTGTTTATTTTTCTGCAAGCTTTGGGTTCTGCAAAGCATGGCGAGTCCTCCCTCATGCTTCTAGGTAAAGGTAAAGGGACCCCTGACCATTAGGCCCAGTCGTGACCGACTCTGGCGTTGCGCGCTCATCTCGCATTATTGGCCGAGGGAGCCGGCGTATAGCTTCCAGGTCATGTGGCCAGCATGACAAAGCTGCTTCTGGAGAACCAGAGCAGCACATGGAAACGCCGTTTACCTTCCCGCTGTAGCGGTTCCTATTTACCTACTTGCATTTTGATGTGCTTTCAAACTGCTAGGTTGGCAGGAGCTGGGACCAAGCAACGGGAGCTCACCCCGTCACAGGGATTCGAACCGCCGACCTTCTGATCAGCAAGCCCTAGGCTCAGTGGTTTAGCCCACAGCACCACCTGGGTCTGACTCTAATTGTCTACATGCACTCAATACATGAAACTCTCCAACTCACCCATCCCCAGTGGTAGCTGATCAAGCTTGGTCATCACCTCTTGTAAACCACTGAAAGGTTTTCTTACGATCAAGCAGTATACTGTATAAATATTATTAACATGAAACCGGTCATGGATCCAACCCATTATGGACTTCTGTGGTCACAATTGCTACTTGGAAATGTACCTGGTGCTTAGTCACAAGGGAACACTCTCATGCTGTCCGAAGAAAGTTGTGTATGGGATGCCGTTAGCATAAGAGTCTCTGCTGTTTCATTGCCTTGTGAAACACTGCAGCCTTGTTTGCGGAGTATTTGAGCTGGTGTGTTGCCCACAAACACCCCAACTTCTCAACGAACAAAAATCCTGGCGACTGGAGAGCCGTCGTCTTCGCGCAACTTCGTTGAGGGACAGAAAAGTCATTTGTTGAGATTAAAACCTGGCCCAGGTCCCTTAGAAGGAGGAACTTTTTGTGGCAGGTTAAGGAGGGAAATCTGCTCGAGAGGAGCTCTCAAAAGCTAGAATACCCAAGGAATAAATAACAGAAAGATGAGAGCTGAACGAAAGGGACAGAGCAAGCAATGGCGTCAGATGCAGCAGATAAAGAGGCAGGGTCCCAAGAAAATAATGGGGGGGGGCGCGACTATGAACAAAGGCAACAGAGTGACATTGCACAGCATCGCCAGGTCTAGATATTGTGAAAGCTCCAGTGTCTTTAAGACAGGGGGAGGGAAGCAATGTTGCTCGACTCCCATGGTCCCTTACTATTGGGGGCACTGGCTAGGGCTGATGGGAATTCAAGAGTCCAACAACATATGGAGAGCCATAAGTTTCTCCATCTCTGATTTAAGAGTACAGTGGTACCTCAGTTTAAGTACACAATTGGTTCCGGAAGTCTGTACTTAACCTGAAGCGAACTTTCCCATTGAAAGTAATGGAAAGTGGATTAATCCTTTCCAGACGGGTCCGCAGAGTACTTCAACTGAAAGTACTCATACCGAAGCGTACTTAAACCCAGGTATGACTGTAGTGTAGAGAGGAGATTGCTGTCATCTAGCGACCCTGAAGAGAGCAGGCAGTGCGATGGGGTGAGGCCCAATCCCACACTGGCATGCTCTAGTTATCTCCCGCTTGGACTACTGCAATGCGCTCTACGTGGGGCTACCTTTGAAGATGACCCGGAAACTGCAACTAATCCAGAATGCGGCAGCTAGACTGGTGACTGGGAGCGGCCGCCGAGACCACATAACACCGGTCTTGAAAGATCTACATTGGCTCCCAGTACATTTCCGAGCACAATTCAAAGTGTTGGTGCTGACCTTTAAAGCCCTAAATGGCCTCGGTCCAGTATACCTGAAGGAGCGTCTCTACCTCCATCATTCTGCCCGGACACTGAGGTCCAGCACCGAGGGCCTTCTGGCGGTTCCCTCATTGCAAGAAGCCAAGTTGCAGGGAACTAGGCAGAGGGCCTTCTCGGTGGTGGCGCCTGCCCTGTGGAACGCCCTCCCAACAGATGTCAAAGAGGAAAACAACTACCAGACTTTTAGAAGACATCTGAAGGCAGCCCTGTTCAGGGAGGCTTTAAAGGTTTAATAAATTATTGTGTTTTATTTTTCTGTTGGAAGCCGCCCAGAGTGGCTGGGGAAACCCAGCCAGATGGGTGGGGTATAAATAATAAATAATATATTATTATTATTATTATTATTATTATTATTATTATTATTATTATTATTATTATTGTTTGAACTAAGCAGCCAGTGTTCTGAAGGGTTCTGGCCATACCTGCCAAGTTGCTGTCAGAGAAAAAAGGGACCGGGCCGGAAATAGCAGACCGGAAGTGGCGCTGCCGCCATTTTGGAACTGGGCGGAGCATGCTCAGAAGTGACTTTTGATGCTGCTTTGCCCAGTTCCAAAATGGCCACCGCGCCAGAATAAACCGAGAAAAAAAACAAAAAAATCCGTTTTTCCAGCTAGGAACAGCTGGGGGAAACGTAGATTTCCCGGGGGAAACGGGAGACTTGGCAGCTATGGTTCTGGCCCTTTTCGTGCAACCTCTGTCCAAAGACTTGGCTTTGAGTGTCATCGGAT
This sequence comes from Zootoca vivipara, assembly GCF_965207765.1. Taxonomy (NCBI): domain Eukaryota; kingdom Metazoa; phylum Chordata; class Lepidosauria; order Squamata; family Lacertidae; genus Zootoca; species Zootoca vivipara. The sequence goes on along the minus strand of NC_142595.1, from coordinate 11,715,117 downwards.
CTTGACAAGAGTGGAAAATCTATCCCTTTTGAGGTGCATATTTTCCCTTCATCAAGCCGCCTGTGAGGAACCAGGCTTGCCTTCTGGGGCAGCTTGCGATGCGGAGCAATGCTAACTTTCCTGTAAAGCAGGAATGTGCATTGCACACTAACATTCCGCCAGCCCAGCAATGACAATAACCATAGCATTCCAGTAAGGCATTAGGAAATAGGCAGCATCTCGCCTATAAAGGAGCAGATAACAGTATTTGTTTAATAACCCAGGCAGCCGTATTAATGCAAACATCGCCCCACCTTCTTCGGTTCTTGGGCTGATCCGTTTGAGAGGCACTCGAGAGCAAAGAGACTCGGGTGTGTGAAACTCCCCAAAGGGTAATGATTAAAGGAACGGCTTGTTGCTTCTGCTCTGCAACGCACATAACTTTATCCGTACAGGGAATCTCCTTTGCCCTCTCACTGACGTCACCGGGACTTCATTGGGAAGGAGTTGGCGATTGCTGTGTTTCTCCGAAAATAAGACACCATCTTATATTTATTTTTCCTGAAAAAAACACACCATGGCTTATTTTCAGGGGATGTCTTATTTTTTTCCTCCTCCTCCTCCTGCCGTGGCCGGCATTGCTGCTGCGCCTATCACTATGTCTTATTTTTGGGTTATGGCTTATATTCCTTGAATGCTTAAAAATCCTGCTATGGCTTATTTTATGACTACGTCTTAAAATAGGAGAAACAGGGTAGGATGTTGGGGGGGGGACAGCAAAATCTTTGCAGCAAGCTCCCCTTGGACTTGGGAGTTTTCATTTACTACTTGCTTGGTTGCAATTGCCCAAGGAAAGGAACTTGTCGTTCGAGTGGGATGAGCTTCAGTTTCTGCGGCCACATTCGCACCATGCATACCTGCCAAGTTCCTCTCTGAAAAATAAGGGACCAGACCGGAAGTAGCATACCGGAAGTAGCACGGCGGCCATTTTGGAACTGGGCAGAGCAGCATCAAAAGTCGCTTCTGAGCATGCTCCGCCCAGTTCCAAAATGGCCGCCGTGCCAGAATAAACCGGGGGGGGGAAACAAAAAAAATCTGTTTTTTTGGCTTGGGACAGCTGGAAAAACGGGGGTTTCCCGGGGAAAACAGGAGACTTGGCAGCTATGGCACCATGCTGTGCATTTAAAGCACTATGACACCACTTTAGACCGCCATGGCTTCCCCCAAAGAATTCTGGGAGCTCTAGTTTGTCAAGGAAAGTCGTAAGGAGGCCCCTATTCCCCTCTGAAAGCTACAATTCCCCGAGTTCCCTATGAAGAGGAATTGATTGTTAAACTACTCTGAGAATTGTAGCAATGTGAGGGGAATAGGAACCCTTGAAATTTAAGCACTCTTAAATGTATGGATGTGCCACCCCCCTTGGCCTGGTTTCTCTCAGAAGCATCATTAGGCCTCAATTCTTTCTTTCTCTGAGGTACTACAAGGTGTGGTATTGGTGATACTCCAGCCACCTAACCTGAGGCAAATTATGAAAATGTATGGTTTTTATCCTATGCATTAGAAGAGCTCCGAGGCAGATTAAGGCCTAAAATCAAATTTAAGCCCTGACAGCAGAATTTGATCCCCCCCCCTTTGAAAGTCAACCTTAAAAAACTTGCTTTTTTAAAAAAAAACCATATAAATTATTGTTTATTACAAGTATTTATCATATTTGTTAGTTGCTTTTCTCACAGAGTGGAGAGGAAAAGATCTTTATTTATCATTATTTATTAATTTATTATTTGTAAATTAGCATATGCAAATCTGCCCCCGGGGCCTGTCTTCCACATACGGTACCTAGCAGTGCCCTGGATCTTCCCTCCTCCTCACCCCTCTACCCTAAAACATTTCCACCAGCACATCTGTCTGCAACAGCGGCGTCCCTGAATGTCCCTTATGTCCCCTAAGGATTACTCCATGCTGCGCTCACTTGGGCCTGTAATGAATTGCCTCCCACACAAGCCACTGTTGGTATTGTGTGGTGTCTGTATCTCATTCAATTGCAGGGTGGCGGCTCACATTGAGTCAGCAAAAAAAGCATTCCAGCTGCTGAGTCACTGTTTCCAGCGATTACGCGGATTCCCTCGGAAGATCCCTGTTCATTTAACAGCTGCCTTTGCTTCGCTTTTCAGCCTCCGTGTAATCTCCCTGCTACGTCTTGCATGGTTTTTTTTTTAATCATGCCAGCGTTGACTCACAGTTTAAAATAATAATTACTGTGCAGCTCATATAATCTTTAAGAATGCAAACAAAACTTTTCTTTCATAATAGCAAATTCGCAGGTCTTCTTTCACATGGCTAAAGTATCCCGTAGGACACCTATCTATCTCTCTATCTATCTATCTATCTATCTATCTATCTATCTATCTATCTATACCTATCATCTATCTATCTATCTATCTATCTATCTATCTATCTATCAATCTATCATCTATCTATCTATTCTTCCATCCATCCGTCCATCCGTCTGTCCCTCCATCCATCCGTCTAGCCATCCATCTTTATCTATCTATCTATCTATCTATCTATCTATCTATCTATCTATCATCTATCTATCCTTCCATCTGTCCATCCATCCATCCATGGGCGTAGGCAGGGGGGCAATTGCCCCCCCTAGAAGCAAAAGGCTGAGGGGCGCAGCGTGGCGGACCCAAGGCTCCCGCTCCCGGCGCGAAGCTCCAGAGGCGGGGAGTGTAAGTGGAGGAGTGCTAAGTGGGAGCGGGAGCAGGGAGCGTAAGCGGAAGAGGCAGCCACAGGCACGTCCCCCCCCCCGCACCTCTGGAGCTTCACATCGGGAGCGGGAGCCTGGGGCCACCTCCTCAGAAGAGCTGGGAGGCGCAGGCCACGTAGCCCCGCCCACATTCCCACTGTGGCCCCGCCCCTTGCCCCCCTAATTTTGATCCTGCGTACGCCCCTGCATCCATCCGTCTATCCGTCTGTCTAAAAGTCCACCCATCCGTCCATCTATCCATCCATCTATTTGTCCATCCATCCATCTAGCCGTCCGTCTATATCTCTATCTATCTATCTATCTATCTATCTATCTATCTATCTATCTATCTATCTATCTATCATCTATCTATCCATCCATCCATCCATCCATCCATCCAGTTATCAATATGAATCATGTGAAAAACAAGGAGTGTATTCCCAACATAGGAATGATGGTGATCAAAAATATTCTGCTACACAAAGTCCCATTAAATATAATCAGCATTAATGTTGATACATGTTGTCAAGTATGTTTTTCAATGGTGAGACACACTTTACGTGGCAGGGATGCCCCAGTAACTGTGCACATGTGCAGCAAACAAGTATGAAATGAAAATGCATGTTTGCAAGCCGCTGGGGAAGTGTAACGGACACACGCCAGGTAATCCTGATGGCAGGGTGATAGCTCGGAGGTAGCATTTCCACTTTTCATACAGAAGGTCCCAAGCATCCTCGGGTTGGGCTGGAAATGGTCCCCTGCCTAAAACTCAAAAAAGATGGAGCCGGCCCTACCATTAGGCTGAACCTTAGGCAGCTGATTGGGCAGCAAATAGCTACTTTTGAATTTAGTTTTACAGTATTTTTACTCTCATATTTAAGCGCTTGTGGCATTTTAATTGGGCCAGCCTTGGGTATTATGCACCTTGGGTGGTGGAGAGCATTTGCCGTGCTGCCTCGGGCAGCAAAATGTTTTCAGCCGGACTTGGAACGGGCTGGGGGATGTTTCTGTTTTGCACTTTCACTACACGCACGCCCTGCAAGCAACATAAGGAGTGAATCGGCTCTCAGTCAGGGCTGGGTATAGCGGTGGCATTTTAAGGGCAGGTTGAAGGAAGATCTAGTTATGCCACCTTTTTCGGCTGAAGCAGAATGGCATGAGCATCTGCAGGGTAAAATGATCGCTGTTGTTGTTCTTGTTTTAATGTGCTGGGGGGGGATTCAAGAAACCCCTGTCCTAGTGTGTTTGTTTCAACCTGACACATTCTTTCTCTTCAGGCTTCCACCTATTTCAAACCGTTCTTGGGACAACTGTGACACCGCTCTGCGGAAGGAATGAAACGGGCAACTGCACAACAGTTCTGAGTGAGTTGGATTCTCTGACACTTCATGAAATATCGAAAACTTTTTCAGAATGCCTGCAGGCTTCCGTCTCCGCTGGTTTGGCTAAAATGAATGTATGGAATAGAGATGTCCTATTCTGTACCTTCTTACATTTCTCTGATGGAAATAGGAACGTCCGCTGTGGGTTAAGCCACAGAGCCTAGGGCTTGCCGATCAGAAGGTCGGCGGTACGAATCCCCGCGACGGGGTGAGCTCCCGTTGCTCTGTCCCAGCTCCTGCCAACCTAGCAGTCCGAAAGCACGTCAAAGTGCAAGTAGATAAATAGGTACCGCTCCGGCGGGAAGGTAAACGGTGTTTCCATGTGCTGCTCTGGTTTGCCAGAAGCGGCTTAGTCATGCTGGCCACATGACCCGGAAGCTGTACGCCAGCTCCCTCAGCCAATAAAGCGAGATGAGCGCCGCAACCCCAAAGTCGTCCACGACTAGACCTAACAGTCAGGGGTCCCTTTACCTTTTTACCTTTAAGGAAAAGCGGGACATTCTGGAATGAAATCAGGAACTGGGGTGGCTTCTGTAAATCTGGGACTGTCCCTGGAAAATAGGGACACCTGGAGAGTCTTTACAAGGGAGATGTAGTACCACTGACCCAGAGTCCTTCGTCAAATAAAATGACACCTTTCTTTCTTTCTTTCTTTCTTTCTTTCTTTCTTTCTTTCTTTCTTTCTTTCTTTCTTTCTTTCTTTCTTTCTTTCTTTCTTTCTTTCTTTCTTTCTTATAGTTCGAACAGTACACAGTCCCCGTGTCGCTGAAGTGAAGACCACAGAATGCGGCTCTGCCTTGAAAAATTACTGCATTAATGGGCACTGCAAGTACCTCGTGGCTTTGAGTACACCCTCTTGCACGTAAGTGGAATGATGCAGGAGAAGATAATAAAACAATACAGTAAATGATTTTTTCCATAGCGCTTGATTCAGAGCAGGGCTGAGAAAGCTGTGACCCTCCAGGTGGTGGGACTATAATTCCCATCATCCCTGACCGGCTGGCCATGCTGGGAGTTGTAGCTCCGTGGTATCTTGTATTTCCCGTCCCTGAAATAGGTAGTGTGGTTTTCTTTCTTTCCTTTCCTTCCTCCTGCATCCATAGCAGCAGCTTGGCTCTCAGAAATTAAGGAGGCAATGCTTTGTTCATCTCATCATGGGCGTACCCAGGATCAAAGCTAGGGGGGGCACACCAGCCACACCCCCAGCCACACACCCCAGCCACCCGATTGGCTAGCTGGCAATGACATGGCCAGGATCCCCCCAGGAGGCATGGTCAACGTCCACACCCCTCAGAGGAAAGGGGGCTGTTTGCAAGGCAGCACACGGAGCCACCCGCGCTTGCACTCCTGCCTCGCCCGCTCCTTTAATGGCAGCAGTGGCTAAATCGAGGCAGCAGCAGCGAAGCTGCCTCCGTTGAAGGAAACCTGGACCTGGACCTGGGCTAACTTCAGCCCACACTCTTTCAAGTCACAGCGAGCACAGCACAGAAAGTGCTGCCCCACAATGCTCCACGGCACTTCATTTGCATGTATGAGGCGGAGCACAGCAGGCAGCGTCCCTGCCTGTCCTCTTCAGCTGCCCTGCTTCTAGTCAGAGGCAGCTGCCCCCCTGCCCCATGCTGGGTATGCCCATGCACCTCATCCCAAGTGAAAGTTTCACCTGCTTAAGTTTTACAGATCAGGTTGCCATTCAAAGCACAGGTTGGGGCCTACGGGTTCTGTGCTGGATCTTTCTTTTCGTTGGCTGAAGGCAGACTAACTTCCCATGGAGGGGATGCGCCCATTTCATTGATGCAGCAGTACAGGTGACTGAAGCTGGCACTGAAGCTGGTTGCTGGAAACTGCAGGAGAGGGCTGTTGAACCCAGGTCCTTCTTGTGGGGGTCCCATGGGGATCTGATTGGCCTCTGTGAGAACAGGATGCTGGACTAGATGAGCCACTGACCTGATCCAGCAGACTCTTGTTGCATTATTATGTTATTAACCCTGCACACATTATTTCAGTGTTTGAGCACGACTCCCCCCACCTTCATTTAGATCAGTGTTTCCCAAACCTCCAGCTGTTTTTAGACTACAACACCTATCATCCCTAGCTAGTGAGACCAGTGGTCAGGGATGATGGGAACTGTATTCCAAAAGCAGCTGGTTCCAAATTTGGGAACCACTGGTTTAGATGGTCAATCTGTTCTAATCTCTGGCTTTTAAAATACAGTGGTACCTCGCAAGACGAATGCCTCACGCTACGAAAAACTCGCAAGACGAATGCGTCTTGCGATTCTATGGGTGACTTGCAAGATGAATTCATTTTGCGAAAAATTCGTCTTGCGAACCGCAGTTTCCCATAGGAATGCATTGAAATTTAATTAATGTGTTCCTATGGGCAAAAAAAGAAATTTCAATGCATTCCTATGCGAAACCGCGATTTGCAAGACGAATTTTTCACAAAACGAATTGACTTGCGGAACGAATTAATTTCGTCTTGCGAGGTACCACTGTAACAAGATTGTGCTGCTTTTAAGCCTGTGAAGTTCTATCTTGATTTGTAGGGTGAAAAGCAAACATTACGTTAGATTTTCTTTTAATCTTAGCTTTTCGCATATCACAGGGACAAAGCATTTAAGAGGGGGGGGGAATGTCCACTGATACCTTAAAATCAGGTTTAATAACACGCTCACGTACCCCACTCAATCCTCTTGTATTGTGGTACAGAGATAACCACATCCAGGGCATTTTTTTTCAAGCTCGAACTCAGTTCTGGCACCTCTCAGGTGAGCACCATTGCCATTATAAGAGATCAAAGTGAGCTCTGGCGAGTTCCGGCACCTCTCTTTCTAGAAAAACAGCACTGACCACAACGTCCCAGTTAGGACTACCGTTTCTTGCTCAACAAAACGAAACATGCTCTAAGGCATATCAGATTCCCTAACACCCTTTCACCCAGAAACCAGCTTCAACCCAATTAGAAAACTGGTTGTGCCGCAAGCAGGTGTAAACATGCACCCAGGTGACAGTTTAAGGAACCGGAGTTCCGGTGGGGTTCAAGGAGCAACCAGGGCAGCCTCTCCTGTTCTGGGGCTTCTCCAGCTTGCAATCTGTGTTTGAGGACCCAAATACACAACAGGTCTGATATGATCTCTCTCTCCCTCTCTCCCCTGCGCCCCACAGCTGTGAAGATGGTTATTATGGCGACCGGTGTGGTCATTCCACTTTGACAAGCCAGCAGCCCCTGAGCAATGAATACCTGGCGCTCACCATTCTCCTGGTTCTGTTTTTCATCATCACCGCTGCAGTTGTGATCTACTACTTCTACAAATGGTGAGCCTCCCTCTGCTTCGACTGCTCTGTTTTTCCTCGGTTGTAGGCATTCCAGAGTTGTGAGTACAAAAGTCCTCGGAGCTAGGCTGTGTTGCAATTGCAGGACCCAAGGCCCGGCGGCCGGATGTGGCCCAATCGCCTTCTCAATCCAGCCCACGGATGGTCTGGGAATCAGCATGTTTTTACATGAGTAGAATGTGCCCTTTTATTTAAAATGCATCTCTGGGTTATTTGTGGGGCCTGCCTGGTGTTTTTACATGAGTAGAATGTGCCCTTTTATTTAAAATGCATCCCTGGGTTATTTGTGGGGCTTGCCTGGTGTTTTTACATGAGTAGAGTGCATGCTTGTATTTAAAATGCATCTCTGGGTTATTTGTGGGGCCTGCCTGGTGTTTTTACATGAGTAGAATGTGTCCTTTTATTTAAAATGCATCTCTGGGTTATTTGTGGGGCATAGGAATTCATTCATCCCCCCCCAAAAAAAATATAGTCCAGCCCACCACATGGTCTGAGGGATGGCGGACCGGCCCACGGCTGAAAAAGGTTGCTGACCCATGCCAGGACCTTTGGGACATTTTGCAGGCGATCTTTCGAGGATACAACTGCAGCTGCGCTTCCCATCATTTCTGACCATTGGCTGTTCTGGGGAGGGGCTGCCGAGAGTTGTGGTTCCCAATACAGTGGTACCTCGGTTTTCGAACGTAATCTGTCCCAGAAGACCGTTCGACTTCCGAAACGTTCGAAAACTAAGGCGCAAAGGGTGGTCTGCAAATAGAGGAAATGGTGAAAAACAACAGATAAATGCAGCAGAAGCCGTTCGTCTTCCAAGACGCGTTCGAAAAGGGAAGCATTTATTTCCGGGTTTCTAGCATTCGGAAACCGAAACTTTCAGCAATGGAGACGTACGAAACCCGAGGCACCACTGTATCGGGGAAACACTACGTTGGTAAACACCAAATAAATCTTGAACGTGAAGGCAGCAAACATGTACAGTGGTGCCTCGCTAGACGAATTTAATTCGTTCCACGGGTCTATTCTTATAACGAAAAATTCGTCTAGCGAATCCCATAGGAATGCATTGAATTTTTTTGAATTATTATTTTGCCCATAGGAACACATTAATTGAATTTCAATGCATTCCTATGGGAAACCGCGATTTGCTAGATGGATTTTTTGTAAAAACGAATTCGTCTAGCAAGGCAACCTCCGCTAGAAAAATCCTTTCTTTAAGCGAAAATTTCATCTTTCGTTCGTTAAGCGAGGCACCACTGTATCTTGTAATTGGCACACTTTTTAGGAGGGGCAGATGGGGCTGGGAAGGCAGCCCATCTACGGGTAGGAGAAGGAAAACTCTGATCCTAAACCTCCACTGCCTTGTGGGATATCTTTGGGAGAAGAAAAGGCTCAGAAGGAAACCCTGAACATTTCTGGAGTGGAGTCTCTAAAACGCTTGGATCAGGCATCCCCAAACTTCGGCCCTCCAGATGTTTTGGACTACAATTCCCATCATCCCTGACCACTGGTCCTGTTACCTAGGGATCATGGGAGTTGTAGGCCAAAACACCTGGAGGGCCGCAGTTTGGGGATGCCTGGCTTGGATGGTGCCTTGTATGCCTCCTTCTGGCAACTCCTCCAGCCAAGCTGGTGCCAAACGTATTGCTCTGTTTTTCTTTGGAGCACATCGGTGAGGCTGAGAGGAGGGACTTGTTGTCTGGGCAACCCAGGACCTCTAGACACACTGCCCAGGCTTACGCCTCAGGGAGATCACTTTTGTGCTGCCAACACAACACTTCAGCCCCAGAGGATGCCGACAGCACTTGTTCGGGAGCTGGGAGTTACAGTAGCTTTGTGTGGAGTGTACAAATCACGACAAAACCTGGGTTTGTTGCTCTGTAATATGTGCCGTCACCCTTAGTAGGAAAACAACTCATCTCTGCGCTTTTGAAACATAACCAGCTGAGCACTTGAACGGAGATTTTCATCTCAGCCCTGATAGTCAGTCCTACCTCTTTAACAGCAGCACGGCCTGCAGAAACTAAGGAGGCGAAACCTTTCCTGTTACAGTAGGTAGATAAGATTATGGGGGAAAGTTCAGCTGCTCAGTCTCTGCATGTCAAGAGGTCATTAAAGGCACTGGAGCAAAGTCAGTTTAAATAACGGGGGGGGGGAGGGAACCAATGAAAAGTTGGCACTTCTATACCTAGAGTTTCAACAGCGCTCGGCCGTAGTAAAATCCCCCTGAGGACGTTTACGACATTTCCTCCATTTGAATTCCCCACCAGATTTTGGGAGTCCAAACGATCTTATCTCACTACAGTGGTACCTCGGTTTAAGTACACAATTGGTTCCGGAAGTCTGTACAGTGGAACCTCGGTTTATGAACACCTCGGTTTACGAATTTTCGGTTTACGAACACCGCAGACCCATCTGGAACGGATTAATTTACTTTCCATTACTTTCAATGGGAAAGTTCACTTCAGTTTATGAACGCTTCAGTTTATGAACAGACTTCCGGAACCAATTACACCCATGCTTCGGGTTAAGTACGCTTCAGGTTGAGTACTCCGCGGACCCATCTGGAACGGATTAATCCACTTTCCATTACTTTCAATGGGAAAGTTCGCTTCAGTTTATGAACGCTTCAGTTTAAGTACTCCACGGACCGTCTGGAACAGATTAATCCACTTTCCATTACTTTCAATGGGAAAGTTCGCTTCAGTTTATGAGCGCTTCAGTTTATGAACAGACTTCCGGAACCAATTACACCCATGCTTCGGGTTAAGTACGCTTCAGGTTGAGTACTCCGCGGACCCGTCTGGAACGGATTAATCCACTTTCCATTACTTTCAATGGGAAAGTTCGCTTCAGTTTATGAATGCTTCAGTTTATGAACAGACTTCCAGAACCAATTGTGTTCATAAACCGAGGTACCACTGTACTTAACCTGAAGCGCACTTAACCTGAAGCAAACCTTCCCATTGAAAGTAATGGAAAGTGGATTAATCCGTTCCAGCCGGGTCCACGGAGTACTTAAATTGAAAGTACTCAAACCGAAGCGTACTTAAACTGAGGTATGACTGTAGTCGACTGGTGCTCTTAGGTTTGTGCCCATTACTTAATAGATGACTTCTGGACTATTTTTGAAAGGTGCCATTGAGAAGAATGCATATATACATCAGTTAAAACACTGTACCCAAAGAAACCTTGTGCACTAGCATAACCATGGGCGGAAGGGGGAAGCACTGGTGAAGGAAGGGGGTGCAGTAGGTGCGGCCTGCCCCCGGTGTCATCCCTGAGGGAGGGTGACATCGCTGCCCCCCTGGGACGCTCGTCCTGCCCCCGCGAGCAGCTAGCCCCACCCCTGGGTGCACAGCATGTGCACCACTCTGCGTGCTGGAGCAGCTAGCTCCGCCTCTGGGGGGAGGAGACTAATCTACACTTCCTGCCACTTTCCCTCAGGAAAACCCTCTGTTTTCTGCTGGATCAGAACAATCAGTCAATCAGTTTTTCGGAGGGTTGACGTTTGTTCCAATTCAACGGCAAGCGGGGGGTTTTCCCCGGGGAAAGCGGTGGGGCAAACAAAATAACTCTCAACCCCATGCCTCAGAGGCACGAGACAAACAGAAAACCTATCCGACCCTTGCTTTCTACGCAGAGAACAAGCAGAAGTGTGGACAGGATCGTGTGTGTGTGTGTCATAGCTGCCAAGTCTCCCGTTTTCCCTGGGAAATCCCTGTTTTTCCAGCTGTTCCTAGCTGAAAAAATCGATTTTTTTGTTTTCCCCCGGTTTATTCTGGCGTGGCGGCCATTTTGGAATGGGGCGGAGCATGCTCAGAAGCGACTTTTGATGCTGCTCTGCCCAGTTCCAAAATGGCTGCAGTGCGACTTCTGGCGCGACGGCCATTTTGGAACTGGGCAAAGCAGCATCAAAAGTCACTTCTGAGCATGCTCCGCCCAGTTCCAAAATGGCGGCAGCGCTACTTCCGGTCTGCTATTTCCGGCCCGGTCCCTTATTTCTCTGACAGCAACTTGGCAGGTATGGTGTGTGTATCTGTGTTAACAATGGCAGCAGATATTGAGTGCTCCAGTGTCTCCAAATTAAGTCAGAAGGCCAGTGGACTTGGACAGTGGGCAGATCCACCTTGAAGGAAGATGCCTTGGAAGAGCAATAATTTCGGTGGACTTCATGGTGGAGCCGGTTGCCTGTAGTGTATTTTGACTTTCTAAAGATGCTCCTTTCCCCTTTAATCTTCGCAGGTACCAGAACAAAAGCAGGAGACTTGCTGCAAGCAGTAACTATAAAGAAGTTTCTACAGAGACGGAAAAAGACAATAAGCTGCTTCATGTCTGAATCCCGGGAATCCCAGAAGGCATTTATTTAATATTATTATTAAATATTTTATTAATAATATTTATGTTCCAAAGCAAAATTTCAAAATGATGCGGATCAGGTCAAAAACTCCATTTTTTATATATACATGAATAATGTTTTTATTTGTATTGTATTTTTTTATCTTATTTCTGTGCAATGTCTGTTAATGTAACGCCATGGTGTCTTGCGTTCCTTTGTGTGTAAATAGTTATATATAATATATAAAAGAATGTAATCTTCTCACTGCTTGTATGTGACCCACTTTGGAAAGACATAATTTTTTGTGTGTCTATCCTGTTCACTTGAAGAAACTCTACACTCGTTTGAGGATTAAATCTTTCCATTCATTCTAACTGATTCGTACCATGGTTCTTACACTCTGGTTCAGGAAACGCTGGGCTTCCTTGAAAGCATGCCTGGTTTTCTCAGCCAATAATGGCAGAGAAGTTTCCTTGAAAGACGTCTTGTTCCCTACGTCCAAGCTTCCTCTTCAATGCACAACTGCAAGAGGGAGGAGGAAGGCCCAGAGCTCGATGTTAGAGCATGCGTTTGCATTCCAGGCACATGACGCTCGCGGCCTGGTGTGGGGCCAGTCAGGAATAAGACTCAGGACATTGGTATAGGGTTGAGATAGGCCACAACTTTTATTGCTTACAGATGTGCATAGGCTTTGGCCAAGGCACTGGGTATGTCTGACAGCTGGTTGATAAGCAGGGTGGTGGGGGTCGACCCTGACATTTGCCAGGTTTACAATCCCACCAGGACTGAACATTGAGAAGTTTGTTATGACCCATCAGCTGCCATGTGGACAGAGAGTCAGAAACACCCCTTCCTGGACCCCTTTAACAGGGTACCCAGTCAGCTCAGGATCCCACCCAATGCCTTCTCTGCCAAAAGCTGTGACGGTTGCTATGAGGTAGGCGAAAACTTGCAAGACCAGTCAGTTTTTCCTGCAGGAAAAGAAATCCTTCCTGGCCCCGAATACAGTGATCAAATATACCATAGGAAGGCCCACACTCTGAATCTGAAGGAAGTAAGAGGGAGGTGGCATGGCACAAGTATTCTGGGCAGCAGTTCCAGGAATAATCATCACCATAATGAATAAAAATATGCGTCGGACTGATTTGTCACCTGTTACAAAAAGGCTTACAGCACAAAAATGCCGAAGGCCAATACCAAAAATCTGCCATTCAACATCACTAGGTTTGTAGGTATGGTGCCAGGCAGACCACACTATCAGAATATTCCACAGACCCTCCAAGTCCCCCTCGGGTGGGGCAGGGGACACAAAGAAGGGCCTCAGAAGATCTAAGGGTCCGGGTAGGTTCATATGGGAAGGGGAATCTCAGAAGACCTTCGGACACCAGAGAGCGATGGAGTTGGATGTGTGAAAGTGGAGATGTACCGGGATATGGTGATGGAGATGATGGAGCCTCCAAGCAGAAAGACCAGAGGGAGGAAGTTCTGGGGCAAAGAGGTCGGACTGCACGTGTGTATTGCTGGTGCTGAAAGTCATGGGAATTGATGGGGCTCCATGGGGAGAGTGGGTAGAGATGATACAGTAGATAAGTTTCCTCCCTATGGAAACATTGAAACAGTGACCGGGTGGGTAGGGAGAGAACCAAATTATGGAGACCCGGGCATTAAGGGAGTCAAACAAGAGAGACTGTTCCCTATCATACGGCCCCTTATATTCTTACACGTGACACAGCCTGCAATCCTTTGCCCTGTGCATCTGAGATAAGCACCACTGAACTGAATCAGACATAAATATGCAAATCCTAAACCCACTTAACCTGGGAATAAGAAGCTCTTCCCTCAATAGGACTGAACAGGCACGGTTAGGCTCGCACTCTTACTTCTGTTCTGAGCAGGCATGTAAAGGATTGTGTCAAGGGTGATTTCCAGCCAGAGGAATGCACATGGCACATAGCTAAGTATTTATCGTCAAAGGTAACACTTGGTCGCTTCCGCAGCCCTGGAGACCTACGCACACCAATCTAGCATCTAGGCAGCTAGTCCCAGGTCTGAGCTCTATGGAGCAGTTGCAGCAACAGGGGACCACTCCCCCTCCACTATACTGTTTATGTAGCTTCCGGACTGCGTGCATGCAGCCGGAGACTATGCCTGTGTGGTGATGTCCTCTGCTCCTCCCTTTTCACCCCTCTCCTGGTACTGTGAGACACTGGTGCAGGAGAGGGTGGGGAAGCACCTGGCCCTTCCCTTGCCTGGCCTGCCTTTTCCTCCTCTTCTTCTGACCCGCTCTGTGCTCCACCCTCCAGCTTTGCAGCTTCCCTTGCCTCAAACTCTTGTTTCCTGGCCAAAACAGCCCCCCACAGATCACTGACCCTCTCTCCCAAGTCAAACTCCAGACCTACGTCCCCCGGTGCACCCCTGTCAGTGTCCTGCCAGTCCCCAACAGATTTAATTTGTGTTGTAGAGGAAATGTTATATAGAACTCCAGCTTACATCTATGCAAGTTATTCTCAACAACCAATGGCTCTCAATACAGTCGTACCTTGGAAGTCAAACGGAATCCGTTCCGGAAGTCCATTCGACTTCCAAAACGTTTGGAAACCAAAGTGCGGCTTCTGATTGGCTGCAGGAAGCTCCTGCAACCAATCGGAAGCCACGGAAGCTCTGTCGGATGTTCAGGTTCCAAAGAACATTTGCAAACCAGAACAATCACTTCCGGGTTTGCAGCGTTCGGGAGCCAAAATGCCTGAATACCAAGGCGTTCGGGAGCCAAGGTATGACTGTACAAGCATGTGCGAATTAAGGACAGTTCTGGGAAACGGTGCTATATCTTGGCAGCTCAAGACATTTCCCGTTATCAGATCCTACCAGAAAGGAGACTGGAAAGAGAAACCGGCCCGCAGTCCCTCCACTAGAGGCTGCTGTGACATCAGAGCAAGAACAGAGAAGACAAACATGAGCTGGAGCAATCTAGTGCAGTTTGAATGAAAGAATTCAAGCACTCGCTCGTACAGATCAAAATGCATCATCTAGGTTTGCAACCTAGCCAGACAACGAATATTTCATCATTCCCACATTCCCATTCTGTGAATCATCATCTTTAGTAAGGAGAAATCTATAACCTTTGCTTTGTTCACATTGAAACAGCATGCATATTTCAGCTCTTGAAGGAATGTACCTCAGGTATAAAATAGATGCGGTGTGTGCAGATGATTAAATATTTTAAAGAAAACGAATACAATAGGCTTTGTTCTGGGCAGAAACTCAAAAGGGACAAGGAACCCCCCAGTGGGGAACAATTCCTAGCGCCACAGCAAAATTCTTTCGAGCTTGCTGACATCATCAAAGCAATATCAGGTGTTCCCAGCAAAGAATAGGATTTCCAAGGAGGCAGAGCAATCATGCCAACGACAGTAGCAAGAGCAAACAAAAAATTATTAACGGGTTTCCTTGCTGATGCATTGCTTGCAGGAGGGAAGGAGAGGAACCGCCTCTAGTGTGGTCATTATGTGTGTCTTCAAGCTTTGTTCCAGTGTGGTATACACATTTCAAGAACTGGTACAAAAATCTAGTTCTAGCAAACAATAGGGCAGAAAGGAATTTGCGTTTGTTCAAGGCTTCCTTAAGTGATAGGTGGCTTCTAATCACGTTAAATTCAGAAGATTAAAATTATTTAGGTATTACCTCTTTAAAAATAAAAATAATAAAGACGCCTTAACATCTTGCAAGCCAGGTGGTGATAAAAATGGTTCTGCCAGGACTAACTAAACCTCCTTTGACTCTCTCGCACATAGCGGTGTGATTTCGTTAGAGTAATTTCCCTGATGTGGGAGAACAAACAGTACTTGCACAACTGGCCCAAATCAGTTTCTCAATGCAAAGCTGTTCTTATTTGTCCCTCGGTGAGCCTAGCAGACTGGTTTACATGGGTTGGTTCCTTGGCCTCTAGTGGCAATCGGCCAGCTTTGGAAATAATGGCCCAAAAAACATTTAAAAATATTATTTTAGCAGCCCATTTGCCCATTGCCCATGCCTCTGTAATCATCTGTGGCCAACATTAAGGGGTTGGGTAACTTTGTAAAGGCGTTCTTCCTACTTGTCTGGAAGCCAGTTCTTATAAACTAGAATAACCAGGAGAGAATATGAACATCAGAATGACCATTTACAAGCCTGCAGTAGGCTACATTCACAAGGGTGCCAGGGAACCTGTTTGGGGGCTCCAACTCACACCAGCCCCACCAGCCAGAAGGGTTGAGAGTTGTAGCCCATCAGCTCCTGAAGGGAGGCAGGTTCTCCACCCCAGATTTAGGGCCATGCCTTCATTTTCCGTTATGGCATTTCTGACTCAGCAGGATGTGGAAGGCGGGGCAGCAAGATAGCACAGGTCTCCGGAAAGAAGAATGGGTGGTGAAGGGTCTGCTTCCAGGCGCACCTACCTTTAGCAGAAACATTGCGGTTAGAATCATAGAGTTGGAAGGGACCCTGGCGACCATCTAGTCCAACCCCTGCAATGCCAGAAGATGCAGCCGTCACATACGGGGATCGAACCTGCAACCTTGGCACTATCAGCATCATGCTCTAACCAACAGAGCTGTTCAGACTGCTGCCTCCTAGTTGCACTGCGTTCTACCTTGATGGTCATCAGGAGACTCTAGGTTGGCAGCGCATCAGCGCAAAGGCAGACTGTCTCGCCAGAGTGGTGCATGCTCTGGTTATCTCCCGCTTGGACTACTGCAATGCGCTCTACGTGGGGCTTCCTTTGAAGGTGACCCGGAAACTACAACTAATCCAGAATGGGGCAGCTAGACTGGTTACTGGGGGCGGCCGCCGAGACCATATAACCACTGGCGGAGGAAGAGGAGTGCGGGGGGAGTGCACGGCCCCCGGCAGCGTGATCCTGGTGGGGTGCCATCATGACTGCCCCACCGCCCGCGCTGGGCGCACTACACCCCCAGGACATATGCCAGCCCCGCCCCGCCTGCTCTTCACACACCCACACCCGGTGCCAGAGCATGAAGCTCCACCATTGCATATACAAACGAGTCCAGAAAGACCTACATTGGCTCCCAGTACGTTAAAGGTAAAGGGTAAAGGGGCCCCTGACCATCAGGTCCAGTCGTGTCTGACTCTGGGGTTGCAGCGCTCATCTTGCTCTATAGGCCGAGGGAGCCGGCGTTTGCCTGCAGACAGCTTCCGGCTCATGTGGCCAGCATGACAAAGCCGCTTCTGGCGAACCAGAGCAGCGCACGGAAACGCCGTTTACCTTCCCGCCGGAGCGGTCCCTCTTTATCTACTTGCACTTTGATGTGCTTTCGAACTGCTAGGTGGGCAGGAGCTGGGACCGAGCAACAGGAGCTCACCCCGTTACAGGGATTCAAACCGCCGACCTTCTGATCAGCAAGCCCTAGACTCTGTGGTTTAACCCACAGCGCCACCTGCGTTACTGAGCACAATTCAAAGTGTTGGTGATGACCTTTGAAGCCCTAAATGGCCTTGGCCCAGTATACCTGAAGGAGCGTCTCCTCCCCCATCGTTCTGCCCAGACACTGAGGTCCAGCTCCGAGGGCCTTCTGACGGTTCCTTCACTGCGAGAAGTGAAGCTACAGGGAACCAGGCAGAGGGCCTTCTCAGTAGTGGCGCCTGCCCTGTGAAACGCCCTCCCATCAGATGTCAAGGAAATAAACAACTATCTGACTTTTAGAAGACATCTGAGGGGAAGTTAAGGGAAGTTTTTAATGTTTGGTGTTTTTAATATTCTGTTGGGAGCTGCCCAGAGTGGCTGGGGAAACCCAGCCAGATGGGTGGGGTATAAATAAATTATTGTTGTTATTATTATTATTATTATTATTATTAGTAGTAGTAGTAGTATCAATCAATATACTTTATTCGACCGATAGTCAGAAACAAAAAAACATTTCTCAATACAAAGATAAACATATAAAACTGAAGGCATCAGAGGGATACATAAAAATATAAAAATATAAAACTGAAGGCATCAGAGGGATACATAAATGGGGTATGATCGCGCTACTAAACCTCCTACAGATAACCCACATCAAGACATTCGATTATACGTTTCTGACACTTGAGCGCCAGGAATAATAATAATAATAATAATAATAATAATAATAATAATAATAATAATAATTTATTATTTATACCCCGCCCATCTGGCCGGGTTCCCCCAGCCACTCTGGGCGGCTTCCAACAAAACAGAAATTCTAAAATACAGACATCCATCAAACATTAAAATACAGAAATCCATCAAACATTAAAAGCTTCCCTAAACAGGGCTGCCTGCCAGGAAGAGGAATTTAGCCACTGAGAAGGTTATTTTCCCAGTGGGCTTGTTTAGCAAATATGCTGCCTGCCGTTCTCTTGGTCGGGAACTAAACTGAGATAAATGCGGGTCTATAAGATATTGCCTTAAATCATTATAAGTAGTAGTAGTAGTATTTGCAGCTCCTTGAGGAAAAGCTGCCATGCAGAAACACCTTTTCACTCACATAGAATCATAGAATTTTGGGGTTGGAAGGGACCATGAGGGTCATCTAGTCCAACCCCCTACAATGCAGGAATCTTTTGCCTGACATGGGGCTCAAACCCATGACCCTGAGACTAAGAGCCTCATGCTCTACTGCCTGAGCTATCCCAGTTGCATAAGCTGGCTTGCCTCCGCATACCGTGGATTTGCATGCTAGACAGTACACAAGGCACATTCCATCTCTTGGCTCCGTCTTCCCTCGGCTGATCAACGTGACATCATGCCGTACGCTTCCCCCGCCCCCACCAGCCAATGATGTAAGGCAGAACTGCCTCCTCATCACTTGAGTTGGGCAAATATGTCGTTTTGGCTTTCTCTCCGTTTCTCATCGGCCCAGTTGTCAGTTGAGTTCACCACATTTGCACATCGTGTTTCTTTATTTTTCAATCCCTCGTGATAATGCACCAGGGTTTTGGGGTGCAAATTTCTCCTGTTTGTACACAAGATTGTATGCAGTTTTGCCCTATATCGGCAAGAGTGGTCTTTGGCAATGTGGAGCCCTGAGCAAGGAACAAATTTGGCACGCCTCCCTAAATATTTCTTATCTTCACAATCTTTCCTTTTGGCACAGTTTACCCATATATATGTGGGGTCCTTTTTCAGCCGGAACTTGCTGGAACTCAGTTCCGGCACCTCTCAGGTGGGTGGGCAGGTGTGGAGGACTCCCTGGCCCTGAATGGGGTAACTGTGCCCCTGAAGAACCAGGTGCGCAGCCTGGGAGTCATTTTGGACTCACAGCTGTCCATGGAGGCGCAGGTCAACTCTGTGTCCAGGGCAGCTGTTTATCAGCTCCATCTGGTATGTAGGCTGAGACCCTACCTGCCCACGGGCTGTCTCACCAGAGTGGTGCATGCTCTGGTTATCTCTCGCTTGGACTACTGCAATGCGCTTTATGTGGGGCTACCTTTGAAGGTGACCCGGAAACTACAATTAATCCAGAATGCGGCAGCTAGACTGGTGACTGGGAGCGGCCGCCGAGACCACATAACACCAGTCCTGAAAGACCTGCATTGGCTCCCAGTACGTTTCAGAGCACAATTCAAAGTGTTGGTGCTGATCACGCAAAGTGATAAAGTCTGCAGTGGTGCCCTAGGAAGACAGAGCTATTGCAAACATTGTTTTGAAACGCATGCTTAGCCTCACTAGACCTAAGGATGTGCAAATAATGAAACAGCGTTTAAAGAGCTTTGTCAAACACACACAGAGAATCAGGTCACAAAATCCTTCCCGGGTGATGCTCCGCTCTGGTACTTTAAGAGATGCGCAGCCAGGAAAGCCTTGTCCTTTTTTGTCCCCGTCAGAGGCAGCCCAAGGACACAGGCAGCCAGAGAGATGACCGTAGCTTTGAGAAAGGCTGACGAAGGAGCAAGAAGATCTAAGAGGCGTACCGCTGCAAGTAACCCTCACGCTGGGCACAGCCAGGTGTAATCTGAGTTTTGGAGGGCTGGCCCAAGACATTTGCTGCCTGCATTGCACCCAAGGCCGGCCAAGTTATTTTGGCACAGAGGTGGAACATCCCACAAGCACCTTTCCCCCTCTGTGGTAGCAAAAATGGAGACTGGCAGGGGCAACAGCGAAGGGGGCAAATCTCGCCAACATGGACATCATCGAGCATAATTTAGCCCAGGCATCCCCAAACTGCGGCACTCCAGATGTTTCGGCCTACAACTCCCATGATCCCTAGCTAACAGGACCAGTGGTCGGGGAAGATGGGAATTGTAGTCCAAAACATCTGGAGGGCCGAAGTTTGGGGGTGCCTGATTTAGCCCATGTGGGAGCCTCAAGCTGCTATCACCATCCTAGCATAAGTCTCTTGAAACTTGCCTTGCACTAGCATTATATCACATTGACTGATTCACATCTAAGGCTGCAGTCAAAACCACCACCACCCTCCATTTACATGAGAGCAAGCCCCATTGAATTCAATCAGACATATTTAGGGTTGTGCTGTAAGCCGCACAATCTCGCCATGAATGGATGCCGAGTTCCCAAACTGGGTTCTGCTTACATGCCATTCCCAGATTTCAGAAAGTCTCAAACCTTCTTACAACTTTCTAGGGGGAAACACACAGGGAGGGAGGGAAAGGTCACATTGTAGCCTTTTTAATGTTTATTGCACTCTTAAATGCTTTTTTAAAAAATGTTACCTTGGAAGAATGGGAAGGATATAAATAACAGCTGTCAATCGACCCACCATTCAATAAACTTGCCTCCATTTGGTGCTGATCCAGCCTTTCAAGACAGGTGTGGCGAACCTTTGGCTCGCCAGATATTGCTGTGTAGTACTACATCTCCCATCAGCCCCACAGCAAGCATGGACATGGACTAGGAATGATGGGAGTTGTAGTTCAGCAACATCTGGCGCGCCCCACCCTCTCCAAACCACAGACATTTCTGAACATTTTACTCCTCTGCTACAGTCTATCTCACTGTTATATAAATGCTCGAGTTTCACCGAGCTCAGCGGATCTGAAGCGCATGCAACGGTGTGGTGCTGGATTCTGGCTTTGGTGCCCAGAAGAAGACATCAACAGCCGTTCTCCAAATGCCAACGGAAAGCCTTGAATGAAAATGACAGATTAAATTATCATCAGGAAGGAGTGGGAGATGACTGGCGCACAATTTCATGATTAATATCTTAGGAATGGCAGGTTAGCGCAGGCTGGTAGCTGCAAAGTTAACCCTTTGGAAGCTTATCTGGTAATGCTTTACAAAATGTGGAAAACTCATTTCTTTTTCTTTTTTTATAATAATTTTTATTAGTTTTATAAAGAAAAGAATAACAAAAACATACAAAAAACAATCTTGCAACAGCAAAAAAGAGAAAAGAAAAAAAGAAAAGAAAAAGAAATCCAAATATAACTCCAAATTCTTGTAACATTATATATAGGGACCTCCTCGGGTTCCGTCAGTCTACGTTTCAATTCATTTTAATCTTTAGCAATTTCTTATACATTTTATATAAATTTCATATTATATCAAATCTTTCGTCCCTCTTATTACTTCACTTATTCTCTAAATCCACAGCGTCTATAGAATTATAAATCTCATCTTAATACACAATTTTGGCATTTTTTTTCAAATATATTTTGAAATCTTTCCAATCTTCTTCAGTCGCATCTTCTCCCCGGTCACGGATTCTCCCAGTCATCTCAGCCATCTCCATGTACACCATCATCTTCATTTGCCAATCGTCAACTGTTGGTAGTTTTTGAGACTTCCAGTTCTTGGCTAATAGTACTCTTGCCGCTGTTGTGGCATACATAAAATTTTTTACGTTTTTCTTAGGGATCTCTTTTCTGACTATACCCAATAGGAAGGATTCTGGTTTCTTAATAAATGTATTTTTCAACACTCTCTTCAGTTCATTATAAATCTTTTCCCAGAAATCTCGAGCAGTAACTTATACATTCTGGAAAGTATTTTTGATTTTGGTTCTAACAATTCTGATTCCAAAAAACTCATTTCTTGAAAGGTAGCAGGCCCTTTTCTGAACTAAAGAAGAGAAATGTCTGATTTTCAGGACTGGACATTATTTGGGTGCAGTTTCTGTGTGTATACCAGGGCTATGAATTTATGCTGTTCTGCACAGAAGCTATTGTGGCAACAGAATAAAATTATAACCCGATCAATAGCAGCAAAATAATAATAATAGACACTTAGACCTAGTTCTCACAAATAGCAGGCAAGGTGCCTAAACAGACGCACAAAATCAAAGTTACTGTTTTGTCCTGTTGGGGAAAGGCAGAATAATTGCAATCGCATTGACATTTTAAGTCTCCCCACCCCCATAAATTTAGGCAGGGAATTGTGAATTTTTCATAAAGATCATATTTCTGTGCTTCCTTGGGGGTTTCTCTTGGGGAATCCTTTCCACCCAGTGGTTGCCATGCATGGGCCACATGCAGGGGCGGATTTAGGATTGATGAGGCCCTAAGCTACTGAAGGTAATCGGACCCTTTATACAGCAGCGGAACTTCATGTTCCGCCACCAGGGGCGGAGAGCAGGCACGCTGCCCCCAGTGACGTGGGGCGCGTTTGGGGGGGGTGGGGCGCGTGTTTTGGGGGGCGGGGCGGGCAGTGGCGATGGCACCCCTGGGATCACGTCGCTCGGGGTGCGCCGCCCCACCGCCCCTATCTTCCTTATTTGTTTTTTTATCTTATATTTTGGAAATGTGCATCCAGTTGTTTTTTCTTTGAATTTTTTTTGGGGGCCCCAAGAGAGTGGGGCCCTAAGCTATATAGCTTGTTTAGCTTATATGTAAATCCAGGACTGGGTCACATGGAGGTTCAGTCTTGGAAGGCAACTCGTAGACTTTGCTCTCTGGGTAGGGCTGTCGTAGCAGGATTCTAGGGCGAATTCTGTGCAATACCTTATCTATCCTGCACCTGCTAGGAAATAGAGGAAAGGGCACGGTTTGCAATTGTTCTCTTGCATTCCAAGAGAGACCATCTACAGTATATGGGTGGAAGGCCAATGCAGGTCAGATCTTGAACTCAGTTATGCAGCTGAGTCAATACAGGAAATTGTACCCCCACCCCCACCCCACCCCTCGAAA
The DNA here is from genome assembly GCF_965207765.1 of Zootoca vivipara. Taxonomy (NCBI): domain Eukaryota; kingdom Metazoa; phylum Chordata; class Lepidosauria; order Squamata; family Lacertidae; genus Zootoca; species Zootoca vivipara. The sequence goes on along the minus strand of NC_142595.1, from coordinate 11,692,242 downwards.
GCAGCCTTGATGCTGAACAAAGTTTTAAAAGCTTTCTATTTTAGGTATACCTGCCAGGCAGCGAAACTTAAACTCGACAAGCTTTCAGTTCGACGATTCAATTTAGCCATTAAAAAAAAAAAATCTAATGGAATGCTTTGGTTTTCTCCTAAAATGCCAAAAACCAGTTTCGTTCCAGTCAGCTTGTTTGAGTTTTCATTAAAAAAAAAAAATGAGCGGACACACAGGCTTTACACAAACAAACAAACAGAAACTGAGACATTTTTTTTAAAAAAGATGCACATGCTTTAACAAAGACAAGCTACATTTAGCTGGAGAAAAAGAATGAAATGAAGGGAACATGCTGGGGGTGTGAAAAATTACTGGATTGATTTCCCAGCAATTAGGGAATAATTTTCCAAAAAATGTTTTATTAAAAGGGGGACATCAATATAATTTTACCTGTATTTGGAAGCCATCAATTAATAAGCAGCAGTCTGATACGGAAGTGACTTTATTGTCCAGTCCAGTGGCATGGTTACTAAATTTCCGTATTGATCCTCAATATTTGTCCTGTTCAGAACCAGTCCCTGCAGTTGCACCCTTCAGCGGAGAGCAGGATTGAGCCCCGGGAGCTAACATGCCTACCCCGAGGGTGCTTCCAGGTGTATGTTATTATGGAATTGGTTCTTCTACTGCAGCGGTCTCCAACTTCCAAAAGACTGCGATCTACTGCCGCTATAAATAAGCTGGCAGTGATCTACCCATTGGATTGACCAGAGTTGCTGAGCTTTTGGGGGAAATAATGACCAAAGTTGTTGAGCTTTTCTTAGGGGGGGGGGAGACCACAGTGCTTGAGCTGTTTTCTTTTTTGTGTGTGTTGATCAATGCAGATCACGGGGTCAAACAGGATCAACCAGGGACAGCCTGTGATCGACCGGTTGGGCAGGCCTGTTCTACTGCATGTAACCACTGACCCTTATAATACAAAGCCCTATGTGGTTCAAGACTCCCAGACCTCAAGGGCTGCTCCTCGTCCTCTGAGCCTCCCCGGACCCTGGTGTCATCATCCAATAGCAACCTCCATGCTCCGTCTCCATAAGAAGTCCAGAAGGTGGCACTGACAAAATTGGCCTTTTCTGTGGTGGCCTCCTAATGAATGAAATGCTCTTCCCAGGGAAGTTTGCTGGGCACTGCCTTTCCCACCCCCTGCCAGGTAAAGACATATTTATTTCCCCAGGGATTTGGGCAAGCAGCCTGGTTTTGGGTGCCTGTTCTGGTTCTCATTCCTTGTGTTGGGCAGGGATAGATGTCTTATGTTTTTAGATGTGGGTTTTTTGCTGAGGGGTCGGGGATGAACGCTTTTGTATATGTGCTTTGTTTCAATGGATATCGTATTGGATACTGTAGTCTTGCATTTTCGACATTGGCATCAAAATTCCAGCGCATATCGCCCCCCCTACTTTTAATCCATATTTACTCTTTCCTAGAGTAAGTCTCTTGAAACCTGCCTTGCACTAACATTATATCACATTGACCGATTCACATCTAAGGCTGCAGTCAAAACCACCACCACCCCTCCATTTACATGACAGCAAGCCCCATTGAATTCAATCAGACATATTTAGGGTTGTGCTGTAAGCCGCACAATCTCGCCATGAATGGATGCCGAGTTCCCAAACTCGGTTCTGCTTACATGCCATTCCCAGATTTCAGAAAGTCTCAAACCTTCCAACTTTCTAGGGGGAAACACACAGGGAGGGAGGGAGATAAAGGTCACATTGTAGCCTTTGTATATGTTTAGGCTATCTTCCCAGGTTGATGAGCCCCAGCTGCCCCTCACTTCCCTCTACAGTACAGTATGTGCAGAAAGCGCCTTCCCGGCGCTGAACCCACAATTGGTCTTGTCCATTCAGTCAGTTGGAGCCTGTTTTGGGATGGAGGGGAAGTTCCTAACTCACAGAGGGTTTGAGCGGCTACTCTCACCTGGTTTAGCCAGCCAGCTGAAGCCCCATTTCAGGCAAGTTGCATGTAGTTCCAGACCTAGCTATCAAAACTTTTGATACGCGTGGTTAAATAAGGCAGGCTCCATTAGTTAAAACATCTAACAGCCAGAGATTAAAGGCTACGGAGTGCTGTGATATCTCTGGGGTCCCACCCAAGGCCCTGGCACTTATGGGTAACCAGAGTAACTAGAAATCTAGTAGCCCAATGAGTCCACTGGGTCTAGACACAAACCTGTCTGAAGCAAGCCACTGTCAGCACCATTTACTGAGCTGTGGACTCTCCTTAAACATGCTTGACTGTGCAGATAAAGGCAAGAACATGGGGCGAGATTCATTAGCCTGGAAGCCCAACAGACCTGAGTGCAGAAAATATTTGAACCAGCTGTCATACTTCCTCAAGGAACGCAACAACCAGGGACATGCAGACATTCAATAAAGAGTAATAAATGTCTCCAGCTAATGAACAGACTCTCCTTTTGGGAAATATCTTGGTCCCCAGCCCTTTTGTTAGTCATTGGAACATAGGAAGCTTATTATTGAAGAACAGTCTAGATTGGCATTGACTACAATGACTGACACCAGTTCTCCAGAGTTCCAGGAATGGGACATTCTCTGTCCTTCCTGGAGATACCAGAGACTGAACCAACTCTTCTGTAACTCTCAGCTGAAACTCTTGTCTGCACTCACCCTGACCCCACCCACCGTCCCATCTTACTGGCCAGTATAACCTATAAGCCTAGTATCATTTCCTCTGGCAAGCAGTGGGACTCCAAGGTCTCAGGCACAGTCCTTCCCAACCTGGAAGTGGAGGTGCCGGCCACTGAATCAGGATCCTGTGCGTCCAAGTCTTCCACCCCTGAGCTAAACCTTTTCCCCTCATCCAAGCTTCTAGTTTCCTTCACATCGTGCAGCACAATGATAATTCTTCTTCTCTTCTTTGGCGATCACTCGTAGTCTTCCGCAAACATGGTTTTAACAGTGAATCTGTAAGTGACCATGGAGGCCAATTCTGGATCCACACCTTTCCACAGTGGGGACGTAGGTTTCCGGGCAGGAGCCGATCATGGTGAGGGTTTGCCAAGCATGCCTTCCTCTTAATGCGTGCCTCCCTTTTGTCTTGAGTTTGATAATAATAATATTATAATAATTTATTATTTATACCCCGCCCATCTGGCTGGGTTTCCCCAGCCACTCTGGGCGGCTTCCCACAGAAAAATGACACAGAATTGACCTGTGCCTCCATGGACAGCTGTGAGTCCAAAATGACTCCGAGGCTGTACACCTGGTCCTTCAGGGTCACAGTTACCCCATTCAAGACCAGGGAGTCCTCCACACCTGCCTGCCTCCTGTCCCCCACAAACAGTACTTCTGTCTTGTCAGGATTAATTCTCAATCTGTTAGCTGCCATCCATCCTCCAACCGCCTCCAGACACTCACACATGTCAAAACCCATGGCACCTTTGGTAAAGGCTGTTCTCCAATTGGAGCGCTCGCAGGCCAGTGTTTCCCAATTGTTGGTGTTTATACTACATTTTAAAAAAAGATTTGCCTTGAGAGAGTCTTTGAACCTCTTTTGTTGACCACCAGCAAGCTTTCCATTTTTAAGTTTGGAATAGAGCAGTTGCTTTGGAAGATGATAATCAGGCATCCGTACAACATGACCAGTCCAACAAAGTTGATGTTGAAGAAACATTGCTTAGAGACACTGGTGATCTTTGCTTTTTCCAGACAATGATAATATCCTTCACGTTGTAGGGGTCAGGCCTTGGGAGCATGCATGCACCATAATTTTCTGCTTCATGCAAGGCGCAAGGCATATGCCATGCTTCCAGATAGGGGTTTAATTTGTACCCATCCCATCGAAAGGGTGTTTTTTTAAAAAAATTCTTAGATTTCCCCTGGAAAGAGTAAATATGTTACTCTCTTACTTTGTGAGATATCTTCGGAAGAAGAAAAGGTGGCAGTTCGAATCCCCACGATGCGGTGAGCTCCCGTTGCTCGGTCCCTGCTCCTGCCAACCTAGCAGTTCGAAAGTACGTCAAAGTGCAAGTAGATAAATAGGTACCGCTACAGCGGGAAGGTAAACGGTGTTTCCGTGTGCTGCTATGGTTCGCCAGAAGCGGCTTAGTCATGCTGGCCACATGACCCGGAAGCTGTACGCCGGCTCCCTTGGCCAATAAAGCAAGATGAGCGCCGCAACCCCAGAGTCGTCTGCGACTGGGCCTAATGGTCAGGGGTCCCTTTAAACCCTATGCAAATCCAGAGTGGAGTCCCTAAGACAGTTGGATGGCATCTTGTATGTCTCCTTCAGGCAACTCCTACAGCCAAGCTGGTGCCAAAAGTATTGCTCTGTTTTCCTTTGGATGCCATCAGCAAGGCTGAGAGGGGAGGTCTTACCGTCTGGGTAGGCCTGGACCTCCAGACTCCCTGCCCAGGCTTGTGCTCTGGGGAGGTCACTTCAGTGCTGCTAATGCAGCAGTTTGACTTCGCCTCTGGAAGAACATTGTTTTTCAATACAGAACCATACCTGCCAAGTTGCTGTCAGAGAAATAAGGGACTGGGCGGAAGTAGCAGACCATAAGTAGCGCTGCCGCCATCTTGGAACTGGGCGGAGCATGCTCAGAAGTGACTTTTGATGCTGCTTTGCCCAGTTCCAAAATGGCCACCGCGCCAGAAGTCGCACTGCAGCCATTTTGGAACTGGGCAGAGCAGCATCAAAAGTCGCTTCTGAGCATGCGCCGCCCAGTTCCAAAATGGCCGCCACGCCAGAATAAACCGGAGAAAAACAAAAAAAATCCATTTTTTCAGCTAGGAACAGCTGGAAAAACGGGGATTTCCCGGGGAATATGGGAGACTTGGCAGCTATGTACAGAACATGCATATCTACACACATATAGTGAAATCTTCAATGAATGAGACCATCTGCTTAACGAACAAGACAAATTTTTGTGTTTCCAATTTTATATCGTGCTATATCAGCACTGAGTGACCCTAGGCAAGCCATTCTCTCTCTCTCTCTCTCTTCTCTCTCTCTCTCTCTCTCTCTCTCTCTCTCTCTCTCTCTCTCTCTCTCTCTCTCATACGGACATTATATAATCTGTAATACGGACATAATAATATTTGCCTCGCTTTATGTGTACTGCTAAATAAACTAGCTTTAGAAGTTAGGAGAAGCACAACATAGTATTTACCATCAATATTACGAGCTTGTATAGCATAGTGCAGGCACCCTCAAACTTCGGCCCTCCAGGTGTTTTGGACTACAATTCCCATCTTCCCCGACCACTGGTCCTGTTGACTAGGGATCATGGGAGTTGTAGGCCAAAACATCTGGAGGGCCGCAGTTTGGGGGTGCCTGGCATAGTGCCTAAAACTTAGCACAGTGACAATTTGCACACTGCTAAGAAGAATTGTACCGCAAGAAGTGTAGGAGGTGGGGCTGCCGCAATCGAGTGTCATGATGAAGGATGTGTTTCAGGTTCAGAAAGTCATGCCCCCCCCTCCACTCTGAAATTCTGTGTAGGTGAAAACCACGAGCACAAGCTGCTTTTCCCTAAGTTGTGATGAAAGCAATGGAAAATGAAGTGAAAGTCTCAGAGACACCCAGACAAGCTCTAACTCTGAGTCACCTATTCTAGGTGGTTTCTTCTGTGTCATGTGCCGTAACTGGAATAGAGAGGAAGGATAACTCATGTTTGAATACCCAGGTCAGTGGTGTGGTGTGTGGCAGACACACCCTCAGGAGCTACAGCTTTCATTTGTACGGCTAGAGTAATTTATACGTATGCCCTGGTTTCACCTCCTTTCAGCTTGTACATTTCTCGCATTCCAAGAGGAAACTGCGTGATTAACAAGATCTTAATTTTCTTTTCTTTTTTTCTTTTTTCCCAAATAATATTTATTCATTTTAAAACAATACAAAATGCAAAAAATCTATTTTCTATGCAGAACATTAGAAAGCTTTGACAGCAAAGCTATACCAGCCTTAAAATGCTAGTATCGTAGCATAGATATCTATAAAAACAGAAAAATGATTTTTTTTTTTAAAAAAAACCCATCTTTTAAAATCAGTTTTACACCATATATTTCAATTCAAACATTAATCATAATCATCAGCATTTAGGATTCCCTCAATTCTTATGCTCCCCCCCCAATGGTTTTCATTATCAAACTTTTTTCTACTGCACCATATATTTTCTCTATTTTCTTAAAATAATCCATTTTTACCTTAGTTTTTATTACAAGCGTTATTCAAATCCTGCCAGTTTTTAGTTGTTTACAGTGTCCTCTCAAGTAAATTGTAATTTTATCCATTCCTTATTAAAGTTTCTATCTTCCTGCTTTCTGATTTCCCTGGTCATTTTCGCCATTTTGGCATAGTCCATCATCTTCATCAGCCATTCGTCTCTGGTCAGGACTTTATCTTCTTTCCATCTCTGGGCCAGTAGTATCCACGCTGCTGTCGTTGCATACATAATCATTTCTGCTCCTGAAAAATGAAATGTATTATGTGATAGTACTATCCCGAGGACCCATAGCTAACACAAACTTCACCAATTCCATTCCCCCATCCTTAAAAATTAGCTGTTATTTTCGACAATAGTTTTTATGTCTCCAGCCATCATGTCAGTCATCCTTTGCTGTCCACTGACTGAATTCATCTGAGCATCTTTCATCTTTCATCCATTATTTGAAAAAAAAGAAAGCCAATGCAATTCTGGGCTGCATCAATAGGAGTATAGCATCTAGATCTAGGGAAGTAATAGTACCACTGTATTCTGCTCTGGTCAGACCTCATCTGGAGTACTGTGTCCAGTTCTGGGCACCACAGTTCAAGAAGGATACTGACAAGCTGGAACGTGTCCAGAAGAGGGCAACCAAAATGGTCAAAGGCCTGGAAACGATGCCTTATGAGGAACGGCTTAGGGAGCTGGGTATGTTTAGCCTGGAGAAGAGAAGGTTAAGGGGTGATATGATAGCCATGTTCAAATATATGAAAGGATGTCATATGGAGGAGGGAGAAAGATTGTTTTCTGCTGCTCCAGAGAAGCGGACACGGAGCAATGGATTCAAACTTCAAGAAAGAAGATTCCACCTAAACATTAGGAAGAACTTCCTGACAGTAAGAGCTGTTCGGCAGTGGAATTTGCTACCAAGGAGTGTGGTGGAGTCTCCTTCTTTGGAGGTCTTTAAGCAGAGGCTTGACAGGCATATGTCAAGAATGCTTTGATGGTGTTTCCTGCTCGGCAGGGGGTTGGACTGGATGGCCCTTGTGGTCTCTTCCAACTCTATGATTCTATGATTCATTCTTCCTGTTGCCTCTTATGACGTCTCTGTAAACTGCAACAATTTCCGCCCTCCCTTCCCAGCAGGTGGGCGGGGTTTGCGACACCAGGTGGGCTCACCTACTCTGGTGCCTCCCACCTGCGTAGGATGGCCTTCGTCCCACCCCTCCCAGCTAGGACAATGGTCAGCCGGCTTGGGAGGGTGAAGGCCAAAGGGAAGAAGAAGAAGAAGAAGAAGAAGAAGAAGAAGAAGAAGAAGAAGAAGAAGAAGAAGAAGAAGAAGAGGAGGAGGAGGAGGAGGAGGAGGAGGAGGAGGAGTAGTTTGGATTTGATATCCTGCTTTATCACTACCCGAAGGAGTCTCAAAGCGGCTAACATTCTCCTTTTTCCTTCCTCCTCCACAACAAACAGGGCCGTCTCAAGCCGGTCGGGTGCCGTGGCGCAGAGATCGCTCCGGCGCCCCCGCCCTGGTGGGCAGCCGCAGCGTGTAGCACGGCTTCCGCACCCCGCGCCACCGAGACTACCCCTAGAGCCGGACCTGACAACAAATGCTCAGTGAGGTGAGTGAAGCTGAGAGACTTCGAAGAAGTGTGACTAGCCCAAGGTCACCCAGCAGCTGCATGTGGAGGAGCGGAGACGGGAGACGGGTTCCCCAGATTACGAGTCTACCGCTCTTAACCACTACACCACACTCAGCCTAATCCTCACTTCGTTTCCTCCTTCTGCAGGTTCACCCACCCAAAATGAACAATATTTTCTTGCAGCTTAGTATCTTAGGTCAGCGGGCATTGCTATGGTCGCAAGATGGTTGCTGTATTCAGAGTCGGGAAGGAATTTCCCCTGCGGTGGCAGGTTTTGCCTTCCCTGTAGCATTTCGTCACCACTTGGGCAGTTTTTAGGCCTTGGCAAGGTATCCTTTAGTCTATCTACAAGTTGGAGGGGGAGGCATTTCATGCACCCCCACGCGGCAGCGTTTGCAGGGCCTGTTAAAGGGTTGGTTGTGGGAGTCCCTGGCCCGAGAGCGGCAGCATGTCGGCCAAACTTCTGGCTGAGGTAAGGCAGGAGGAGGGCACGCTGTGTAAGCTTGTGCTTTACAGTCCCTTACCACTGTACCCCACTGCCCTGCACATCCTCAGACCCGGACGGGCTGAGAGGGTTACATGCCAAGGCCTATGCCAAGTTCCCACATTCTGAAGCTTAATAAAGTTGTGGCCAGTTTGAACCCATAATCTGGTCTTTGGTCTCATTCTTGGGGGGGGGGAGGGCAGGCTCCACGAGGCAGGATTCAGCGTGTGTTCTTGCAATCAGTTCACTTTACTTGCCACTCTCTATTGCAAAAGTCTTCTCATATATCTTTGTGCTTGCTTCGTAATTCCGCATTTCATCCAGATTTGTGGCACTGAAGTTGCCAAGAGTGCTTTAATGCACCTTAACTGCATGAGCCTAATGTTACGGTGTCCGTCTGGATCCCTTCTGCAAAATAGCGACAGTCTGGAGGTGCTGTGGTTGGTTCAGCGGCAATCCAATCCAAGCAGGTTTGTGAATCCAAGCCCTTGCCTGCACATTGTACCAAGCAGCCTGGTTTTTATGACCAACCTTATTCTTGGGACTGTAATTTGTTCTAATATCCTTTTAAAATTGCGTTTTAAATGGTTGCAGCCTGCCTTGGGGTCCTTATAGTGAAGGGTGGGCAATGAATTGAAACAACAATAATAAATGCCATGGGGGGGGAATCTCCATTCCCCACCCCACCCCGGAGTTGATAAGAAAGGTGACATCCCCTTGGCACACACTCTAGGGCTATGATCTTGGAATTCTCGCCTCTGTCGATGGTGCACTTCCATTTATGGGAGCTTGTGTGAACAAGGATGCAGGTCAACAATGTGGAATGGTGCTATTGTTAAAGATGAGCTTTGGGCCATTTCCCCTCACTTGGGAGCAAGTTACTCTATGCCAGGGGAGACTGCGATCTACTCAGAGTTAAAAACTGGGAGTGATCTACCCCCCTTTTTGGAGGGTTCAGGTCAAAGTTGTTGTGCTTTTTTTTAGGAAGGAGGAAGGCCCATGTTGGGGGGGGTTCATGTAAAAGTTGTTGGAAGGAAAGCCCTGTTTTTGGTGGTTCAGTTCATTTTAGGGGTGCAGGGCAAAGATGTTGAGCTTTTTTAGGGGAGCCAAAGTTTTTTAGCTTCTTTGGGGGGGAGCCACTGATCTACCGGTGATCTACCACAGACGTCCAGTGATCTACCGGTAGATCACGATCTACCTGTTGGACATGCCTGCTCTATGCCATGGGTAGGCAAATTAAGGCCCGGGGGCTGGATCCGGCCCAATCGCCTTCTAAATCCAGCCCACGGACGGTCCGGGAATCAGCGTGTTTTTACATGAGTAGAATGTGTCCTTTTATTTAAAATGCATCTTTGGGTTATTTGTGGGGCATAGGAATTTGTTCATTTCTCCCCCCCCCAAAAAAATATAGTCTGCCCCCCCCCAAGGTCTGAAGGACAGTGGACTGGCCCCCTGCTGAAAAAGTTTGCTGACCCCTGCTCTATGCTTTATGGTGATGGTTAATAATCAGCAGTTTCTACTGTTCAATTTCTGAAGGGGAATGAGGCAGGGAGTCACTTCCCAGCCAAAGGAATGCACATGGCAGAGAGTTAACGCTTTATTGTCAAAGATCATACTGACAGTTGCTTCTCCACACCAATCTAACAGCTAGGCAGCTGGTCCCATCTCCGCACTCTATGGAGCAGTTGAAGCAACAGGAGACACACCCCTTCCACCAGTTTATGTACCTTCTTCTGCCGGGCTGTGTGCATGCAGCCAAAGTCTAGGTAAAAGGTAAAGGTAAAGGACCCCTGGATGGTTAAGTCTAGTCAAAGGCGACTATGGGGTTGTGGCGCTCATCTCGCTTTCAGGCCAAGGGAGCCAGCGTTTCTCCACAGACAGCTTTCCGGGTCATGTGGCCAGCAGGACTAAACCGCTTCTGGCACAACGGAACACCATGACGGAAACCGGAGCGCACGGAAACGGTGTTTGCCTTCCGGCTGCAGCAATACCTATTTGTCTACTTGCAATGGCGTGCTTTCGAACTGCTAGGTTGGCAGGAGCTGGGATAGAGCAACGGGAGCTCACCCTGCTACAGGGATTCGAACTGCCGACCTTCCAATCGGCAAGCCCAAGAGGCTCAGTGGTTTAGACCACAGCACCACCTGTGTCCTGCCTGCGTGGCAACATCCTCTGCTCCTCCCTTTTCACTCCCCTCCTTGTACTGCGAGATAGTGATGGAGAAGAGAGTGGAAACCCCTGGCCATAGCTGCCAAGTTATCCCTTATTTTAAGGGATTTCCCCTTATGCTGAATAGGCTTCCTCGCGAGAAAAGGGAAAACTTGGCAGCTATGCCCCTGGCCCTTCCCGTCCCTGACCTGCCTCTTCCTCCTCTTCTTCCGACCATAGCTGCCAAGTTATCTCTTTTTTAAAGGGATTTCCCCTTATGCTGAATAGGCTTCCTCACGAGAAAAGGGAAAACTTGGCAGCTATGCTTCCGACTCATCCTGCTCCACCCTCCAGCTCTGAAGCTTACCCTGCCTTCGATTCTTGCCTCCTGGCTGGCATGAAGGTGAAGGGACCCCTGACCATTAGGTCCAGTCGTGACCGACTCTGGGGTTGCGCGCTCATCTCGCATTATTGGCCGAGGGAGCCGGCGTATAGCTTCCAGGTCATGTGGCCAGCATGACAAAGCCGCTTCTGGCAAACCAGAGCAGCACATGGAAACGCCATTTACCTTCCCGCTGTAGCGGTTCCTATTTATCTACTTGCATTTTGACGTGCTTTCGAACTGCTAGGTGGGCAGGAGCTGGGACCGAGCAACGGGAGCTCACCCCGTCACAGGGATTCGAACCGCCGACCTTCTGATCAGCAAGCCCTAGGCTCAGTGGTTTAACCACAGCGCCACCTGCCTGGCTGGCATAGGTCCCCACAAACCACTGCCCCCTATCCCGAGTCCGATTCCAGCGTCCTGCCAGTCCCCGACACAGGGGGCCCCCACCACCCTTATTGTTTGCCCTGGTGACTGCCTTTGACGATAGCGCCTAGAAATAACACTGACATCAAAGGATTCCATGCTGGAGATACTAAAATTAAGTAAACTACATGTTTACTTTACATGATGTGGTGCTTTATGTCACTTACCCAAGCATGACCCTTTGAGAGCTAATACGCGCACTGAAAACTTTTCGATATGCCTTGAGGCAACAAATCCAAAATCATGCACATTACTATATGCATTAGCTGTGGGAAAAAAATTCAGGACATATTTTCTCCTATCTGGCCAACCGACCAACTCTTTAAGTTGTACACAATTTTCACAGTTAATTGGTTACATGGGAAATTTCCTTGAATCTTCCTATGGACAATCAAGCCTTTGGTATCATCATTTTTTTTTGTGAGCTTACAATGTATTGTTAGATTTTTCAGGTTTCTAGCACATTCATAAACAAATGTTAGCTTTGCTTTACATAATATTTATGATGATGATTATGCTGCACTGTGCTAGTGACCATTGATGTTTTCTTCCTTTCAGTAAAAGGAGCATTTTCTTTCAAAGAGAGGTTTCATTTTGAAGCTTCCCATCCTTCTTGCACAAAGCCATGCAGCTTTTTTCGCCCTTCCTCCTCGCATAGCTGCCAAGTTTTCCCTTTTCTCGCGAGGAAGCCTATTCAGCATAAGGGAAAATCCCTTTAAAAAGGGGATAACTTGGCAGCTATGCCTCCTCGCCTTCATCCTCACCTCGGATGCTTCAAGTGCCTGAGTCGTGTAAAATGTCGTAATTTCTAATGTGGTTATTGCATTAAAGTGATTTTTTTTTTGGCTGAGAGGAGGGGTGCCAATACAGCTCCTTGCCAAGGGCACAAGGGGTCCTAGTTACGCCTCTATCTTCACACAGGGTCTGTATAGTTAAAGCTATGGTTCTCCCAGTAGTGATGTATGGAAGTGAGAGCTGGACCATAAAGAAAGCTGATCGCCGAAGAATTGGTGGTTTTGAATTATGGTGCTGGAGGAGACACTTGACAGTCCCATGGACTGCAAGAAGATCAAGCCTATCCATTCTGAAGAAAATCAGCCCTGAGTGCTCACTGGAAGGACAGATCCTGAAGCTGAGGCTCCAATACTTTGGCCACCTCATGAGAAGAGAAGACTCCCTGGAAAAGACCCTAATGTTGGGGAAGATTGAGGGCACTAGGAGAAGGAGACAACAGAGGACGAGATGGTTGGACAGTGTTCTCGAAGCTACCAACATGAGTCTGACCAAACTGCGGGAGGGAGGGAGTGCCTGGCGTGCTCTGGTCCATGGGGTCACGAAGAGTCGGACACGACTAAATGACTAAACAACAACAACAATAATAATTTATTATTTATACCCTGCCCATCTGGCTGGGTTTCCCCAGCCACTCTGGGCGGCTTCCAACAGAAAAATAAAACAATACATTAAACATTAAAAGCCTCCCTAATAAACAGGGCTGCCTTCAGATGTCTTCTAAAAATCTGGTAGTTGTTTTTCTCTTTGACATTTGATGAGAGGGCATTCCACAGGTCGGGCACCACTACCGAGAAGGCCCTCTGCCTGGTTCCCTGCAACTTGGCTTCTCGCAACGAGGGAACCGGCAGAAGGCCCTCGGTACTGGACCTCAGTGTCCGGGCTGAACGATGGGGGTGGAGACGCTCCTTCAGGTATATTGGACCGAGGTCATTACCAAGACGAAGGTCTACCAGGCTTGAGTGTTGAGGATGCTGCCTTATGGTAGCGAGTCAAAGGGAACTTATACCCACCAGGAGCAACGCCATATGTGCTGTGTCAGAAAGATTTGGGGCGTCACATGGCAGGACACAATTCCATAGACATCGCTCCCAAGCCCACATTCCCAGCATGCCTGCACTCCTGTCTCAGTGACGGTCTACGCTGGCTTGGTCATCTCCACAGAGTGGAAGGTGGCAGGATCCCCAACGGAGCTGGCTTCAGGCCAGTTGGCAGACCAACTCCGCATAGCAAAGATGCCTGCAGACATGACATGAAGGCTGGCAACATTAACCGCGCCCTGTGGAAATCCCTAGCGGATTATCACAGTGCCTGGAGACAGCAGTGACCAGAGGAGGAATGGCCACTGGGACAAAAGCAGAGACAAGAAACAGCATGGCGCACCTGAATCAGTACAACCAGATGCCCCGCCTGCAGTAAAACATATCTCTCCCATATCGGTTTCTACAGCCACAGCAGGCGCTGTAACTCCCCAGCGGTTTAACGTCGCCTCCAATGGCACACTCTTCCGTTGCCTCTCAAAACAGATGCCAACAGCCAGGGGCGGACTTGGGTCTTTCGCATTTCAGTGGCACCCCGTGCGAGGCCAAAATTTGGCACCCTTGCCAAATTTTGCCACCTTCTGTCCTGCCTGTGCACTACGTCATAGTTGCAACACCCTGTGGCAACCGCCTCTGCCAACAACAGAATATATTTTCTGTTGTTATTATTTTTCAAAATTAGCGATGGTACCTAATATTTCCATATGCCACTTTGAGACTTTGAAATATTGAACAGTTTGGGAATGGATGTCATTTTGGGGAAGCACTGGGATATTCTCACTTTTTTCCTTTGGCAATGTGTAAGCGGCCCACAAGGCGCATTACAGTATTTAAGTGTGGCTTACAGACCCTCAGAAGCTCCCTCGACATGACCCCAAAGTCTTCGGAAGGATTGAGGAGAAGCCGAGCAGGTGTATAGCACTTTCGGTGGCACTTCGGCCTGAGAGCAACACGGAGTTTCCGAATGCCAGAGCAGGTGCGCAGGAGAGTGTCCCCGGGGGACCCCGCGCCCTTCTTTCTGCCCCCCCGGTGACCGGTCGGAGCTCCCTCTCTCCGGGCTCGTGGGGCAGCCGGGAGCAGCTCGTGAGCCCCGGCTGAATCACCTCTTGGCCCGCCTCGCCGCCTCTCCGCGCCCGCTCCGCCTCCGCGCCCTGCTCGCTCTTTGCGCCGCGCGCACCTGGGTGGCGTCTCCGGAGGCGCTCCTGTACCTTTTTCCCCACCCGGCTGACGTCGAGCTGCGTCCGACCGGCCTGCCTGCCTGCCTCCACCGCATATATATCTCTCGGCAGGGATGGAGCAGGGTTGCCGTACGGCGCTCGCAGCTCGCCAGGCGCCCGTCGAGTCCCTCTGAGCCGGAGCCGCCTTTGCGCGCCTGCCTAGACGTCCGCCCCCCGACGACGCGCCCGTGCCCTCCATGCGCGCCACGCTCGCCCTCCTCCGGCTGCTGCTCTGGAGCTTAGGTGAGCGGCAGGGCGGGAAGAGGGGTGGCTGGGTGGGCGGACAATGAGACCCTGGGGTTGGGGTTGGGGGTCGGGGTTAACTTCGGGTGACAGACCCAACAAGACGGTGCGCTTTGGAGAGAGGCACACAGAGAGAGGCGTTTCTGGTACAGCGATGGGAACTTGCTACATTTTCTCTCTCTTCTCACGGCTTGGGTCCAATACCCGACGGCTTCCTGATTCCAGGAGGTTGGACTGGAACAGCACCATTGTTTTGAAACAGGAGGCACCTGAAAGGCTGCAAGGGGGGCGGTTCTCTCCTTTTCCCACGCCCTACACTTTTGATCTGGCCTCGCTAACCCTACTAGATACTTGTTCTTCCCTGTTTCTGTGGCATCTTAATTAAAGCTTCCTTTATTTTTAACTTTATTTTTAAACTGCTGTTCTCTCCAAGGAGCTCGCCCCATGCATCTCTCATGCATTCCTGTGTCCTTCCTTCTGTGCTTCATAGTTCATAGAATTGTAAAGCTGGAAGAAGGTACCAACGAGGGTCATCTAAGTCCAACCTCTCAACACACAACGATCCTCCATCCAATTTGAAACCAGACCAGACCCTGCTTAGCTTTGCAAAAGTGATGGCAGTTTTATTGCTGCACCATTTGGAGGATGACAAGGATGGGCTAACCTGTTGGTCTCCAAATGTTGTTGGACTCCAGCTCCCATCAGGCCCAGCCAGGGTGGTTTGGTGCTCAGGGATGGCAGGGATTGGGGCCTGACAATGTCTGGAAGACTGCAGGTTGCCCACCTCACCCACAGGTGGGACAGTTGGTCCAAAGTCACCCGGTCTACTGACCTTCTTGGCAGAAGGTGCCTTCAGACTGCCGCTGTTTTGTAGACAGAAACTGGAAAACATGCCAGAAATTTAGGTTTCTGTAATTCAGGTGGATTAAGGTGCTCTGTTGCCCTAGTGCTACAATTCCCTTTTTGAAAGGACTTTTAGGAAAGTGATGGGGAGGTACACTAGAAAGTGTGGAATGAACGGACAATTAATGGAAAGACGTGCATATCCCCGCAAGTGAATCTGGGTGAACGCTTATTGTCATATAAGCACCCCATAAACAATTTGGAATGAATGTTCAAAAAAAGACTGGCCATAGTCGTAACCCCTGTGCGAACTTTGTGCAAGCAGATCAGGATGAATGCTGAATTGAACCAGTTGTCTGAAGAAGCTCGGGGGGGGGGGGATTTGAACCCAGCTCTTTCCAGTCTGAGTCAGGGGCTAACCATTGCACCTTGAGCTTAGAATTCATATAGCACCTCTTATATCCCTGTCTTGTTCAACAACTCTGCAAGATAGACCAGTATTCCTGTTTCTTGTATTGTAGATGGGGGTGGTTCGAATAACAAAGGGGTTAGAGAATGATGTGGCTTATGGTCTTTATAACATACTTACAACTGAGTAAGTCCCACTATGTTCGGCTGGGCTTCCTTTGAGGAAAGTGCTTATAAGCTTGCAGCCACAATGTACACTTACTAACCCCCTCCCTTCTAGAAAGGTACATTCACTCTCAACTGTAATTTCTGTCTGACCTGGAAGCAGGGGGCAGGCAACTTTGTATATACTCCAGATGTTGTGGACTACAGCTTCCATCAGCCCCAATGACGGGGTCAGGAACGATGGGGTTGCAGTCCAGCAAAATCTGGAGGGTCCCATGTTGGTTATCACTGGAAGGGATAATGAGTAGGTAATATAGGATGAGACCGAATGGGAGTTCCTCCTACAGCAGTTGCCTGCACAGGCGTTTTGGTCCAAACCCACTGTGTTAGTCTAAGATGTGGCTAATGCCAGCAACTGTCACTGCTCTGCGCAGTGGCGGCTTGTTTGTCTTGGTCCTTGAGAATCTTCATCTCAGGATGCACTGGATAGCTCAGTTGCTTAGAGCATGGTGTTGATAGAGCCGAGGTTACAGGTTTGATTCCCCATATGGGACAGCTGCAAAATCCTGCATTGCAGGGGGTGGGACTACAGGATCCTAAGGGTCCCTCCCAACTCTACAATTCTATGATTCTTGGACATTAACACCCAATGTGCTATCCTTAGAATGATCAGAGAAATCTACGGGTTAGATGCAAAGGCAATCATGTTTGTGCTCCATCCCCCAAACCAGATATTCTCAGAAGTAAGTCGTTTTGAATCGAGTAAGTCCTTTTAATAGGAAGTGGGTATCCCTCCAAGTTAAGAGTGCTGAGAGTTGTAGCCATGGACTTGTGCCTATAGCGGAGAATCTGTTTTTCTTAAGCGGCGTACTCGCTGTGATTTTGTCGAACAGAGCATAGCATCCCAGAACTTGGGAGGCATTTTTAAAATACCGGGGAAGCATAAATGCATTCGCTCATTAGAAAAGGCAAGAGCTGTTTCTCGGGTGACTCACCGCTGCATAAGACTACATAAGTAATAGCTGCCTAATGTAACTTTCAGGTAAACACCTCTCTGCTGGTTTTGGCTGACTAGTAAGAATGGCATCCTGATTTGTCTCATTTCTCTGTTGCAGTGTGCCAGCATGCCGCTGGATCAGGGCTAAATGTGACAGAACAAGAGCAAAACATGCCCATCCTGAGGACTCTTAATACACCTGCAGCTGGGGTGTTTTCCTCGGGAGTTGACTATGAAGAGACTGAAGAGGAAGAAGTGGCAATGGCACCTCAATTCCTTGCAGGTGATTCAGCTACAGGTATGTCAAAGTTGAGCTTTTGCCTGGGGAGAGAGCTCTATCGTCCTTGGCTGTGGGCCACGTGGAAACGAGCCTGCTGTCCGGATGTGGTGGGTTTTGTGCAAAAAAGGTTGCCGCCGTGTTCTTCTACAAGGAAATACAGGAGAGAGTTTTCAGTTGGCCAACTTTGATCACAACAGCATGCAAGCTTTGGGGTCCCACAAATGCTCTGCATCTTTCCTTGTTCTTCTTCCTATGATCCAAGCACTTGCAGCTGGGCTCAACTACCGGTATATATCAGCGAGATGTTGGGAGAGGTCCTAGGGACATGGGTGGTGCTGTGGTCTAAACCACTGAGCCTCTTAGGCTTGCTGGTCGGAAGGTCGGCGGTTCAAATCCCCGTTGCTCGGTCCCAGCTCCTGCCCACCTAGCAGTTCAAAATCACATCAAACTGCAAGTAGATAAATAGGTACCCCCGCGGCGGGAAGGTAAATCATGTTTCCATGCACTGCTCTGGTTCCGCCAGAAGCGGCTTAGTCATGCTGGCCACATGACCTGGGAAAACTGTCTGCGGACCAACACCGGCTCCCTCGGCCAGTAAAGCAAGATGAGCGCCACAACCCCAGAGTCATCTGCGACTGGACTTAATGGTCAGGGGTCCCTTTACCTAGGAGAGGTCCTGTGTCTGGAATCTGCACCTTCCCACCCCCTACCCCATTCAAAACAATGATCAAAATAAGAGTGGTCTGGATAGTTGCTGATGTAGTAGTGTGCTGTTCAGAGTTAACAGAAGCAAGTATTAGCCTTGATCACACATACTGGCTTAGCACAGGGGTGGGAAATGTGGGTTCTTGGGCACACAGAGCTGAACCGTACCAAGTCTCCAGCTATTTTTGGACTACAACTCCCATCATCCCTAGCTGGCAGGACCAGCGGTGGTGGATGATGGGAATTATAGTCTTAAAAACAGCTGGAGAGCCAGGTTTGGGAAACCCTGGTCAATACATTTTCATACAATGACCCGGTTCACATTTAACGCTAGACTAGTGTTCCATGCAAACGTGATGGTTGCCTGAAAATTCTGGACTTGACCTGCTTCTGTGTCAATGGGAAAAGTGCAACTCTGGTAAGGAGGAAATACATAATTATATGCAAAAATAGGTTTCCTATTAAAGAACGCCAACCACCAAAATTATTGCTTGGTATCTACAGAACAGCCTTACCACAAGCCAGTGCAATAGCCTTTCCCTTTCCCATGGGTCACAGAACTACAGTTTATAGGACACTCTTGGAGAAAAACTCTTCTAGCTTAAACTGGTATAAAGCCAATGGGTTTTTTTTTTAGCATACTTCTGCTTTAAGATTATTTGTCTTTCCTGTCTGGAACGCATTATTAACCAAAATTTTCAGGACAGGGAGAAATGAATGGATTTCAATTTCTCCCTCCTTTGAAATCAAGTTTTTCATTGTCTGAATAATAACACTCAAATTCCAGTGCTTTTTTTTTCTTTTTAAAAAAAATATGTTTAGGGGTACTCTCATTTTGACTCAAAAGATCGCCATTTTATAGTTCAAATCAGGGAAAATAAAGACAGTAAATGGACAAAAGTACAAAGATTCACAAAACGTTTAGGGGTATGTGTACCCCTACATCCCCACAGAAAAGGTAAAGGTAAAGGGACCCCTGACCATTAGGTCCAGTCGTGACCGACTCTGGGGTTGCGCACTCATCTTGCATTATTGGCTGAGGGAGCCGGCGTATAGCTTCCAGGTCATGTGGCCAGCATGACAAAGCCGCTTCTGGCAAACCAGAGCAGCACATGGAAACACTGTTTACCTTCCCGCTGTAGCGGTTCCTATTTATCTACTTGCATTTTGACGTGCTTTCGAACTGCTAGGTTGGCAGGAGCTGGGACCGAGCAACGGGAGCTCACCCCGTCGCGGGGATTCGAACCCCCGACCTTCTGATCAGCAAGCCCTAGGCTCAGTGGTTTAACCACAGCGCCACCTGGGTCCCCACAGAAAAAAGCACTGTTAAACTCAATAATTCTCCTTTTCACTCGCCAGTTGGCATTGATTTACCTTGTTGTAAGTTAATTACCCTATAACGTAGCAACAATGGGCCTTAGACATATTTTCCCATAAGTCACACAAAGGGAGTATGAGGCTAAGTAGAAACTTGCCCTGCACTACCACAGTCCAGTAGGATTTGCTTCCTTTAATATTACTAAATATTTTAAATATGGGTTTTTCAAACTCTGAACTATGTGAGCATATCTTGGGTTGCAGTTCTTCTGCCACAGCTGCAAGCAAGAGTTATTTGGAATATTATTTAATTAGTGAAACCTGGGTGTCGATCTGATAAGCTTTCCCAGTGCATAGTTGCAATGAAGTTTTGGAACTGGGTTCACTTCCAAAAGGATGGCAGCAGAATGTGTTGCTTTTAAATAGAGCTTTAAATTTCTGGCAAACCCAAAGCATAAGGTATTTATTCTACTATATGGTAGGTGATCTGGGCAGCTTCTGGTTCATACTACTTTTGCATCTGCTTGGCCACAAGTCCAATAAAAATAATAATCTATTTCAAAACACATTTCCTAGCCAAATGCATACTCTTCAAATGTATTTTTATTCTTTTTTGAGCCAAGAACTGGGCTGCAACACTCATGAACTTCAGCAGATAGTAGCTAACAAAATTCCCATCTGTACATTATTATTCTGGGAAGTGCAGATCTGTTTGAACTGGAATTCACCAAGAGTGAATTTTTTTGCAGTGCACTGCCCCCAATATGTTCGCATTCTGCTGCTGAGCCAATGCATTTAAACCAGGCACCCCCAAACTCAGCCCTCCAGATGTTTTGGGACTACAATTCCCACCATCCCTGACCACTGGTCCTGTTAGCTAGGGGTGATGGGACTTGTAGTCCCAAAACATCTGGAGGGCCAAGTTTGGAGATGCCTGATTTAAACCCTTCAGCCTTTGGTTCAGAAGCAGCTTCATTTTTTGGCTCACAATTGACCCTTTAACCCCGAGAGCTGGCTGCGTTGCTTCGTTTGAGTTTCAAGGAAACGTTGGTTTAGGAACAGTATTTTGCCTTCCTAACACTCAGGCCATTTCTAAGACTCTTGAGGTAAGGAGCAATACTCTGTTGGCACTTTTTTGAACTGGACTGTTGTTGGTTCCAGAAAATAAAGGAGCATAGCTACGCTGCAAACTTATAGTGGTTGCACAAGTCTTGGCTGTCTCCAAAGAATCCTGGGAATTGCTGGCTCCATTGTGGAGTCAAGGGACAGGATAACACTATTTAAGCAAGAGACACTTGGAGGGCTGTTGAGAATTTTGCAAGCCATCATAGGAACATCTGAAGCTGCCTTGTACTAAATCAGGCCGTTGGTCCACCTAGCTTAGTTTGTTGAATTCCTTGAAATCCTTTGGCCCCTTCATGGCAGAATAAAGGTACTATAGGAGCCAAACCTCAAGGCCGAAGTCTCTTCGGCCGTCCCCAAAAATATTTGAGGAGGCCAAGCCCAGATAGATAGATTTATTTCAGCTTTAAGCTCATATACACATAAAAATAGACACAACGAGACATACTTGCTTTACAATCAGTAAAAATAAATATAGGGCTAAAAATATAATAATTACAGATAATATAAAATTAGGAAAAACAATATGGTAAAAGCTGGCCAAGCCCAAATTGTGTACATGCACAGCATCACATGGTCAATTATGTGGGGTGGGGCTTACCTCCTCCCCCCCACACTATCTTATTCAAGTTGGCACCCCTGAAAGGTACAGTCAACAAATTAAGTTCTTACTCTGGTATGTGTCCATGAATAGCAGCTTGAGGAGGGTATGGACTACAAATTTCCACACTCTCCAAAGGGAACCATAAAGTGGGCCAACAAGACTCTCAGCAATTTTCAAGTAGTCCAGGTTGGGGGTAAGGAACCACCAAGATAGAACATACGAGGTTGGTGATCATGGAGCCTAGTTGGCAGAAGACTTTTGACAGCCACCCGCAATACGGCTCAAATTGTCATTCATGATGCTAATGGCAACTATGGTTGCCAGACTCAATAGAGGACAGGACTTCTGTGCCTTTAATTGCCCTGCTCTCTTTTGAGTCTGGAAACCTTAAAGAGAAACCAGCAGACCCTTTGCTTGGAAGTTAAACAAAGGGTCTGCTGGTTTCTCTTTAAGGTTTCCAGACTCAAAAAGAGAGCAGGGCAATTAAAGGCACAGAAGTCCTGTCCTCTATTGAGTCTGGCAACCCTAATTGCAACATAGCCGTCATGTGCTGAGCAATGTGTGCAGAAAGGATGCTACGGTGTCAGTTTGTGTGCCTGACAGGGAGTTGCACTCAGTCCTGTTTCTCTGATGAGTGTTTCTGTATGATGTCTTCTAAACAAGTTTGTCATTCATATGGTACGTTTTTAGAGGTACAACCTAGGTGTTTTTTCCCCCCACCTTAGGCTGAGAGAAAATGACTGACCCAACGTACTTCAGAGTTGCTGTTAAGGGGGGGAGGGAGGGGAGAACTATGTACATTGCTTAAGTTTCTTGGAGGAAGAGCATGATTAAAATGCAATAAACACACCTACAACATGAAGTCTAGCAAGTCTTGCCGATCGTGACCTAAAAAAACAGAAAAGGCCATCTTGTTATGTTTTGCGTTCTTAGTACCAGCGGAATGGAAAATTCAGGAGGTGTTTCTGAAACTCATTTGTGTGTTAACTGATGTTTTTGCACATGCATGTATCGGAGGGTTGGATGGGAATGATTTAAGAATGTCTTTCTTTCCATTAATGGCACATGTTCATTAGCGCACCGCAGCACAATTCCACAAGCACGCATTTTTAAACTGGGAGCTGGCTGCGAAATCCTCTTTAAAAATTCCTCCTTGGCTGTTTGCTGAGTCCTTTGAACCCCTCTGAAATGCAAATACCTTTGGGGTTAACCATATTAACACACACTTCATTAGACTTGCTAAGCATAATTAGTCAACACTACTTAATTTGCCCTTGATGCTGAGCAGTAATGTTTATGATAAAAAAATTAGTCAACAACAGTTATTACCAGCTCGGACTTTATTGCATTATGGAATCAAACTCGAAGCTATATTAAAAGGGCTTTTGCACATTGACTTTCTAAAATGTGTGTCACATCAACATAAAAAGCAGAGGCAGAAATCGCTTCAGATCTGTGTCAGCTTCTTTCCTGGTCATATGTTACTTCTGGAGTGTGGGGTATGTATTAGGTCTAAAAATCGAAAAGGAAGCACTTCCCGGACACCAAGGGTTAAATATCTGGATCAAGCCCCTTGGCCTTAGTGTATAAAATCATAACAATCATGGTTTCATAGACTCTGTTCCTTGGGTTTCTGCTGGCACAAAGTTGTTAATCTTCTTTTGTTGCTGTTGCTGCTGCTGCTTTTAAAAAAAAATGAACCTAAAACCTCTTCCACATGAGAATATTTGTAGGGCCGTCTTCAATTTAAAGCAGGATGCATTGCTATCTTGTTAGAATATTGTGCATTATAGGCAAGGTCTCTAGCATGAAGGCCCTTTGTTGATCTCTGGACTTGCAGACAAAGTGGTGTACTAGTTTGAATGGGAAACTGAGGCTGAAATCCCTCCCTCTCTCCCCCTTCCCTCTCACTATGATCTACTCTGCAGTTAAAATACCACCCTGAGCTTATTGAAGCAAGGGCAGATAACTCAACGATGCAAATAAACACCTCTTTTTTTCCCCTTTCCAGTTGCATTTGAACTTAAAAAGCCAGCAAAATCAGAGAGCGGGAAAAAGAACTCAAACAAACCCAAAAGAAAGGGAAACAACAAGGGGAGGAAAAACAAGAAGAAAACTCCATGTGAAGCAGAGTTTAAAAACTTCTGTGTACACGGTGATTGCAAATATTATGAACATCTTCGAAAAGCCACATGCAAGTAAGTTAACCTACTGCCTTTGAGGGCTGTCCTTCTGAATCCTGGACTTTTGCACAGAATTTATTTATTTATTTATTTATTTGTTATTTTTATTATTTATTAGATTTATATACTGCCCACCATCATAAGATCTCAGGGCGGTTCGCAGAATAAAATACAGGATAAAAACAAAAACAGAAGGCATTTATAGGCACACCCCTGAGCACAGAGCTATTAGTTGGGCAGCAAAACAACTAATAGAAAACACAGATCTGTTGATAAATAGTTGACCGTATTTTTTTTAAAAAAAAAAGTGGGTGGGAGAATATTGAGAAAGTTTGAGAACAAAGCTCTTATCAACCCACAATCAACCTGCCAGGCATGAAACAAAATAAGCACGTGTTTAGGGCATCAAGGGAAGGGGGGGTGCAAATACAGAAATTTCCCATTGCTGGTTTTTTTAACATTAATGATCACAAATTGCTCAGCTGAGCATTTGTTTTCTCAGCTGAAGTATATTAAAAATCACAACAAAAAACCATGCCACAAGACAGACTGGGTTAAGCGTAGAAGCAGATGTGTTGTGTTAAGATTAGTTTCGAGGATCCGATCAAAGGCTTTGCAATTAGGGAAAAAAGCAGGAGAAAATAAAGTGGCAGTATACAAAAATAAACATTATTTCCCATCTTACCATAGGTTTTGTTTCATTTCGGAAAAATAAAATGGTATTTCACGGTTTATCATTGTTTTATATTTTAAATTGGATATATATGTGGCCTGGGTTTGCCAGACTCAATAGAGGACAGGACTTCTGTGCCTTTAATTGCCCTGCTCTCTTTTGAGTCTGGAAACCTTAAAGAGAAACCAGCAGACCCTTTGCTTGGAAATTAAACAAAGCGTCTGCTGGTTTCTCTTTAAGGTTTCCAGACTCAAAAGAGAGCAGGGCAATTAAAGGCACAGAAGTCCTGTCCTCTATTGAGTCCGGCAACCCTCATGTGGGGGAACCGAAATCTTTTTAAGTGCTTGGGGCTTCTAAAGGTCTTGATTCAACCTTACCTTCCTGGACAAAGGTGTCGCAGAAACCTGGATATGGGTGCTGCTTCCTGGTCTCTGCATTTATTGGAATGAGCCCAATGCCATTGTTAGAATAACTGTGGTTTTTATACATGTATTTTAAAGGAAGAATAGAAACGGATGGGTTCCTTTCTGAGAAATCTTTTGAGGGCCAAAGGTTGTGGAGGGGAAGCAGGACTAATGGCAAAAATGGGTGGGGCAAAAATTGTACAGAAGTCTGGTTTCTGCTTACGGCAACAGCTGCCTCTCGTATCTTCCATTCAGGCAGGCGAAAGGTATTGCTGGAATTCGAGAGCCGAAGCGAATGCATCTGGGGTGCAAAGTCAGGCTGGTGAGGGGTGTGTCCTTGGGGAAATTCCAAGGGCTGGATAGAGACATCTAGAACAATAATGAGTGGTGTAGTTGCCCAATGGCAGGAGAGGGTTCCCAGGGGCAAAGGTACCCAAACATTGGTGGGCTTTGCTCACTGTCTTGTTCCCCAAATGTTAGCACTTCTGATTAATTCACTGTGTCACCCGCAACTCCTCTTTGCCATGTCAGTTTTAAAGGATTGTGGCATTCGTAAGCTGGATAATGGGCCGCTGAACTTGTAATTTGCTCATGTGTTAAAAGAAAGAATGAAGTACGCTTTTCCTGGAATGTCCCAGCCAAACTAATTGCTGCTTAGACTACAGCTGGCAAACTCCTCACTAGCGCTGTTGGATCTGACAACATTACATGGTGAGATCCTGGTTCTCGGGCACCAGCATCTTACAATGCAGTGCTGAGGAGCTGGAGCGGTCTTATCCGAATGGCTTGCCTTTGTGTAAACTTTGAAGCGAGCGCTCGGAAAACCGTGTGGCTCAATTTTTTGTGTGGTTAATTTTCAGGTGCCACTCGGATTACTTTGGCGAACGTTGCGTCGAGCAGTTCTTGAAGACGCACAGTGCCGATGGCAACGATGTAGAAAGTTCCACATCCACAATACTTGCGTCGACGGCTGGTTTGCTCACCTTTGCTGCCATTGGGATCATTGTAACACTGTTGTAAGTAGTATAATTTCGGTCCTCCGGTTTGTTGAAAAGACATAGTAAATTGGTGGCAGAAGCACACACAATATTTCACCTACGCACACATTCTCCTGTAGTCCTTTTTTGAGTGTGTTATAGGAATGGGGTGTTGGTTTGCACTACAAGTTTGTCCTAAAGTATCCCATATGAATGCAATCCAAGTCAATGGTCTAAGCCAGGCTTCCTTAAACTCGGCCCTCCAGATGTTTTGAGACTACATTTCCCTTCATCCCTGACTACTGGTCCTGCTAGCCAGGGATCATGGGAGTTGTAGGCCAAAAACATCTGGAGGGCCAAGGTTGAGGAAGCAAACAACCTGGTGAACACTCGTGTAAGTTCAACATTTCAGAAACTTTTGGACTGAAATGCAGTCTGCAGACGGTGTCCTTCAGGTCTCCAGGAAGTGCTCAAAGAATACGTCCTCCTAACCTTTAAGATGTAAAGCTCTGGAACAAGCTTAATTTAATAGTGGGTGGGTGTACATGATGGTCACCAAATAGTTGGAGGCAGGTAATGGGTTCAATGTGGGGCGGTGTCATGAGCTAGCATTGCATTTGTAAACCATGGGCCCTTGTGTTTCGGTGATGTCATGAGGGGCGGCCCACACTCCTGTTCCGCAGAATCTGAGGAGGACGGATGGGATTCAGGCAATATCATTCAATCACACCATGCCAGCCAATGCCTGGCTAAGTGTGGCATTCACGTAGGTTTGCTGCATGCATGGAGCAGCGTCCCACTCATGGGGAAAACGGGGTTTAGTGGCAATCACACTGCTGCACTTTGTATCGTTCATAGTAAGAATTCACCTTAGGTGCTGCTTCACCCAGTTTAATCTACAAATAGTAAGGCAGGGCATTCCGGCTCGTTCAAAACCATGAAAATGCACAGCTCAGCACTAATAATTTAGGACAAATCGACAGCTTGTAGCCAGTTTCCATAGAGGGCAGCAAATGATACCATTTGCAGATACTCGTTAATGCTTTTTTACTAGGCAAGCAAAGCATGCACATGGATCTGTCCATGGTATCTGTTGCTGGCAACGATGTTGCAAACTAGCCGAATGTTCTTCAACTAAGAACAGACGTGCAAAGCCAATTCACTCCCTCCCGAAGTCTCGCTTCTATATACTGTACATCAGGCATCCCCCAACTGCGGCCCTCCAGATGTTTTGGCCTACAACTCCCATGATTCCTAGCTAAGAGGACCAGTGGTCAGGGATGATGGGAATTGTAGTCCAAAACATCTGGAGGGCCGACGTCTGGGGATATCTGCTGTACATCATATTCCTCCAAGGGACTCAAGATGGCCGACATGATTCTCTGCCTCCCCATTTTACCTTCACAACAGCCTCCTGAGGGTAAGCTGGGAGCAGCTGGCCAGCCCGCCGGAAGCCGCACCTGTTTTTGGAGGTGCTTTGAAGCGTCAGCCTGGATGGTGGTTAGCTGAGATAAATGGATCAGGGACTCATCATTGACACGAAGTGAAACCTCAGGGGCCCAGTCCACCTTCTGCTGATTCCATGATCGAGGATCCTTGGGGCGCATATAGAACGTGATGTTATCTAGACGGAGGCCATGGATTTGGCCTTCTGCTTCTAGAAGACTCCTTCCTTACCCTATCCCAACGGGGAGGGTTGCACAAACCTCAGTACACCTCCTCTGAAGGGCCCTCTCATTATTTTCCCAACCCTTGCAGCAGATTTGGCCCAAGCATCGGGACGGAGATATAGAACTATGCAGGCAAGAACGAGCCGTCTCAGGAACAGTTTCTTCTCTAGAGCGATTTTGGCCTTAAATGGAAAGCCTGGACTTTGAAGTCATCTTATTTTACTTGTTATTTGTATTATATTTGCTGTTTTTAATTAGGTTTTGTAATTTTGGGTTATGCGGAATGCTTTATCTGAGTGGATGTAGTAATTTCGTTGTTCCCGCAAGGGGACAATGACAATAAAGATATCTCAAATCTTAAAGCAGTAGGACATTTCGCAGGAATTAATGTTTGGCCTCTGTTAGTCCCTTCTCCACCCCTACCCTGAATTCCTTGAAAGGGTTTGTATAAAGTGGTACCTTACTTTACAACCATAATCCATTCCAGAGGTCCGTTCGTAAACCAAAACAGGTTGTAACCCAAGGCATGCTTTCACCAATGGGGCTGCCAGAAAAATTGTTTGTAATCCCCCCCCCAAAAAAAAGGGTTGTAATCCAAAAAAAAGTACCACTGTATCCTTAATGAACAGTAAACTGAAAGTACACATTCTGTTTCCTAATGGCCTCCTCAGAATTATACCATGCACGAGGCAAGTTGCTTTGTCTCCAGATATAATAGGCAACACTACGCTTGGATTTCAGATCAGCGGAGTTTGTGAAAGGGGCGTTTTGCATACTTTTGTAGGGCGCTATCTCGGTTTTTGTGACAGATTCCAATGTTGTTACTTTACAGGGTAAGGAAAAGGTGTTCTGTGTGTGATGAAAAGGAAGAACGGAAAAGGCTCCGGCAAGAAAACGGAAGTTCCAGCAATGACGTTTAAAGGTAACTGAAGGTAACTATTGCCTCTCAATATGCTTTCTTCTCCAAAGGTTCTAATTCTAGAAATTCCTAAAAAAAACAAACAAACAAACAAAAATCCCTCTTTGTAGAACTGACTGGGGATAGCATCGCTTTGGGATAATAGTGCCTTTAGGAGAAGAGGAACCACACCCCAAATATAGTACAAATCTGGCTCTTCGTCATATTTGCGAAAGTTGCCTTAGCTTGGTGGTAGAGCAGCTGCCCAGTATGTCCCCTGAACCAGATGAGCCAATGGCTTTCTATATATCCCTATCTTCTGTATCAGAACTTCTATGGTGTAAGTGACTGAGCAACCTCTTGCCACAGCTGTATGTTCACTAGGTGGGTTAAAGGAAAACACTGTATCTTAGCCCATTTCCACCCATACCCTATTAATACCAGCCACCAACTTCACAGGGCGGCTGTTATAAGAATTACAGCAGAGTAAACGGCGTTTCCATGTGCTGCTCTGGTTTGCCAGAAGCGGCTTTGTCATGCTGGCCACATGACCTGGAAGCTATACGCCGGCTCCCTCGGCCAATAATGCGAGATGAGCGCGCAACCCCAGAGTCGGTCACGACTGGACCTAATGGTCAGGGGTCCCTTTACCTTTACCTTATAGTATGCCAAGAAAATTCTGAAATTCTACATTCCCCGAAATTATCACATTTTGTCTGTTTTCAAACTTCGGGCAAGTGCTAAATTGTGCGTGGTGCATTAATTGGCTCTGTAGGTGTGAACCGATGATGCTTCCATTTCGAGCCGTCCTGTTCTCCCTCTTTGGCTGCAATCCTGTTCACATCTACCGGGGAGTAGCCCGCAGTAAACACAGTGGGACTCGCTTCCAAAGCGAAATGTATGAGGTTGCCCTGTTTGGTTTGGGGAAGTGAGTAGAGGCAGACTATTTTCCAGTTCCACTGTCCATCGTTCCAGGGTAGCGTTTCCTTGAAAGTATGGACCCTGCAAGAGATGGGAATGGGGCTCTCCGGTTGCAGGCATTCTCTAGGGAGCCATCAGATACAGAGCTGTTATTGTCAGGTCAATATGAAGGCTCTGTCTAATTACGCAATCTATTCAGGAGCTGTCTTACACTGGCTGGCATTGGACACAGTCTTCTCTTGGCCGGAGATTGATCCTGGGACCTTTTGGCACCCAAAGCATGGGCTCCATCACTGAGCCGCAGCACCCCTCTAAATGTTTCTGGGAACCACAGTGGGGCAAGGTGCTGTTGTGCTCATGTCCAGCTTGCAGGCTTCCTTCGGGCATCTAGTCCGACACTTTGAGAACAGGGTACTGGACTAAATGGGCCCATTAGCCTGATTCCACAGGCCCTTCTTGTGTCCAGATGGCCCACTGAATCCTGCTTTTTAACTCTTTGGAAACACTTTCGGTAGCTCCCAGCTTGGCACGATGATGTTCCCTGTCGAAGCTGTGACCCAGTTCTTGCCTCTTCTAGGAGATGCCTCTGAAAAGGCTATTGCTGAAGCACACGCCCTTCCGTGGAGGCACGTCGGAAAAGGTCAAACTGAGAACCTCAGAGGAGCACGTTGAGAGCCTGAGACCATGTCTGCCCAACATGGAAGATGCCCCAAGGAGGGGCTTTGCACTCCCTTTGCCTCTCCGCAGCTGCCAGAGGATGTCAAGCATGCCGCCACACTTGCAGGAATTAACACCTGTAGTTTCCACAGCTGCTGGAGAGCTGCCCCGCCCTGTTCAGTACTGGAAGACGACCCAAAGATGGTTACCGTGTGTGCATCAATCTGCACTGGAGAACTATCGGCAGGTAGTTTACAGAGACTTCTGTGTGCAAGGGAGAGAATTTAGGAGATGTTCGTGCAAAGGGTTTTCTTCTTCTTCTTCTTCTTTGTGTTGTGACTGACTTCCACACACACACACACCCCTCAAGGTGAAAGGGGGCGAGGGAAACAGAGCAGGCTTTGAAATAAGTCTCACGTTGCTTAAAGAGCTCTGTGACTCCCAGCCTGGGATAAACGGCACAGGGTGTGCCTCCCTTCTCCTACACCTCCACCTGTTGTCACCTTGAGGGCTCCTGCTTGCCACCTGAAAAGGTGGCAGACCAGAAATGTCACTGCTGTCTGCTTTCTGTTCTAGATGTCTTACCGTGGAGGTGCACGAGCTGTTTCCAAGTTTGCTGCTGCTATAGTTCTTTCTTTCTTTCTTTCTTTCTTTCTTTCTTTCTTTCTTTCTTTCTTTCTTTCTTTCTTTCTTTCTTTCTTTCTTTCTTTCTTTCTTGATAAATGTACGTTTTTAAAGACCAACATCTCATGGCAAAACTCTCATGTAAGAGTTGCTTGTTGCTGCTGTCTTGGGGTTTGTCTAATCCCAGCAGTGGCATAGCATGGGCGAGGCAACAGGGGCACAAAATTTCAAAAGGGAAACAAAATGGAAGTAGTAATCATAAATATAAAATAGTGTGCCCTCCCCATCGCACAGAAGATCTCCTAAGGTTTGTGTGGGCAGACTGAGGAGTGGATTTGGGCAATGGCCAATTGCTAGGGTGCCCTCTGCACGGGCTTTAGAAAGATACCCATTCCTAACCAATCCCCTGTCCCACCCCTGCCATGCTTGACACTCGCAGGGCACCACTGCTGCCACTTGGGTAGGTCACTGAGCTACTGCCCCTTCATTCCAGCCTATTGGCGGGTGGTGCTGAGGATACTTGATTTGCCCTGGGCTCTAGCAATGCATGCTATGCCACTGAATCCCAGTCAGCTGCAGTGTGCCAAAACGAGAGTATCGCTGAACTGTCCCTTTAGCATTCAGAAGCCCAGGGCTGCTGTTTTCGCAACCTGTGCTGTGTAACAACCGAGACGGCTGAGATGTGGAAATAACACTAAAGGCCACCTACTGAAGTTCTCCACAAAGCACAGATTGTTCTGGATTTAAGTAGGCTGGGAAGTGAATTCTAAATCAGCAGTCTGATAGTTCCCGTAATCCTTGGAGAGCTTGCCGCAAGAGAGGTCGTAAAATGAGACTGTTTTGCCAGTCCTGTTGTCTTGCTGCTTCTCCCTTGCAGCCTGGATGAGGCCTGGGGGTCCTGTGGCTCTACCGAGGTTTCTGGAGCTCATCAGCTCTAGCCAACTTGGCCCAAGGTCAGGAATGATGCAAGTTATTTTCCATCAACATCCGGAGGAAAACAGGTTCCCCACCGCTGCCCTAGATCCTTCTCCCACCTCAAGAAAAGAATAAATACTTGTGCCAGTGCAGTAACAGCGTCCCCTTCTCAGTACCCTTTGGAATACGGGGGCAAAGGCATGCTAGGATATGCCCATTTATGGCAAAAGTGAATGATGAGCAATCATATAAGGCAACTTATAATATTTTGATACAACAATTATGGGGGGAATGGATTGCTTTGGCACACAAACTTATCAACACTCACCACCTTCAGTGGAGTTCTTTGTTTTGTTTGTAGAAATGTAAATCTTCCTGCATTGAACAGTGGCATGGCATATCTTAAGCAGTCTAATTGTGTGTAAACTTGCAACCACATGCTATTACTTTATGCTTCCTGTAAAGTTATGTAGGACTTCCTGCAAAGCTGCGTCTTAATTAACTCAAGCTACAGTCCTATATACTATTTCCTGTGAGCCCCACTGAACACTGTGGGATTTGCTTCTACAAGGGACTGTACCCTTAAGTTACTCTGGCTTGTATATAAGATTGTTTTGACTGAAAAGGAGAACTTGAGCGACACAGTTTGATTTTACATTAGTGTAAATATGTATTCGTGCAGAAGTTTTGGTTTTTTTTAATATTGTAAATAATGTGTTCCTGTATTTAATATGTTTGCACAACTTGACATGACCTATTTATTTTATTAAACTTTTTTACATAAATAGAAAATAAGCAAGTTGAGTCATAACAAATTTGCATACTACTTGGCACTAGATTCTGAATGATTACAATTGCCTAAATTACTGGCTGGCACAATAACAATCAGGTAATATGCTCTACAAATCTTCATTGGTTTCATATCGGTTCATTTCTTCATGGTTTTCCCCAGAGAATTTTAGAGACTCTGATTTGGTGAGAGTGTTAGATGCCTAAAGGTCCAGTCGCGGATGACTCTGGGGTTGCGACGCTCATCTCGCTTTACTGGCCGAGGGAGCCGGCGTACAGCTTCCGGGTCATGTGGCCAGCATGACAAAGCTGCTTCTGGCAAACCGGAGCAGTGCACGGAAACGCCATTTACCTTCCCGCCATCTACTTGCACTTTGACGTGCTTTCAAACTGCTAGGTGGGCAGGAGCAGGGACCAAGCAACAGGAGCTCACTCCATCACAGGGATTTGAACCACTGACCTTCCGATCAACAAGCCCTAGGCTCTGTGGTTTAGACCACAGCACCACCCGCGCCCCATGTTAGATGCCTATTGCTCCTCTTGTTCCTTGCCTTCCCCGGTTTCCTGGCGCAAGAGAGGGAACTACCCACACCTTCCATTTAAAGCACATAGCTTCCTCCAAGAATCCTGAGAACTGTGGCTTAAGGGTGCTGGGAATTGTTACTGTGTGGTACCCACAGTTCCCAAGGTCCTTGGGGAGGGGGGGGGAGCCATGCCTCTTAAAGTGGTATGAATGTATGGTGTAGATCTCAGAGTCAATACACCGGATTGAGCTGTACAGATATGCCCTTAATTCAGTGTGCCCGAGGAAGAGTGGAAGCCCTGACGTGGGAGCCATGGAGAGACTTCCCAACTTGTTCAGGCTTTAGCAAACCCTAAAGCTATTGAACAGATGCAGAAATAAACGATAAATTGCAAGAACTCAGGCCAAAAGAAGATGGATTTCAAATAAATCTTCACAAGGTTTTATTGATGTGATGATGTGATATTTGAAGAAGGCAAACACATTTGGTGCACTTTGACCTGTGAATCTTTGCAGACGAAAAATAGTCAAAACAGGGCCTTGTCCTGATTTTTACTGGAATTTACCTATATTTGCCTTCAACATTGGGATTGATTCCCATTTAAACTCTGCATCACATCAATAAAACCTTGTGAAGATTTATTTGAAATCCATCTTCTTTTGGCCTGAGTTCTTGCAATTTATCGTTTATTTCTGGACTTTCCCAAGAACTCCCATTTTTACTGCAATTGAACAGATGCAAGCAAATCACCGCAACGTTTCCGCTTCCTTAAAGATCCCACCAGTTTGCCAATTTCTGTGCAATTAGATTGCCTCTCCTGATCACCAAGCTGATTCCACTCCGGGGGAGGAGCTCTAGGTTTGCGAATCATGTAAATCTGCCTCAAATCAGAATTCACCCGAGAGAGAGGTTCTGATTTCCCACCCCGAAAGAAATGAGTGGGGGGCGGGGTCTGCAGAAGCATTGTTTGTGCCCTTGCAAAGCTCAGGTTCGTTTTGGTGGTGCTTGTGCAAGAGAGAGAACGTCCACTATAAACTCAAGAACACGACTGGCAGCCAGTCTGCCGTTGCAAAGCAATTTAGGGAGGAGGCATTGCACCTAACCCATCTCTCGATTTTGAGTTTTATCGTTGCGGAGCGAAACTTCCCCAGAGCCATTCTTCTGACACTGCTTCTAGTCCCGCCCTGCATCTCATGAGAATGACAGTGTACACCAGCCCTCTCTTGAAAGAGCAAGTAGAACAGGAAAAGCAGAATGTGGGCTGCCTATTATAGTGTGTCAACAGGGTTGTCTCAAGGAAGCCACAAATAGCATCTAGAATTAATGGTTGTCATCCTCCTGCCTGTTTTGGTCATACTGACTTGAGGTCGTCTCCTGTTTATAGAGGGTGGTAGCCTTCATGGGGAAGTCGACCTTCTAAGGTTGCTGCTCTCCATGACTCTCAGTTATTCTAATAGAATGGATTCATACTTGTGGATTGCAGCCTGAATTCTTCATGGCAACCCTCTGAAGATGTATGTTTGCCTTTTCTTAAATTCACCATTGGTTAGATCTTCTGAACTGGTCAACTGACCCACAGTGGTTTGCACCAAAGTTCCCACTGCCATTTTCTTTTTATTAAAGCATCACAGGGGGTGTGTGAGCTTCAAGATGTTGCTGGACTACAACTCCCAACATCCCCAACTGTTAACTATTTCTGCTGAGGCTGATGGGAGTTGTAGTCCGGCAACATCTCAAAGACCACAGGGGTAGAGGGAGCGAGTCACTGGCCGATGTCCAATAAAGCACACAGCAGCTGACGGACCTTGGTCTGAGCCAGCAATGCAGTTTTGATAACCGGGTAGGCATAACCTTTCAAGATCAATTACAGCAACTGCTGCTCCCATGGTGTAAGCCCACCTGCTCTCACCTCTTGCTTGACAGATGCACTATGCAATATACCGGTACATTTTGCTGTATAGTCAACACAAGATCAGCCATCATTCTTGCACCTCTCCAGCCTGTTTGCCTGGTGGTTCGGGTTTTATGACACATATACCGTATTTCCCTTCACCTTATTTTATTTTCTTAAAAAGGTAAAAAAAAAAAACTCCTCTAGGAAGGGGGCAGGAGAAGGTTGTTGGTGACACTTAGGCACTATCCATTCATCATTCAGCCTCCAAGGCTGCCTTTCTGCTGGTCGAAACTAAACCACATTGCAAACTTGCAGAACCAGGTGTGTGTGTTGTTGTTGTTGTTTCCCAGAGTTCATCCTGGGAAGAAAATGGGTTGTTTGCATTGACCTTTATTGCAAGTGGGGGGGGGGGCGGTGTGCTTGCCTCCTAAACCAACCCCACCACTGAACTAGAATTCTGTGTGGTGTGAATTTTACTATTCAGCTGCCCCTAAACCACAGTTTTCTGGAAGGGGGAAATGGTAGCATTCCACATTAATGACATTCTACAGGCAAGAGCCATAGAGAAAGATTGACCAGGGTCCAAGCATAAAGTCAGGTCGATAGGGCTCTTGTAACATGGCATAAAGGTAAAGGTAAAGGGACCCCAGACCATTAGGTCCAGTCGTGACCGACTCTGGGGTTGCGCGCTCATCTCGCATTATTGGCCGAGGGAGCCGGCGTATAGCTTCCAGGTCATGTGGCCAGCATGACAAAGCCACTTCTGGCAAACCAGAGCAGCACATGGAAACACCGTTTACCTTCCCGCTGTAGCGGTTCCTATTTATCTACTTGCATTTTGACGTGCTTTCAAACTGCTAGGTTGGCAGGAGTTGGGACCAAGCAACGGGAGCTCACCCCATCACAGGGATTCGAACCGCCGACCTCCTGATCAGCAAGCCCTAGGCTTTAGACCACAGCGCCACCCGCGTCCCATGGCATATAGACCTACATTTAAAGCACCTTATCTCTCTCCTCCCCCCCCCCCCCAAATATACTGGGCATTGCGTTTTAACCCTCACAGAACCACAATTCCCAGGATTCTTCATCATAGCTGTCAACCCTTCCTTTATTTGTGGGAAACTCCCTTATTCCAAGTACAGCTGTCAGCCTTCCTTTTTTTGCTGGAAATTCCCTTATTCCAGTGCTGTTTCCCGCTGCTATCCTGCATTGTTAGATATACCATGGACTGTCCCCGGGACAGGTGGGGCTGCCTGCTGATCCCTTATTTTCAAATCCAAAAGTTGACAGCTATGTTCTTCATTTGGGGGGGGGAGGGTTACTTTAAATGTACAGTGTGTACGCAGCATAAGAAAAAAGCAGTACTATCTCACAGATTGTGAGGTAAAACGGGGGCAGGAAAATATGATTTCCTTGAAGGAAAAAAGTGTGGGATATAAATAATATTGCATTGGGATTTTTCAGCAATGTAAAAATTAGCAGCTTGAAACGCAGCGAGGTTACATACCCCTACACAAACACTGCGTTTCAAATCCCTTTCTTACGTGGCTCCACACACCAGAGAGAGGGCAGTGATGTCTTCACCCAATGCCCATGGCCTCATTTGTTTCCCTGTGCTCCAATGCGCCAAAACTCTGCGGCAAAACTCTTTCTTCAAATATACACCCAGCTTAACCGCAGCTTTTTGTTTTCTAATGAAACCAGTTTGAGGGAAAGTCCATCAAGCAGAGGTATTTC
This sequence comes from Zootoca vivipara, assembly GCF_965207765.1. Taxonomy (NCBI): domain Eukaryota; kingdom Metazoa; phylum Chordata; class Lepidosauria; order Squamata; family Lacertidae; genus Zootoca; species Zootoca vivipara. The sequence goes on along the minus strand of NC_142595.1, from coordinate 11,656,352 downwards.
TCAAGAAACTACAGGAAACAGATGGATTGTTGTGGCTAATGCCATGTTGCTTCAAACACCATCGGTGCGAGCACACTGCAGATGAGGTAAACGGAAATGTGCACACAGCCTTATTTTGTGTTTATGAACAGTCCCACCCCAAATTACTTTTGTAATTAATGGGCCTTGGGGTGGGGGGATGTGAATCTTAATACTGTACACACAACCTTACGCACAGGTTTCTCGTTTCATGGTTCATGAAGCCTGTTTCAATTGGTCAGTTAAAAAATGTGGGTCTCGGAAATGTCGTTCTGTCTGAAGCCCATAATTTTGACCGCACAGGTGCAACGTACCACAAGCTCAAATGCTTTCTAGCAATTTTGGGACAACTTTGCTGAAAGGGTAAACTCGATATTATCACTCTATCCTTCTGGGGGGGGGTTGGAGCATAAAATTGGATTGGGGTCAGAAAAGAGGAGATTCCCTGGTTGGAAATGGGCAATGGTTCTCTACTTCTTTGGCAATCACTCATAGCTGAGTAAGATTGTCGTTCATGAACATGGTCTTAATGGTGAGTCCGTAAGTGACTGTGGAAGCCAGTAATGTTCAAGACCCCGTTGGAAAGAGGGGTGACTACAGGAAGAGAGGCATTGTTTACACGTGCAGCAAAATGAGCTTGTAGCCCATGTTTATTCAGTTTCAACATGAAGCTTTCTTCATCAGCACCCTTAACAATGGCGGACTTTGGGCTCTCAAATTTCATCAGCACCCTGTGCAATGCGAACATTTGGCACCCCTAGCTTCTCGCGCTCCAATCTACACCACTGTTGTGGTTCCCCTAGCGGCACAAAGCCCAGCGTGGCTGAACCGGTTGCCCTACCCTAAAACTGCATCTCCCCTTCTTTCTGAGCTGTTTCAGCAGCCCCAATCCTTTGATAAACCAATGAGCTAGTTAAACTCTTACTAGCAGGTGAGAATGTCTAGGTGAAAACATTCTGCTGTGTCAACAGACTCTAGGCTTTGGGTAGAGCATCTGTGGTCCTCTAGGTGTTGTCGGATGGCAACTCTCACTAGCCCCCAGGCAAAATAACCATTAGTCGGAGGTGATGGATGTTGGAGTCCAGCAACATCTAGATGGACACGTGTCCCCACTCCATCTTGACCATTTTCTACATCCCAGAGGTTGACCAAGGCTTCCAGAAGTCCGCAGGCCAAACCAACAGAAGATTCCACCAGAGAGATCAGGAGTACTGTATATAGTTCTGTTTAATGCGTCTCAAGGCTCCGTGCCCTGCAGTTCCCCACTGATTCATAAACACACTGACACAAGTATTTAGGATTATGGGCTGAAACAGGCCACAACTTTATTGCTTACAGATGTGAGCGGTTTGGTTTAGGCACTGGGTGAAACCAGGCTATACAGTGGTACCTCAGTTTAAGTAGACAATTGGTTCTGGAAGTCTGTACTTAACCTGAAGCATACTTAACCTGAAGCGAACTTTCCCATTGAAAGTAATGGAAAGTGGATTAATCCATTCCAGACGGGTCCGCGGAGTACTCAACCTGAAGCGTACTTAACCCGAAGTATGAGTGTAATTGGTTCTGGAAGTCTGTACTTAACCTGAAGCGTACTTAACCTGAAGCGAACTTTCCCATTGAAAGTAATGGAAAGTGGATTAATCCGTTCCAGGCGGGTCTGTGGAGCACTTAAACGGAAAGTACTCAAACCGAAGTGTACTTAAACTAAGGCAGGCATCCCCAACTTGCGGCCCTCCAGATGTTTTAGCCTACAACTCCCATGATCCCTAGCTAACAGGACGAGTGGTTGGGGAAGATGGGAGTTGTAGTCCAAAACATCTGGAGGGCTGAAGTTTGGGGACGCCTGAACTAAGGTATGACTGTATCTTGACTCCTGCCCATCTGCAGGGAGTCAAACTAAAGGTAAACCACCAGAAGGGGGAGCCCTATGACTTACATCAAATAGGGACACCCCAAGGGGTCCCCGTTGGGGTTGTGGCATGGCCCTAGCCCACGTCCAGGCATCAGACAAGATCCACATACCCGGATCCCTTTAACAGGATACCCTTACTGAGGAGGGGCAGGCGAAGGCTACAACTTCCCCTCCCTCCTTAAACAAAGGCTTACCCAATGTGGTTTAAATTACTTGCGGCCACGCCTCCCGCTGGACGGGTGGGGGTAATGCGGCCAGAGTTGGCAATCCCCTGAGCCGGGTCACTACAGGGACCCAGATGCCTGGCCGCAACGCCGCTCACTGTGAAAGGTGAGCGTTTTTGTTTTTTTTAATGCTTTTTATTGATTTTCTTATATGGTAAAAATTATACATTCCAAATAAGATACAGAAGAAACAAAAGATCACCAAATAAACAAACATATATAAATCCTTAAATTCCTAAAGATGACTTGTATTATTTAAGTACTTTTCTTAATTCTCAATAACTTACCCAATTTCTCCATATGACTTCCAACCTCCTCATTGAGGGTTCATCCTTTTTTTTCTTTTTCATGATCACTGCTTCAATATTCCTTATCTCCATTTCTTTCTTTATCTATCTCATGTATTCTTTATCTAACTTACAGATTGCAGAGTTTAGTCAAAGCATGTCCAGGGTTTTCACTTGTGGACAATGTTTAATTAAATATTCTTTATAAGTTCCCCATTCTTTTTTATACCTTTGAGTTGGCTGTCTCCTAACTGTCTCTGTCATCTTTGCAAATTCAAGATATTCAAACAATTTCTCCTGACATTCCTCTTTTCTTATCAACTCCTATGCAGGGCTGGAGAACCAAACCCTTGATCTATTTCTGGGTGGAAACCTGGAGGTTGCCCAAGTGTGGCCAGACAATTATTCCTGTCATCACTGACCATTGGCCATGCTGGCTGGAACTGATGGGAATTGGTGTCCAGTCATATCTGTAGCAGCACAAGTTCCCCATCACTGTATTGCAAAACCCAGATTCTGTAGCAAGAAAAGACACTCTGCCAGGTCTCCATCACCTTCTTCTTCTACCCAAAAATTTATATTTTTGAGAGTAGTGAGAGTTGCTCGTAAGCACCCTCAAATATTTGCAATGAATGCTGGAGCCTTTACAGGTGTTCTAGTGGAACGTTGCAAAGGCCCAGCTTACCAGGTGAGCAATGGGATACTTGTGCATAGGGTTGTGGGGGAAGGGGGGAGGGAATTCAATTCAGTTCTCATTTGATGGTGAATCTATCAAATCCACACATTCTGAAACACAAGAACCGAATCACAGCCATCTTTCAAAATTCACACTTAGCCAAATTTTGTAATGCAGTTCTCCAACAAAACATTTTCAAAAATTCAGGCAATAGGTAAAATTCTGCTTAATCATGATATGTGTGAATGTATGTATGTAAAAAAGTAAAGGTACCCCTGACCGTTAGGTCCAGTTGCAGACAACTCTGGGGTTGTGGCACTCATCAGGCCGAGGGAGCTGGCGTTTGTCCACAGACAGCTTCCAGGTCATGTGGCCAGCATGACTAAGCTGCTTCTGGTGAACCAGAGCAGTGCATGGAAATGCCATTTACCTTCCCGACGGAGTGGTACCTATTTATGGTACCTATTTATCTACTTGCACTTTGACGTGCTTTCGAACTGCTAGGTTGGCAGGAGCTGGGACTGAGCAAAGGAACTCATCCCATCGCAGGGATTTGAACTGCCGACCTTCTGATCAACAAGCCCTAGGCTCAGTGGTTTAACCCACAGCGCCACCTGCATCCCTATGTATGTATGTATGTATGTGTGTGTGTGTGTGTATGAATATGAAGTATATTGGAATAAATTGCAAAAAAGGATACAGTAGTCAACACTGTGGGAGATTGCAATCAAACACAACTAGCAGGCATAGTGAGTGTGCGAAGGAGTAAAAACAATAGAGCTGGGTTCGTAGACTCAGCTAGGTCAACCCACTCTGCTCCAGAGAGAAGAGAAGGGAAGCTTTCCACTTTCCCTCTCTCTCTCCCCCTCTCTTTCTCTCTGTGCCATGTAACTGTCCAAGGAAGGGATGCCTAAGTAAGCTTACAGTACATGTTTGAATCTATATTTCTGTATTTTCTACCCAAGAATATTCTGCCTGTGTTTGCCTTGCTGCTGCTTGGATAAATGCATGAATCCAACCTTTGGAACATTTTGTAAGTAAATAATTTTAAACTGCCTTAACAGTGTGTGGTCTGTTCATTGCAGGAGGGCTAGAAAGAGGGGAGAGCTTGGCAAGCAGACTAAACGGGATATGCAGAAGGTTTAACAGCCTGGATTCCTAACGCTTCACTGTGCTGCTTGACTGTGAGTTTAAACTCTGCTACCAGGGACTCTCTCGCAGGAGAGTGAGTTTTTAGCCCCACTTTTTAATCCAGACAACCAGCCGATTCTTTTGTTATTCACCCCACACATGTGGGTCACAGCAATTCTATTCCCACCCCCCCACCCACCCCAGACACATATAAATTGCATGGAAACTGTGTTTATTAGAGAAATTTGCATTGAATTGCTGAAAAAATTACATGCAGCTATTCTAGAGACTGTTAAACCTAGCTGGTGATAGTTCATCATACAGCATTCTGAATCTGAATAACCTTGTTTTCACAAAAGTCATACCAGAGTGTTTTTTCTTCAGAGGTTAATTTGTCCCATGTTCATGCTTTTTGTGTGTGTTGTGTGTGTGTCTCTCTGTGTGTACATACATGCTTTACTGTGGAACTCGCTGCTCTGTCCTGAGGTCACATTCCCTGCGGCAGGTGAGAGAAGATTTCTCCACTCATAATTTGAGTTCAACTCAGGTCAGTCTGCAAGCAGCAAGAACCTTGGCGAGTACAGCTGTCTTTGAGCCCTGAGTTGGAGGATGCATACTGTACATCTGTGAGATCATAGCTCATAAACTCTTGAGGCAAAGAACTAGAAGAACAAAAATTGTACTGGATTGCATGTGCGATATTTATCGCCTGAGTGAGTTCATTTAGGGACTTAGTATGAGTGAACATCTAGCCCAAATAAACCATGTCCATTTCTTACATAAACTTACATAAACTTTTACGCCGCTTCCTAGTAAGCCCCAAAACCACCTTTTTTGTGTCTGGCCATGTTCCCATGGAGCATTTAAACCTCAGTTCTCCGTCCACTTTATATAAATACCTGCCTGTTTCTATTCGGCCACAGAGCTCTGGTTATTGGACCCCTTCATTGCTTAGCTTAAAAAAAAACCCCAAAACTAGCCTCTTCCTCTGGATAGGATTGCAGCCTTGCGTGCCCATCACATTGCTTTCCACACTCCAGTTCAATATGGTTCTTTGGAATGAATAGTCACCATTCCCTATGGATCCAGAATAAATATTCCCACTTGATTCCTGCCCCACTTTTGGAAACGCGCACTACTCAATAAGCATGAAATTAAAGGTTTGTGTGATGCTTAGAATAATTGTATTAATTTGTAATAGCCTGGTGACAATTTGTTAAAAATTATGGAAAATCAATTTTAAAAATTGGCATAAAAATAATAGAATTGTAGAGTTGGAAGGGAACCAGAGGTTCATCTAGTCCAACCCTCTAAAATGCAGGAAACCTTTTGCCCAACCCACGACCCAGAAATTTGTGAGATTTTTACGTTAGGGGGAAAGCGCTAAGAGTGTGCTCGGGGGTTTCATTCCCATCTCTTTCTCCCCCCCCCGCCCCCGCAAGTAAATGTGCTTAGCAGGTTCGCAGCATAAAAGTTTTCAGTAAGCAAACCAAGGGTACAATCCTAAGCACTCATACTGTGGAGTAAGGTTGCAGTTCTAGGAGAAAGTCTGCTCGATAGGGCTTACTCCTGAGTAAACATGCAGAGGGTTGCCTTGTAAAAGATCAGTGACCTTACTACGCCTCTGGTTATTGCCCCCTGCATCACAGGAGTCCTGGGCCCGCATCATGCCACCCCGCCAGCCAAAAGGTCGACTACTCTGGGAAATGGGGGGGGGGCGCCGGAGGGATCTTTGCACCACGGCGCTGGATATGCTTAAGACGGCCCTGCTCAGATAGATCCTGTAGCTGCCATATGTTGATGGACTCAAAATCCCGTCATCCCAGACCACTGGTTAGAACTGATGGGAACTGGAGCCAAACAATTCCTACAGCAGTGGTGGGGAACATGTGGCCCTAATTAGGGCCCCCAGGCCTCTCCATTTGACCCAGGCAGGGGGCCACCCTGGGTGTCACCACTGAGGGGGGTGACAAAATGCCTGGCGGCACTCACCACGGGGCCTACAGCGCGCCCGAGCCACGCGTCTCTCCTGGGAGTGACGCGGTGGCTTGGGCGCCCCAAGGGCAGCTGAGTGGGAGGAGGCAGGCAGGCTCCTCGGAGGCCCTGCAGAGCATCCTGTCCTGGCTCGCCCCGCCCACAGGCGACTGGCCCCGCCCCTGGGCGCAGGGCAGGCACACCGCCCCAGGCGCCCGATCAGCTTGCTCCACCACTAGACCCAAGAAGCCGTTTGGTACAAACCATGCCCGCAGGCCAATCACCTTGATATAACATGGCATCATATGATGTCAGGCATAGGACAATTAAAGGGATCTCTTACGCTTACTAGTGCTAAACGTATTGCTCTGCTTTCCTTTGGACCACATCAGCGAGGCCAAGAGGTAGGTCTTGGTAGCCCAGGACCTCCATACACACCGCCCAGGCTTGCACCCTGGGAATGTGCAGCAAAACCCATGTGGAAATACAGCAGTTACGAGTTATGGGTCTCTGAAGCCGCAGCAGTCTCCATGATTCTGTAAAGTTTTCACTTCACCCCTGCAGGTGCAACTCCAGGCAGCCCTGTTTAGGGAAGCTTTTAATGTTTAATAGATCATTGTATTTTAATATTCTGTTGAAAGCCGCCCAGAGTGGCTGGGGAAACCCAGCCAGATGGGCGGGGTATAAATAATAAATTATTATTATTGTTATTATTATTGTCTCTTGAGACAGACAGATGCTAACAGCTCTTATGGAATGGGAAGAAGCTTTATCTTTAATCTCAGGACCGTGGTGCTTTGCACTAAGTTCCAAAATAAAAGATCCCTCTTCCTGCTCTTTCAAGAAGGTACCAACCTTCTTGATGCATCTTTCCTTTCTCTCCTCCTCCTCCTGCTAGTGTGTGTGTGTGTGTGTGTGTGTGTGTGTGTGTGTGTGTGTGTGTGTGTGTTCGTTCTCAGGATTCTTTGTATTGAGAAAAAAAGTTGCGTACGGCACATTTTCCCATCAAAGGATCATGGGCACTGTAGTTTGCTAAGGGTACTGGGAATTGCAGCTCTGTGAGGGGTAAGCAACAGTTCCCAAAATTCTTGGGGAGGGGGGTTCCTTTAAAGGTTTGGTGCTTACACAGGCTGGAATTTTACAATCCTGTTGTTCCATTGTAGGAAGCTAGCTCTTTGTGTGAGTAATTTTTTGCCCCAACCTCCAGCCAAAAGGACGTCCAGAGTGTTTTACAGAAGATTAGTAGAAGCAATGGTGAACACAACAGTCTTTTCTTCCCACCCCATTTCCCCAAAATGTGTGAGCAGCTCCAAAAACAAACAGTGGGAGAGTGTGCCCTGGTCACAGAGTAATTGGCAATGCATACATACGCTAGGTCTCTCCAATCAAACCTGCTACCATCTTCTTCCCTCTCCCTCTCCTCCATCATTGCTGCGATCCTTCAACTCGTGGGAAATGATAATATAAGAGAATTTAATAGAAAATATGGATATTTTGAGGATATAAGATTGGGAGAGTATGGAAAATAGAATGGGGAATATGATAAGAAAACTGCTTAAATGAGTTTTAAAATGAAAATCAGAAAAGGGGGAGGTAGGGGAAGCCTACAAAACAATGTTTAGGGAAAAAAAGGAAAGGTATAATTATTATTATTTTTTTTAAAAAAAATCTTTCTTTTTGGGTTTTTCTTTTCCTTTTTCTTTATTAATATTTTTTATTATATCTTGTTTCTTCTTTTTCTTTTTTGTGATTTTGGTAAAGATTGGATAGATAGTTGGGTGGACACCCGCCTGTATCTCTTCCTGTTATCCTAGAGCCACTCGGTGGCGGGGGGGGGGATTCTGGGGAGAGGGAGGGAGGGGTAGGGGGATAAACCCAATTATAAAATGTACCACCTTTGACTGCTCACTTTTTGGGGGATTCTCTCGTGGCAGGAGAGATCCCATGGAGGGAGGGTAAGAAAAAGGGGGATAATATGTCATCTATGGGTATGTATTTTCTTATTATGCAAAATTAATAAAAATTATTATTAAAAAAAATTTTTTTTTGAAGTTTTAGTCCTTAAATGCAGCATCATCTCATGTTTCTTCAGTTTCACTTCCTTTCCGGCGGGCAAGGGAACAAGGTTATCCAGTTCCTCCTGTATTGGGATCTTCATCTGTTTTGATGATAGCTGCCAACTTTGTGGCATCAGGAAATTTCATTAACACACTCATGGCTTTGATGCCAAGGCTATTAATTAAAATATTTATAAGTCGGGTCCCATAATGAATTCCTGAGGAACCTGCCCAGTAACTTCTCTCTCTCTCTCTCTCTCCTCTCTCTCTCTCTCTCTCCTCTCTCTCTCTCTCTCTCTCTCTCTCTCTCTCTCTCTCTCTCCTCTCTCTCTCTCCTCTCTCTCTCTCTCTCTCTCTCATATTAATCCTTCACTTAAAACAAAAAAAAAACCCCTGTCATCTTCTCCAAAATACTGAACTCCAAATAGAAAAAAATTAAGCAGTGTTTGCCAGCCTGCAAGATGGGCTCATCCAAGATTGGCTCCTGCTCTGATCATCGTCTGGTGATCAGAGGATTCGGTCCGGCTGGAATCCACTTCCCCCATTCCTTCCCTTCTGGTGAGAACATCGGGGTTGCCTGCCTCTCCTTCTTCCCACCCCACCCTGCATCCCCTAACAGCCCCAGATCGCTCCAGTTGGCCACCTGGAATGCCCAGTGCCCAGATCCCCTCAAATGAGCCCAATTCAGTTTGGGATTTGAACCAACCTGGTGCACAGCCCTCCTTCTCAGCAGGTACAGTTGTTCAATGCCTTGCCTTAAGACTGTGGTCCCCTCATCCCAGCGCTGGTGCATGCCCAGAAGTGGAGCTCACGATGCTCTATCAATGGCATCAGTAGCAGCCATCGAGCAATGACAAGCTACTCCGTGCTCCGTGCCTGTCGTTCAGCAGGTAAACACCGCACAAGGGCACCAGTGAGGGCAACAACCTCAGCCATGGTGAGAACACGGGACAGGGCCTTCTCGGTGGTGGCTGCTCCCAGACTCTGGAACTCCCTCCCTAGAGAAGCCAGACTGGCTCCCTCCTTGCTGTCTTTCTGCGGGCAGCTGAAGACCTTGTTGCAACAGGCTTCCGGTAACTGACTGCTTTTAGCGAAAGGGCTGGTTCCATGCTTTGCTTTTTTAAAAAATTGTCATTATTTGTATGTTTTAAACAGTTTTTATATATGTATATAGTTTTAATCCTATGACAGTGTTGTTGCTTTTCCATGATTGTTTTTTCTTTGTTTTTAGCAATTTTAATCTGTAAACTGTCTTGAGCTCTGTCAGGGCAAAAGGTGGGGTAATCATAACATAATCATAATCATCATAATCATGTAATTCTCAATTCCATTTCAGCAGCAAATAATAATAATAATAATAATAATTTATTTATACTCCGCCCATCTGGCTGGGTTTTCCCAGCCACTCTGGGCGGCTTACAACAGAAAAATGAAATAAAATAATCTATTAACCATTAAAAGCCTCCCTAAACAGGGCTGCCTTCAGATGTCTTCTAAAAATCTGGTAGCTGTTTTTTTCTTTGACATCTGATGGGAGGGCGTTCCACAGGGCGGGTGCCACCACCGAGAAGGCCCTCTGCCTGGTTCCCTGCAACTTGGCTTCTCGCAACGAGGGAACCGCCAGAAGGCCCTCGGTACTGGACCTCAGTGTCCGGGCAGAACGATGGGGGTGGAGATGCTCCTTCAGCAAGGACAATTTGGTGACACAGTCCTGTACTTTCCTATCCCCCCCACGCCCCCCTGACGAGCAGGTTTGAGCCAGACATGCCACATCAGTCTTGCACATATTGAATGCTGCTTTAACCACAGAGAGGCGCATCAGAATGTATGTCATGACAAGTGAATTCTACGGAGGTAGTTTTGTTAATTTGATGCAGGAAAAACAAGCATGAGTCTTATGGCACATCCAAGCCAACTGCTGTCTTCGCAGAGTGCTCTGCACTGCCGTCTGGTGGCTAAAAAGTAACATCTATCTGCTCCACTTCCAGGTGTCTGAAGTACAACTTCTACCAGGGACGCGGGTGGCGCTGTGGTCTAAACCACTGAGCCTCTTGGGCTTGCCGATCTGAAGGTTGGTGGTTCGAATCCCCACAATGGGATCCGATCCCATTGCTCTGTCCCGGCTTCTGCCAACCTAGCAGTCCAAAAGGATGGCAGTGCAAGTAGATAAATAGGTACCACTGTGGCAGAAAGGTAAACAGTGTTTCCATGTGCTCTGGTTTCCATCACTGTGCTCTGTTGCACCAGAAGCAGTTTAGTTGTGCTGGCCACATGACCCGGAAAGCTGTCTGTGGACAAACACCGGCTCCCTCGGCCTGAAAGTGAGAAGTGCGCCACACCCCATAGTCGCCTTTGACTGGACTTAACGATCCAGGGGTCCTTTATTTACTTTTTTTACCTTACTACCCGGAGTACTTTGGGGTCAACATCCACTTTGAATTGGGCCAAGAACATAACTGACAGCCTATAAACCTAGGACGCAATTCAGGCTTAACTTCTCTAGGGTACCAGCCTCGTATAACTCTACATGTTTAGATCTAATTTGTGCATGAAGCAATGAAGCCATACAGTAAGCTGTGCTGTCAGGCTTAACCTATGTCATCACTTCCCACCTTGAGAGGAAATGGATCCCCAAGCCTTTGTTACCTCTCTCTCTCCATGTAAACTTTGGTATATAAGGAGCTCTGAGCATGGCTTTTACCAGCCTCTTTTGTTTCAGGCCAGAATAGGGTCTGAAATGAGCATTCACACACACACACACACACACACACACACACACACACACACACACACACCAATAGTTTAGGAACTTTTGCTTTTGGCACTAAGCAACATGTTGACTGCCTGTGCATCATTTCTGACTGCTGTATGAAAAAGCACATGAATCTAACCTTTGAAGACTTTTGTAAGTAAATCATTTTATGACCAACCAAACATGTGGTCTATCTCTATGCTAGAGAAGTGGGATAGCTTGGGAAAAGCTTTTGGAACTCAATGAAATGGCACCTTTTTAGGTTTTATAGCCTATATTTCCACGCAGTTTTTTGCTGCATGTTTTTCACATCCCTTCAAAACGCATTGCTTTTTGTACCTCAAAAATGTTTGTCATCATTTTCTTCTAAGACAGAGTTCAGAAGACTACTTGATTAGTTTGTGAAAAGTCTATCTACCTGCCAGACAGACAGGTCCTCTCCTTGTGGTATCATTCTGTCTAAATCTTTATTAGAAACATCTAATAAAGATCATCAAAGATCAGTATCACCAGTATCAGACAGCTGTGAAGCATAAACATAGCCCGCCATATAATTATTTTTAAAATCCAAATACAGCTCAGCAATTAGGTCTTGCATTTGACCAAATAACTCACGATCGTTTAAAAGAAAAACAGGAGCTGCATGAAACCCAACATCTAAGATATCCAGATGCTGGGAGTTATAATTTATCTGGAGGAATTTGTTTATTTACCTATTTAAAACCTCCCACAGCAGCTGAAAGGTCAGTGCAAACACCACAGTCCCTGCCCTTAGGCTAACAGACTGAAAGTACACAAAAGGAAAATGGTTTGGGAGGGAGAAGGAAATAAGCAAACACAGATACACGTTCTGCTCTGCCTAGCCTTGACCTCGCACCAGGGTCCTCGGACACACAGGTCAAGGAAGAAAAGGCAAGGCCCCCTGGGACATTTTGCCGCTCGAGGCAAAATAGACAATGTCACCTCTCCCTCTGCCTGAATCTCTCCGCCCCTCGCCCCCCCCCTAAAGGTGTGGAGTAAATGGCGACCAGAGAGGTGGTGGGCAGGCAGGAGACTGCATCAGCTATGACAGAGAACCGCCCACTCCTCGGAGGCTGGATCTGTCCCCTGAGGCAGCTGCCTCACCTCATAGGCAGCCTAGCCCTGACTGAGGATCCTCTGGGTTGATACTGGATGAAGATCCCCTGGAACTGTCAAAGGAAAAGGTGAAGCCACCCCTCCCATCAGACTATGGAGTGTGTGACTTTATACAGGGGTCCCCAAACTAAGGCCCGGGGGCCAGATGCGGCCCAATTGCCTTCTAAATCCGGCTCCCGGACGGTCTAGGAATCAGCATGTTTTTACATGAGTAGAATGTGTCCTTTTATTTAAAATGCATCTCTGGGTTATTTGTGGGCCATAGGAATTTGTTCATTCCCCCCCCAAAAAAATATATATAGTTTGCCCCCCCACAAGGTCTGAGGGACAGTAGACCGGCCCCCTGCTGAAAAAGTTTGCTGACCCCCTGCTTATATATGTCATAGGGAGATAAAATGTGAGGGAAGCTTCTCCTCCTTCTCATACCGCAGCACAAAGGCATGTGGATTTTTTTCGCCCTTCCTCCTTGCCTTGCCCTCACTCTGGATGCTTGGGCCACTTAAAATGTAGTAATTTCTAATGTGGATATTGAGGCAAAGTGATTTTTTTTCTTTCCTAGGAGAGGGACGCTGATACAGCTGCTTGCCAAGGGCACAAGCGACCCAAGGTACAATAATATTTGGGGGGGGACCACAAAGAAAGAAACATCTCATATCACCTCCATCACTGCCACTCAGCTCCCTGAAGTTCTTCAGGATGGGGCAGGTGACGGGGGGGGGGCTGGAACTTGTGAATGTGCAGCAATGCCTGCAGAAGAATCTGGGTTTGGCAAGTGTGCCAACAGAGTTGGTTCTGTTCCCCATTTGGGGCCAAATCCCCGGAAAAGTGCTTGTGCGTCCTCAAAGCAAGGATTCAGGTTGCTAGGGTGGATGTTAAAGAAATACAGATGTAGTCCAAAACACCTGGAAGGCCCCAAAAGGCTGGCATGCAGCATGGTGGCATGACTGAGTCAGGCATCCCCAAACTTTGGCCCTCCAGATGTTTTGGACTACAATTCCCATCATCCCTGACCACTGGTCCTGTTAGCTAGGGATCATGGGAGTTGTAGGCCAAAACAGCTGGAGGGCTGCAGTTTGGGGATAGAATCATAGAATCATAGAGTTGGAAGAGACCACAAGGGCCATCCAGTCCAACCCCCTGCCAAGGAGGAAACACCATCAAAGCATTCTTGACATATGCCTGTCAAGCCTCTGCTTAAAGACCTCCAAAGAAGGAGACTCCACCACACTCCTTGGTAGCAAGTTCCACTGCCGAACAGCTCTTACTGTCAGGAAGTTCTTCCTAATGTTTAGGTGGAATCTTTTTTCTTGAAGTTTGAATCCATTGCTCCGTGTCTGCTTCTCTGGAGCAGCAGAAAACAATCTTTCTCCCTCCTCCATATGACATCCTTTCATATATTTGAACATGGCTATCATATCACCCCTTAACCTTCTCTTCTCCAGGCTAAACATACCCAGCTCCCTAAGCCGCTCCTCATAAGGCATTGTTTCCAGGCCTTTGACCATTTTGGTTGCCCTCTTCTGGACACGTTCCAGCTTGTCAGTATCCTTCTTGAACTGTGGTGCCCAGAACTGGACACAGTACTCCAGATGAGGTCTGACCAGAGCAGAATACAGTGGTACTATTACTTCCCTAGATCTAGATGCTATACTCCTATTGATGCAGCCCAGAATTGCATTGGCTTTTTTAGCTGCTGCATCACACTGCTGACTCATGTCAAGTTTGTGGTCTACCAAGACTCCTAGATCCTTTTCACATGTACTGCTCTCAAGCCAGGTGTCACCCATCCTGTATTTGTGCCTTTCATTTTTTTTGCCCAAGTGTAGTACCTTACATTTCTCCCCTTACATTTCAGTCAGGGATGCCTGACTGAAATGGTCTTCAGTTGGTTTTTGGAATTGTGCTTCCTATTTTGCTTCCCCCCCCCCTCTATCTATCTCTCTCTCTCTATATATATATATATCTCCACAAGAAGACAAGTGCAGATAATATTTCACAGGTCTCTGTCAACCTGCAGTTAAAGGATACAGTTGCTTCTCCTTACTAGCAAAAATGCACAGAGGCATTAACACACTCCAAAGGAGTGAATCATTATAGAGAACAAAAGAAGGTAACTCCTTTTAGGCATTGTTGTTACCTAGGATATGAACACACGCCCAACCATTAACCCTTTATCAAAGAAAATAGGATATAGTCAGCACTACAGACGTTTAACTCGGGAAGAATCTCACTCGGCCACCTGTAACTGGAACAAGGTTAAAGTGCTTTCTTTACTCAACCAACAGGATGCTTAGCATCTGATAAAGGAGCTGAAGAGAAAAGCAGCAATGCAACGCTCCTCTCTAAGCAAAAACAGGCCTTACAAAGGAAACACGGATTCTCTCTACAGGTAGGTAGCCGTGTTGGTCTGCCGTAGTCAAAACAAAATAAAAAAAATTCATTCCAGTAGCACCTTAGAGACCAACTCCTTAACTGCACAATCTTATGGATGTATATTCAGAATTAAGTCCCACTGAGTTTCACAGAGTTTATTCCCAGTAAATAGTTTATAGGATTACAACTGTAATCCTGTTTTCCCTCATTGCTATTGCAACGGTTCCAGGTGTAAGTTAAGCAAACAAAAGAAGGGACATCCTTGCCTAGTATAAATGTGTTATTCAACATTAGGTTCCCAGACTACAACTTCCAACGTTCCCAGAGGAACTATCATTTAGCATGCGTAGAATCTGTGGCTTTGTATATATCAGATTAACCCATCAAACAGGATGAGAGTCGAATCCAAAATTATTTAATGTATACGTCAGACAATTCTAGTTAACACAATCATCAGCCTTTTGAAATGTAGTTATATTGTGTATTGCTTTAGCATTGATGCTGTTCAAGTTTTTACTGAATGAGTGAGTGTTGTATTAAACTATTGTTGTGTTATTTAACTGCTGGAAATGTAAAATCACAGAAGGGACATTTTTCCATATGTGGTGGGATTGCAAAATCATAAATAAATATTGGGAAATGATTTATAATGAAATGAAGAAGATGTTTAAAATAACCTTTGTTTTAAAAAAACCAGAAGCTTTCCTATTAGGTATTATAGGAGTGGCTCTACCAAAATCACAAAGGAATTTATTTATGTATGCAACTACGAATGCACGGACTTTATTAGCACAATATTGGAAAAGAAGAAGGTGTCCCAGCTAAAGAAGATTGGCAAGTTAAACTAATGGAATATGCTGAAATGGCAAAACTGAAAATGAAATTAGGAGGAAGAGACGACAACAAATTTAAGGAAGAATGGAAGGTGTTTATTGCATGTATACAGAAGCATTGTACAGAGGTTAATACATTAGCAGGGTTTTAGAATTACTTGTAATTTTGTTATGAATGGATAATAAGTAATTTAAATGAGATTTTAAACTGAGCAATGGACATGCAGTACATTGATAAATAATGGAACCAAGGAAGGGACTAGGAAGTCAATTTGTTTTGTTTTGTTTTGTTTTTGTATTGTTTTTATTGTTTGTTGTCTTTGGAAAATCAATAAATTGTTAATAAAAAAACCTGTTGTTGTGTTATTTACACCCCTCACCAGGTGGGGCGGTAGATCGCAACTGCCCCCCCTCCTGTGCCCCCCCCTTGTCTCATTTGCCCCCTGCTTTATCTAGTCTGTCTGAAGGCCACAACACTCAGCCAGTGACAGAACACAAAGAACCTTCCTGGGAGGCTTTTAACCAGAGGTTAGATGTCCCCCCTGTCAGGGATGCTTTCGTTGTGATTCCTACACAGCGAATTGGACTAGAGGACCCTCGTGGTCCCTTCCAGCTCTACAATTCTGGGATTCTATGACTGTTGCTTTTTTCAGCCCATTGATGCCTTGCAATGCAATTTTATTATGGAAACAGGGCGTATAATTAACTGTGATTAACAATGCAGGAGGTTGCTGGGTGCCGGCATATAGACAAAAACACACACCTATATAGACAAATGTCTTTTACACGTGAAGGTTACATAAAGCAGCCATCTTCCCAAAGGAATTGGCTAATAATAGACAAGCCTCCCACTCTGCCAGGAGTGCCAACTTGAATGAAATATTCAATAACTGATCACAAGACACAGAGCGCGCACACCATTTGAATAGCAGTAGACATCAACTTTGGCAGAGGATGGGCGCCTCAAATATTTCATTGGAGCGGACAAATGGACATCAGCCCCTAGGAGTTGGCTCCCATGCCCTCTGCCCCCTGCCAACCAGAGATCAGCTCACCTAGGGGACTGAAGATGACTGTGATGCTATAAAGTGATGCTATAAAGGAATTAAGCTATTTCGGTGGTGGAAGTCATGGGCGTACCCAGCGAGGGGCGGGGGGCAGCTGCCCCCCCCCAAAGCAAAAAAATTTTTTAATGGTTATAAAGTGATGAAACGAAACAAAATTAGGTAGGGTGGTGGCGAATAATCAGTATGTAGAGCCACCTAGCGACTGGTAGAGGAATCTATGTCAGCCAGCCATTGGGATTCAAGGGAGGGAGAGGTCTCTAGCGGGCTCTAGCAGAGAGAAGAGGGAATCTTCTAGAGGGGTCTAGTGAGTTCCGCGTCACTAAACTGAGTCGCCCGTCGCTAAACTGAGCTGCCCGCTATTAGTTTACCTTCTTATTTACATTTAGAAGACATGGAGGCTGCCTAAATGGATATAAGAAACTGGTTCCAAAAAGGTAAGTTAAGTCATTTCTGTAGAAAATTAAATTTTAAAGGGTAAAGACCTGGCTCAGAAGTACAATGGGAGAGGACAGACTTGACTGGGTTGTGTTTGATAAGCGTCCATCGGAAATTCTTCAAGGAAAATCAGGACTGGATTGAAACGAAAGTTTTGAACAAATTTTCTTCAAACCCAAGAAAAATGATAATAGTATAAGACATGTAACTAGAATAAAAATTATTATTTTTTCAAGCAAATAATTGTAATAACTACCGTAATAAAGCACTGCTATAATTATATATAATTTTCTTAAAATTTTGGTTTCATTCGCCTTTTCCGTGCTGAACGACCATGGCTTGCCCCCCACCCCACCCTAGTTTTGATCCTGGGTATGCCCCTGGTGGGAGTTCTTTCTCCTTAAAGAGGAAGAGCCTTAATGTCAGGGTCTGGGCAGAGGAGGAATGGGGGAGACTGACTACCAAGCCTGACCCCTTCAGGGAGAAGGAAGAGGAAGGCAGTTTAGATTTACAACAGGGATTTGAGGGAGGTCGCAGCTCAGAGGCAGATGAGGGGAGAAGTCGGGAAATAATGAGAGAGGAGGAAGCAGAAAAGGGGCGACAGCTTACAGACACAGTGTCTTTAGAAAGCAAGACCTACCCCTCTCCCAGAACCCGGCAAGCCTTGAAAGTAGGAGAGCAAAGAGCTAAAAGACAGAAGGCACGTAGCAGTACCCATAGAGGAGAATGACGAGTGAGGAAGTGGGAGAGTCAGGGAGTGGAGATTCATGTGGTACAGCGCCATTATCCAAGAGGCTGGGTGCTATAGCCTCTCTCTGTGAAGATTGAATTAAAAAAGGAAGGTAAGAAACTTTTCCTTGTCTTTATACTTTTCTGGGCAACCAGGCAGGAGCTGCTGGCAGAATCCTGACATTTAGCCTGAGCGGCAATTGACCAGTGAGATAATTCATTGAACAATCCACCTCAGTGTTTTCTTTTTCTTGGTGGATCAACAAAGCATCTCTTCTACAACAGAGACATATTTATCATTTAGGCTTCACAGGCTAGAAGCTTTTGAGAACTTCTACCCGGACTTCAATAATTTCCACTATCCTAGCCAACCTAGGTCTGTCATTTAAGCTAGTCCCTCGAGTGAAAGAGAGCTGGCTGCCTACGTTTCAGGTTAAGTACGGACTTCCGGAACCAATTACACTCACTCGGGTTAAGTACGCTTCAGGTTGAGTACTCTGCGGACCCGTCTGGAACAAATTAATCCACTTTCCATTACTTTCAATGGGAAAGTTTGCTTCAGGTTAAGTACAGACTTCCGGAACCAATTGTGTTTGTAAACCGAGGTACCACTGTATATCATCCAAAACCGGTTTGAAGTCCATACCGTGGTATAAGTTTCATAAGTTTTGACCCGGCAATATATCGCGAATCATGGTGTGTGTGTGTGTGTGTGTGTGTGTGTGTGTGTGTGTGTGTGTGTGTGTACTATGGAAAAATCACAGTGAGGGGGAAACTGTGAAGCCAGGCAGCGCCTCTACATAGCTCCATCCTTATTTCAGACATCGTGAGATATCGTTCTATCGCAATGATTAGCTGGTGCTGTATCACGGTGTTGAAAACCAGGTATCGCCCAGCCCTAGTCTGGAAGTACTTTAAGCCTTGCAAGTGATTTTCCACCACCTGCTTTGTTTGCATATTTATATGGAGTTTCCTCTGCTTCCTGGATTCTCATTCCTGGTTTCCTCCCGCATACAGTCTCATTAAGTTCAACAACACTACTTACTCCCAAGTAGGCATGTATAGGTTTCCGCCTTAATCATTTTGATCTCATCTTCATCACTCAAGCTCAGGACAGACCTTTTCTTCTGAAGAAATGATGGCTTTATTTTCCTGTGTGAGTACATAGCTACATGTTTGGTTGCCAACGCCACTCACATTCCTCATTCCAGCTTGATTCATGTCTTATATTTGTTCTTTCTCCAGGTAAATCATATAATCACCCTTTCCCTTCTTTCAATATTACATTGGGTGCTGCTTCCATTACAACATTTTGAACAGGCTGTTCTTGCGAACACTCCCTTTGTTCTCGCATTCCTCTAATAAGCAGCCTAAAAAAAGCTTGTCGAGGTGTTCTGTTGTAACAGTTGCATTTAGTGCTTGGAGCCAACAAAAGGATTATTTAAGGAAAGCAAATATCTAACTTCTGTTCATTCTGAATGTACACATCCAAGGTTATTTTAGATACGTCATTGCTAGGTAATCAGAATCAACATTTAATTCTCAACATTTTCCCCTCTAAAATTGAGCTACGCCTTGGAGAACACCAGCAAATAAAGAGGTCTGCAAAAGTGGATATCCTTCAAAATAAGCCCCCCCCCCATATGGGACAAAACCACCCAGAAATTAGTTGCTGAAAAGTGTGCATGCATATACAACCCCACCATTCTTCCTCAACAATTCACTTTGAACAATTCCGAGCTGGGAATTTGGGCATAGCAATGGGTGAAACTGTCAATTTTGATTGATTTTCCAATGTTGCCCAATTTTACACATTTTTGCAAAGCATATTTTCCTTTGGCAAATTGCATTTTCATTTTATTTCTTCACCGATATATGCATTTTGTACGCTCTCTAGCTCGGTGTGTGCATTTTTGCACACATCGGGTGGCTGGAGAACAGCATTGCAGGATGGGTCGGAAGTATGAATTTCAAAGGGTGCCCATGTGGTGTGGGAACTCAGTGCCGGATTTATGTATTTGCTAAACAAGCTATAGCTTAGGGCCCCACTCTCTTGGGGCCCCTGAAAAAATTATGAGTCTTTGTAAATTGTGTTTCTAAAGGAACATTTGTTATTGCCAAATGCCAATGTGTTTGCATTATTAAGTTTTGTTATGAATAAAAAATCATTTTAAGATAGAGCTTAATAATTATTTCACTATTAATAGACTCTCTTGGGGGCCCCGAAAAAATTATGAGTCTTTGTAAATTGTGTTTCTAAAGGAACATTTGCTATTGCCAAATGCCAATGTGTTTGCATTATTAAGTTTGTTATGAATAAAAAAATCATATTAAGTTAGAGCTTAATAATTTCACTATTAATAGACTTCTTCTTAATTGTATTTCACTATTAATAGACTTCTTCTTAATTGTATTTCAGTTCAACAATTACTTTGATAAAATACATTTTTTGTTATGTGCAAATGGCTTTAGATACCTATTGGGTCCATAAATTAAAGGTAAAGGACCCCTTACAGTTAAGTCCAGTCGCAGACGACTCTGGGGTTGCGGCGCCCATCTTGCTTTACAGGCCGAGGGAGCCGGCGTTTGTCCGCAGACAGTTTTTCCGGGTCATGTGGCCAGCATGACTAAGCCACTTCTGGCACAACGGAACACCGAAACCAGAGCAGTGCACGGAAACGCTGTTTACCTTCCCGCCGCAGCGGTACCTATTTATCTACTTGCACTTTGACGTGCTTTTGAACTGCTAGGTTGGCAGGAGCTGGGACAGAGCAACGGGAGCTCACCCCGTTGCGGGGATTCGAACCACCAACCTTCTGATCAGCAAGCCCAAGAGGCTCAGTGGTTTAGACCACAGCACCACCCGCGTACATATAGCGTATATTCAACACAAAAAAACAGTGACAATTAGTTGTTGACAAAGGACAGCTGGACATATAAAGGGCCCCATTACCTTCAGTAGCCTAGGACCTCATCAAACCTAAATCCGGCCCTGTGTGGTGTCATGTAACAGCAGTTCCCCAAAACTTTCTCATCCCTCCCAGCGTTGAAGCCTGGGCATTGCTGCTGCGCCTCATTGACAGCTGCGAAAGGAAAGGGCAGCAAACAGTCGACACCCATAAGCCCACCTCTGCCTCCCCCTCGTTCACCTTTGCAAACCACCCAGAACAAACTTCCCACCCTCAGTGACTCATGCTATCGCCTCCCATGGACTCAAATGACCCTTTGCCAACCTCTTCATACATCCAAGAGGGTCACACACCCTCTTCCGCCCTGCCCTCCAAGCGCTTCTCCACTTGCTACTGAACTGTCAATTTCCTTCTGGGTAGAGTGTATAGACACACAGCTTTAGGGCTAAATTTAGATGTGATGTTTAATGCCTCTTTGTACTTATCCTGCTTGGTTTTTGGTTTGTTTTTTAATGCAAATAGCAGCCACAGGGAAAGGTGGGCTGATAATTACTAGGATCACAGCAGGCAGGGGTGGGATTTTAACACTTTCCACTGCTGCCCAAAGTGGTTCCCTTTGAAGTCCTTCTTTGTGATGTCATAAGAAGAGACCTGCGGGGATCAGACCAAAGGCTTACCTAGAACAACCCGAAACCCACAAGCAGGGCAATCCCACTGTTCTTCCATAGCGACTAGTGTTCGCTTGTCCTGAATGGGGTGACTGTGCCCCTGAAGGACCGGGCGCAGGTTAATTCTGTGTCCAGGGCAGCTGTTTATCAGCTCCATCTGGTACGCAGGCTGAGACCCTACCTGCCCGCAGACTGTCTCTTCAGAGTGGTGCATGCTCTGGTTATCTCCCACTTGGACTACTGCAATGTGCTCTACGTGGGGCTACCTTTGAAGGTGACCCGGAAACTACAACTAATCCAGAATGTGGCAGCTAGACTGGTGACTGGGAGTGGCCGCTGAGACCATATAACCAATGGCATAGGAAGAGAAGTGTGTGGGGAGCGCACTGTCCTCGGCAGCGCGATCCCGGTGGGGTGCCGTCATGACTGCCCCACCCCCACCCCGCCTGCTCTGCCCCGCCCCCCAGTGCCAGAGCATGAAGCTCCACCATTGCATATAACACCAGTCCAGAAAGATCTACATTGGCTCCCAGTACATTACCGAGCACAATTCAAAGTGTTGGTGATGACCTTTGAAGCCCTAAATGGCCTCGGCCCAGTATACCTGAAGGAGCGTCTCCACCCCCATCGCTCAGCCCGGACACTGAGGTCCAGCTCCAAGGGCCTCCTGGCGGTTCCCTCACTGTGAGAAGTGAGGCTACAGGGAACCAGGCAGAGGGGCCTTCTCAGTAGTGGCGCTCGCCCTGTGGAACGCCCTCCCACCAGATGTCAAGGAAATAAACAACTATCTGACTTTTAGAAGACACCTGAAGGCAGCCCTGTTTAGGGAAGTTTTTAATGTTTGATGTTGAATCAAATACAGTGGTACCTCGGTTTAAGAACAGTCCGGTTTAAGAACGATTTGGTTTACAAACTCCGCAAAACCAGAAATAGTGTCCTGCTTTGAGAACTTTATCTCAGTCTAAGGACGGAATCCGAATGATGGAAGGGCACTGGCGGCGGGGAGCCTCATTAGAGAAAGCGCGCCTTGGTTTAAGAACGGTTTTGGTTTAAGAACAGACTTCTGGAACGGATTAAGTTCGTAAACCGAGGTACCACTGTATTCTGTTGGGAGCCGCGTTGTTGTTGTTGTTGTTGTTGTTGTTGTTGTTGTTGTTGTTGTTGTTGTTATATAAAATACATAATGACTAGGGTGCTTGGGGTGTTAGGGGAGGGGCAGTGCCTTTGGTCGCGGACACATTGTGCTCCTTGTTGTTGTTGTTGTTGTTGTTTAATCGTTTAGTCGTGTATGACTCTTCGTGACCCCATGGACCAGAGCACGCCAGGCACTCCTGTCTTCCACTGCCTCCCGCAGTTTGGTCAAACTCATGTTCGTAGCTTCGCAAACACTGTCCAACCATCTCGTCCTCTGTCGTCCCCTTCTCCTAGTGCCCTCCATCTTTCCCAACATCAGGGTCTTTTCCAAGGATTCTTCTCTTCTCATGAGGTGGCCAAAGTATTGGAGCCTCAGCTTCACGATCTGTCCTTCCAGGGAGCACTCAGGGCTGATTTCCTTAAGAATGGATAGGTTTGATCTTCTTGCAGTCCATGGGATTCTCAAGAGTCTCCTCCAGCACCATAATTCAAAAGCATCAATTCTTCGGCGATCAGCCTTCTTTATGGTCCAGCTCTCACTTCCATACATCACTACTGGGAAAACCATAGCTTTAACTATACAGACCTTTGTAGGCAAGGTGATGTCTCTGCTTTTTAAGATGCTGTCTAGGTTTGTCATTGCTTTTCTCCCAAGAAGCAGGCGTCTTTTAATTTCGTGACTGCTGTCACCATCTGCAGTGATCAAGGAGCCCAAGAAAGTAAAATCTCTCACTGCCTCCATTTCTTCCCCTTCCATTTGCCAGGAGGTGATGGGACCAGTGGCCATGATCTTGGTTTTTTTGATGTTGAGCTTCAGACCATATTTTGCGCTCTCCTCTTTCACCCTCATTAAAAGGTTCTTTAATTCCTCCTCGCTTTCTGCCATCAAGGTTGTGTCATCTGCATATTGTGCTCCTTATGGAGTAGTTTTTCCATCTTTCGTCCCCACCCTGCATTCAACTTTCACCTGTAGCTCCTAGAAGTTGTCAACATGCGACATCGGCCACACCCTGGGTACGTCTTCAACTGGCCGGCTAAACTAGGTGAGGGTAGCTGATGGGGTTCAAGCCCTTCTATGAGTTAAATACTTTTCCTGCATTTGAAGACAGGCTCCTGCAGATTGAAGGAGGAGAACAATAGTGGGTCCAGCATTCCTAGTATCCACAATTAGCTATAGGTCAGGTCCATTTAAATCAATGGGACTTACTTCTGAGTAGGCATTTGACACACTTTAAATAGTTGGGATCTTCACTTCTAGAGATGTATGAAGCACAGTAGATTTAAATTTTAAAACCATAAAGGCAATTACTGAAAATCTGAAAAGGTGGAAATCCTGAAAGATTCTCACAATAAATATCCACCCCTTTCTGGTGCATATTATTAGAGGCTTGCCTTTAACCAATCCTGAGTAGTAGTTTCATTAATTGAATATATTGCTTCATTACTTTCTTTGGGGGGGGGGGAAGCAACACTGAATAGTTTATAACAAATGATGGCTAGTAATGTCACCAAAACCCCAAATCAGAAGTCAAATCTACTATGTTCATGATTCTCAAACGTATTTACAAACCAATTAACTTTGGTATTTTACAAATGCTCCTTTTTGAGGGGTGGAGAAAGGGGGCTATTTGGGATTCCAACAGGATTTTGGCACAGCCCTTGGCCCTGTGGCGTGGCTCTATTGTCTTCTCTTCGGTGGAGTGCTCTGTGACGCAGGCAGTGACATGGCGGGTGACGTATTAATTCACATTTTTATCCTCCCTTCTTGCCTGACCTGCTCACACCTCTGACGTTCCCTTTCCTGCAGTATGGGCCCCCTGCTGCCCGTTGAAGCACTGTCTGTTAGAAGGTCAACGAACAGCTGTACACGAACAGCAAAACTTTTTGCCACATGGTAAGAAGGTGGTGGACCGCTGCCACTCTTTGGTTAGCAGTTGGCCACTGTGAGAACAGGATGCTAGACTAGATGGGCCATTGGCCTGATCCAGCAGGCTCTTATTTTATCGTAGTGGTGGTACCTTTCTTCCTCTCCAATCTTCCGTAGTCCAATTCCCCACCTTCCCATCAAACCCCCGGCCCTGTAAATACAGGGAAAGGTCTCATCCAGGCTTCTGTTTGTCCCTCCACTTTCCCCCAGGGAAACCCAATCTTAGCCTACCACCAGTGGCGTAGCATGGGGGGTAAGGGGGTGGTTGCTCCAGGTGCAAAATTGTTAGGGGTGGGAAAACTCAACACCCGGTACTGCCTCAATACAGTGGTACCTCGGTTTGAGTACACAATTGGTTCCAGAAGTCTGCACTTAACCTGATGCGTACTTAACCTGAAGCGAACTTTCCCATTGAAAGTAATGGAAAGTGGATTAATCCATTCCAGACGGTCCGCGGAGTACTTAAACTGAAGCGTACTTAACCTGAAGCGAACTTTCCCATTGAAAGTAATGGAAAGTGGATTAATCCGTTCCAGACGGGCCCGCGGAGTACTTAAACTGAAAGTACTCAAACCGAGGTGTACTTAAAGCTGCTTGCTTCCGTCCCTGGTCTCCACTGAAAATGGCTTCTGCATGCGAACCTCTCCACACAATGGGATGACCCTTCTTTTCTTATCTCTGTGACTGTGATCTCCTGGGTGATGGGGACGCTGTTAGGCAGTTGAATGTGCAGGCATACTCCATCTGTTTCCTGCCCTCCCCTCCTTCTCTGTGGCCTCAGGAGCCGGCAACCCACGCTATGCCACTGTTTGCCACTGAGTCAGAGCAAATGTCAATCGGGTCACAATTCACATTTCAGTATGGTTCTCAGGGTCTGGGTGTGTTGCTGTTGATTCCTTCTTTTTCAACTGCATGGAGCAGCCCATCTCACAGCGGCACTTTTGTCCTGGACTCTATAACACCCTTTTAGCCTTTGCTAACCCGGATCCAGCCAGATGTTTTGGCCTCAGCCAACACTTGCTGAATAAACAGTGAAACGGATTATCAAGAAGACACCCCCAGTCATATTGCAAAGAGCTTGCATCAGTAAACTGAAGAAACTTAATTAGATAGCATTGACAGGTGAAACTAAGATCGCATTGTTTGTTGTTGGCATCTGTCTGTCTCGAGAGACAATGGAGTGTATCTCCCGGGGTGAAGTCAAACTGATGCATTAGCAGCACCGAAGTAACCTCCCCGGGGCCCAAGCTTGGGGAGTGTGCCTGGAGGTCCTGGGCTGCCCTCTCGGCCTCGCTGATTTGGTCCAAAGGAAAGCAGAGCAATATGTTTGGCACCATCTTGGCTGCAGGAGTTGCTGGAAGGAGGCATACAAGGCGCCATCCAACCGTCTTAGGGACTCCACTCCGGAAATGTTTAGGGTTTACTCCTTAGCTTTTTCTTCTCTAGGCAGTGGGTCAGTGGACAAATAATATAAAATGGATTTAAAGCCAGTTCTCAATGCTGTATGACATGGGTAGGCAAACTAAGGCCTGGGGGCTGGATCCGGCCCAATCGCCTTCTAATTGCTGGTATGCCCCCCGCAGAGGACATTAAGGTCCACAAATAATAACATACTGGAGATCCCGAGTCACAAGGTGGTTAGACTGGCCTCGACCAGGACCAGGGCCTTCTCAGTACTAGCCCCGACCTGGTGGAACGCTCTCTCTCAGGAGGCTAGGGCCCAGCGGGAGTTGTCATCTTTTCGTAGGGCCTGCAAGTCAGAGCTGTTCCGCTTAGCCTTTGGACTGACTCAGTCTGACTCCGGTGTTACCCTCCCCTAAGGTTTTATCCTACAGATATTTAAATGAGGTTCCACTTGTAGATTCCTAATTTTAAAATTGAATTTTAACATTGTATTTAATCTGTATTTTAATTGAATTGTTTCTTTTATGTTTGCTTTGATATTCTTGTTGTTAGCTGCCCTGAGCCCGGTCTTGACTGGGAAGGGCGGGGTATAAATAAAATTAGTAGTAGTAGTAGTAGTAGTAGTAGTAAATCCAGCCCGTGGACGGTCCAGGAATCAGCGTATTTTTACATGAGTAGAATGTGTCCTTTTATTTTAAATGCGTCTCTGGGTTATTTGTGGGGCACAGGAATTCGTTCATTTTTTTCCTTCAAAATATAGTCCAGCCCCCCACAAGGTCTGAGGGACAGTGGACCAGCCCCCTGCTGAAAAAGTTTGCTGACCCCTGCTATATGACAAGTTTGTGCGAGAGAGTTGCCTGTGATGGGCAGCGATTTTTGTTTTGCATGGAGGGCCTGAAGTGTCCTAGTCACACGGAGATCCCATTCCATGGACCTAAAGATGGAAAAGGCGTAATTCAAGGCAACAAGTGGGACCTGCAACAAAATGTTGCAGCATATCCTCACATACTTTCGTTCAGACAGCTGGTTATGCCCTGCTTCAGGCTACTCCATTGCATTCCTCCACCCTCATTTGTTTATTTTCTAACTGACAGTCAACATTCCCTGAGAACTAAGCATGCCTGGTCTTCCTTAGGCTGTGTTTGGGGGGATGTTCCCTTCAGTTCTATTTAAATTGTACTTCTGCTAATGTTGGGGTTCACCTAAATGATAAAGGTAAAGGGGCCCCTGACCATCAGGTCCAGTCGTGTCCGACTCTGGGGTTGCGGCGCTCATCTCGCTCTATAGGCCGAGGGAGCCGGCGTTTGTCCACAGACAGCTTCCGGGTCATGTAGCCAGCATGACAAAGCTGCTTCTGGCGAACCAGAGCAGTGCATGGAAACGACGTTTACCTTCCTTCCCACTGTAGCGGTACCTATTTATCTACTTGCATTTTGACGTGCTTTTGAACTGCTAGGTTGGCAGGAGCTGGGACCGAGCAACGGGAGCTCACCCCATTGCAGGGATTCGAACCGCCGACCTTCTGATCAGCAAGCCCTAGACTCTGTGGTTTAACCCACAGCGCCACCTGGGTCCCTTGCTGATACCTACCTCTTATTTATCAATAGGCTCATTTTGATTCAATTTCTGTTGACACAGATTCCTCCATTCTTTCCATTTTTCCCCCTTTTGCTCCTCTGCTTTCTCCAGGAAAGCCCACATACTTCCAGAGTTTGCTTTTAGACGGATCTCCTTTGTGAACCATCATAGGGAGCAAGTTCAGGTGTGAAGTCACATTATTGCATCATCTTTATTTCCGTCTTTCACAGGTGCTAAACCATCAAACATCTTTTTCCCCAAGGCTGCTTCTGATTTCTGAATTATACCTATACCATCCAAACACCAGATCTGCTTGATAGGGCCTTTCTAGAAATCATTCTAAAAATCTGCTTGCATTCGTGCTCACCAGAGAAAAGAGGATGGGAGAAAGGCTTTACACGATGTGGGATTTTGTTGTCAGCTCAGCAGGACTTCTCGGAACTGTGTCTTTGCCCATAGTATAATTGAGCAAGCAGTGCCAAAGGGAGTAGCTTCTGGGAATTGAAGAAAGTTTTGCAGTCTGGGAACAGTGGTGAGGGAAGGTGTGCTAACCAACCAGAAACGTTTAGCTCTCGGTCTTAATCCTTTGGGTGGTAGTGAATGTGAAGCAGCAGGGAGGGAAATCCTCCTCACTGAGATCTAGCCACATGAAATTTAAACCTCTGTAAGATTTCCCTCACCAGATGAAAGGGGATGTTCACCCTCTGTTTCACTAGAATGTCATTTCCTTGAAAATGACATTGCCAAAACACTGAAAAGACTCTCTTTGAAATTCTAAGTTTTTAGGCTGTTGTTATTGCATTGCTGACTTTCTTTAAATTGCTCTAGTTGTTCTTAATTACTGATCTTATTGTTCCTTTGCTGTTTTTGCATTCCTATTAGCCACTCATTCTGAAAACCTCTGGGTTGAAGAACAGAATAACAATATTTAGGATAGTTTTAGAGCTTATCATGTGTGTCTAACCCAGAATCCCTTCCAGAGAGCCAGCATTTTCCTGATAATTGTCTCCCCATAAAATGTCCTTCATGCTCATGAAATATCTAATACCTAAGGTCCGCCTTGTTACCTCTTGCACTAATTACAGTTATTACCTGGCTAGACAAACGAGTCACAGGCTTATAATTCCATCGCGAAACAGAGACATCTCTGGGGATCCTTGCCGTTTCATTGTATGCAAATCTTTCACCTCTAGAACCAAACCTGAGTCAGGACTTTGGGGAACATGCCTCTATTGCAAAGACCAGGGGTGGAGAACTTTTTTTTTTCCAATCCAAGGCCCACATTACCTCATGGACAACTTTCCAAGGGCTGCGGCAGAAGGAAAAGGGGGTGGAGCAAAGGGTGCATCTCAACATAGTTGGATGCACTGCAGCCTTGCAAATGTCAGGCATGCATATTCTCCCCCCCTCCATGCATGCAAGAGGCGTTATCATGGTTCACGGCAGGGCCGGCTCTAGGTGTAGGCTGGGTGGTGCGGCGCACCAGGGCGCCGGCCCGGCAGGGGGGACGCCGTGTTGCGCCCTGCGCCCGCCCACCAGCCACGCCAAGAAACGGGCTAATGCTGCCAATTTCTTCAAAAGTCCAATACAAAACAAGCAGCACGCAAGGGCACAAGATTCAATCAAGTTTCAATCAAGTATTATTAATCCAAAAAGAAAACAATAAGAGAACCATATACAAGTGCTGACACAGAAGCCAAAATCAAACGTTAAACAGATAGCATGTACAGCAAAGTGGCAGCAGGTCGAACGAGGTGTCAATGGTAGACAGGCTGCCGGCGTTTTTCGCCTGTTTCGCCCATATGACGGGCTTCTTCAGTAGTTTCTCCTGAAGTTTCTCCTGCTGCCACTTTGCTGACCGCTATATAGCTTCAAAGACCATAAAGACTGGTTTGCCTTTTGGTATTTATTTGTACATGCTATCTGTTTAACGTTTGATTTTGGCTTCTGTGTCAGCACTTGTATATGGTTCTCTTATTGTTTTCTTTTCGGATTAATAATACTTGATTGAAACTTGATTGAATCTGGTGCCCTTGCGTGCTGCTTGTTTTGTATTGGACGCCAAGAAACGGGGCAGAGCGGGGCCGCCAGAGCGATCTCGGCACCACGGCGCCAGGGCGCGCGGCACGCTTGAGGCGGCCCTGGTTCAAGGACACAGTTCAGCCAGACCAAAGCACTCAAGGAGGGCATGGAGCAGGGCTGGCGAAGGCTGTGTCTTTGTGGCATACAGTGGTTACAGGCGCTTCAGGGCGTCTCAGGGCAGTTCACAGAAAAGACCAGCATATAAACCACAAAATATATAATCAAAACCACAACCCAATAACATCCCCCTAAAAAAAAAGCCACATTTTTAAAGGGTATAGGGTATAGGATGTCAATAAGGTCAACCAAAGGCCTGGTTAAAAAGGAACGTTTTTGCCTGGCGCCTAAAGGTGCATAACGAAGGCGCCAGGTGAACTTCCCTGGGGAGAACCTTCCACAGACGGGGAGCCACTGCAGAGAAGGCCCCGTTCTCGTGTTGCCACCTTCTGGTCCTCTCGAGGAGGAGGCACACGAAGGAGGACCTCGGAAGATGATATTAGGGTCCGGGTAGGTTCATATGGAAAGAGGCGGTCTTTGAGGTATTGTGGTCCTGAGCTGTTTAAGGTTGTAACCATAAGTTTCTGCAAGTAAAGTTTTTAAATGTTGAAGTCTGGCCGTTAGTTTAATTTCCAAAGAATGGTGTCAGTTTGCAGAGGCGGAGCTAGCTGCTCTGGCACCCGGAGCAGCGCACATGCTGTGTACCCAGGGGCGGGGCTAGCTGTCCGCAGGGGCGGGACGAGCATCCCAGGGTGGCAGGGCGGCGATGTCACCCACCCCTCAGGGATGACACCCGGGGCGGACCGCACCCACCGCACCCCCCCTTCCTCCGCCAGTGTCAGTTTGGGCTTCTTAACAGCAATTTCACTACCCTTACTTCAACATGGAAGCCGACCAGTGTACAACTACATGAACAAAGACCCACACCCTGCAGGTGTTTCTGCCAAATATGTAGGCATCGGGGCTACTCAGCACAGTCTTGGTCCTGGCTTCCCCATACAGCAGGTGTGAGGAACCTTTGGCCCTCCAGATGTTCCTGAAGTGGTTAGAGCGTTGGGCCAGGACCCAGGAGACCAAGGTTCAAATCCCTACTCTGGCATAAAGCCCATTGGGTGACCATGGGACGGTCACTATCTCTCAGCCTGGCCTGCTTCAGAGGGCTGTTGTGGAGATAAAAATGGGAAGACGCATGTACGCTCTGTGGAGGAAAGGTGGGGAAGAAATGCAATATTGGTTCGTTGGTTGGTTGGAAGCCAGTTTTTGTTGCATTGGGCAAGATAAAAGAACTAGCCGCTGCCACCACCAACAACAACAACAACAACAACAACAACTATTATTATTATTATTATTATTATTATTATTATTATTATTATTATTACATTTGAGCTCAAAGTTATTTTCCTGAGACAGTCATAAGAAAACCAGGGCAGCAGAGTTTGTCTGTTCTCTTTTCTGACCGACCTCTGTATTCTGTAAAAATAAATAAATTAGTCTGTTTGCTTCACAGTTAATGTGGCCAAGATGTAAGCAATACTATGGAGCCATCCCATTTGCCTTGGTAAGTAAACTGGGTGACTCCATAGAGGCTGATGTATTGATTGTTTCCCTCACCTTGCCTCTTGCTTGTCTCAATGCCCAGCTACTCAGAAGAAGATTCCTTTGCGGATCATCACGTTGGCTCCCGATTGGCTGGTTGTGATGTAACCTGACTTCTGAAGAAACTTCTAGGAAACAGGAGGAGGAGGATTTTCTCGCCAGTTCTGTGAACCATGCACCCATGTTGTTCACAACAGCAGATTCCTCTTCTTTGTCTTCAAGTCTGCCTTACCTAATCCCAGTTTTCCCAACAAGGGATTTTTAGCTTCTGTTGTGGCAAGACCTATCCTTTCGTGGCATTGCCCCATCTTTCATTCCCCACCCAGGATCTTTTATTTGAAAAGCGGCATTCCAAAATATAGTGCCTGCAAATTGTTTGCCATTCCACGCAAAAGCGTTTTTAATCTTGAAATTCCAGGGAGGGGATTTTTTATTTTGTACATTTGGATTTTAAAAAAATATATAAGGATGTACTACAGAAACAAAAAAAAGGCAAAACCCCAAAGACTTGTTCGGGGCGGTCGGATGCAGTCCTGCTTTCAATACTGGTCACACTGCTTTGTATCCGGTCAGTGCACATTCCATAACTTCCTGCTGAAATCCACAACTTTTAATATCAGAAATGTCTTGGTTCGTTTTTGCCCTGCTTTTGTTGCACTATAGCCGTTGCAGACAGCAATAACGTGGTATCATCGGGGAGGCATCACAGAACTAAAGCGGAATAAATCTGCTGTCGGTGCACTGATATTGTGCCAAGACCATGCTGCAGAATAATCTCAGGGTCATAGCTTCAAGCCCCATGGCGGGCAAAAGATTGCAGGTCCAACTCTAAAATTCTGTGATTCTATGAATATACCAACAATAAAACAGCAGGCTGAGAAGGCCCTGTGATGCAAAGACTAGTATTTGAACACTTTTTGAAACAAAAAAAACCATCTCCCTCACCCCTTTTAAAGGCACTTATAGAATCCCCAAGCTTCTTGCAGACATTCTTCACGGAAGCAAGTTTAATCTTTACAAAGGAAAAAGTGTCAACATGGAAGTATAAAAGCATTAATCTTGTCCCTTCCTCCTGGGCACACAGGTCTGAGGGTGAAGTTCTCTGGAGAATTCCGTGAGCTTGATCTTTCCATCTGAGAAGCGGAAACTAGCTGAACTGCAGCACTTTCACAAAGTGAAACTTGGCATCCTTTTTCAGCCTGCAAACTGAGATACAGCTTCTTCCAGGGAACTAATATCCTCCTGTTATTCTGGCCAAACAGGTTCATCTTCAGTTCACAGGCATGAGGTCACACAATGAAGGTTTCATCCCACGGCTGGTTTCCCCCCCCCCTCCCCCTGGAACAATGTTTCCCGATATACCCAGATAATTGGAGTACACATGAAAAGAAGTCTCCCAGGGATGCAAGGCAGGAAACGCCCGATGAAGTTATTCCAACGCGCTGTGCCACACAAAGAGTAAGATCTACAGCAGAGATGGAGAATCTTCAAAGATGCTGCAGGATTACAGCTCGCAGAACCCCTCGCTGGATTAAATGGGGCTGATGGGAGCTGGAATCCAACAACATATTGAGCATGTCGGATATGTGCATGGTGTCAGGAGCAAGCCAGCAGTAAATCACACTGTGCAAGTTGGAGTTAACTCTTTATTAGCAAAAACGCAATCTGTACAAGGAGTGTCAGGCCTAACGAGGACAGAAACCCATCTCCCCAATGAAGCAGGTGAAGGACTGAAGGTCCCTGCCTCCCCACAGCTTCTCAAGTCCCCTCCTCTCCAGGGTTGCTTCCCCAAGCAATCGGGGACTGCGCCTGCATGAAAACTGAGGCTGCTCTGCCCTTTTCATGCCTCTACTGGTTCTGGAAGACAGGAGGGAGAGGAGCTAGTTGCAGCAGGAGGGGGACACACCTGTGCCACTTCACTAGTTGGACTCATCTCTGCCTCTTGCCCCCCCCCCCACCCTCAAATTTCATTTGCCTGCTTCAGCCTCTGCCTCTGATTCTGGGCTTCTCTCTACCACAGACTCTCCCAGCTCACTAAGTCCTGTTACTTCTTCTTCAGGTTCTGACACCTTCTCTTCCCAGTTTGCTCCCTCTTCTCCCTCTGACCACTCATCATTGTCCCACCATCAATCCCCAGGCTCTGAGCCTTCTTCCCCTGGGGGTTCCACTGCCCCACCCCCAGTTCCTCCCAACATTTCTCTGTGTCCAACCAGTCCAGGACACAAAGGCACTTAAAAGAAGTACCAAAGATGCATTTATGATTTTAGGGCAAAGAGTAAAGTGTGTGTGTGAGAGAGAGAGAGATTCTAAATGGGTTCAAGGAAATAACACCATATAAACCAGGCATAGGCAAACTCCGGCCCTCCAAATGTTTGGGACTACAATTCCCATCATCCCTAGCCTTACCTTCCAAGTCCCAGACTGCAGAATCCGGGACTTGCAGCCGTGTGACACCGAAAGTTGCGTCAACGTAACTTCCGGTGTCGTTTTGCCCTTCTATGGGCACCAAAAATGGCAGCCGCCGCCAGCTTCGAAAGTCGCTTGTACGCATGTCAGGAAGTGCGTTGACACAACTTCCGGTGTCGGCAGCGGCCATTTTTCGTGCCCATAGATGGGTGGAGCGACACCGAAAGTTGCGTCGACACACTTCCTGACATGCATACAAGCGACTTTCGAAGCTGGCGGAGGCCATTTTTGGTGCCCATAGAAGGGCAAATCGCAAAGAAAAAAAATGGCCGCCAGCAGGAGAAAATAACGGAGAAAAACGGGAGACGAAGTGATATGGGGGACCACCGGGAAAAGGTAAGTAAAAAACGGGGGGTTTCCCGGGGAAAACGGGGTACTTGGCAGCTATGTCCCTAGCTAACAGTACCAGTGGTCAGGGATGATGGTAATTGTAGTCCCAAACATCTGGAGGGCCGGAGTTTGCCTATGCCTGAATAAACAGTTTATGCATTCTACAATCTCACATGTTGTGTTTTCTCACAATGCAGTCTCTGCACACCAAGGGTTTCCCTTAGTCTTAACCAAAGAAAAAAACCCATCTCTTTCTTGGCAGGTTGGGAGCAATGCTGAAGCCTGGATCAGTGTTAACGTCAAACTTTTAATATTATGTCACACTACTGATTGCTTATCTTATCTTAATTTGCAGGGCCCAACCCTATCCAAGTGTAATGATAACTTGGTCTGCTATGCTTTGACATTCTAAACCTTTAATTCCAAAAAAAAACAAAAAAAAAAACAGCTTCTTGTAAAGCTTATCTTGAGGTGCAGAGGGCAATCTTGTACATGCTTATCCAAAAACAAATAGTGCAGATTAACTATTCAGGGTTCTCGGGACATCAGACTTGCAGAGCTGCTTGGCTCCATTCGTCAATTCCAAAAAATACATTAAAAAATCATTCATTTTAAACAGGAATGCATGTTTACTCATTTATGCAGGACTGGACTCCTCCTTTATCCTGCTCTCTTCTGTGTTACCTCGGCGGGGGGGGGGGGGAGGCTGTATATGTTGGTTTTCCAATCTGAGGTTTGCTTTGACACATTTCTGCATCACTTTGCAATTTCCCCTAATGCGCATTTTTGCAAGCAATGCTCCCTCACGTAATGCATTTTTGTATGCTGTTTTCACTTGTATAATATGCATTACAGGTAGGTAGCCGTGTTGGTCTGAGTCGAAGCAAAATAAAAAAATTCCTTCAGTAGCACCTTAAAGACCAACTAAGTTTATATTTTGGTATGAGCTTTCGTGTGCATGCACACTTCTTCAGATACACTAGAAACAGAAGTGTCAGACCCTATATATATACAGAGGGTGGTGGGGGTGGGTGGCCATCTACAGGTTTACCACTCCCATCAGCCCATCACCCATTCCCACCCACCCCCACCACCCTCTGTATATATATATAGGGTCTGACACTTCTGTTTCTAGTGTATCTGAAGAAGTGTGCATGCACACGAAAGCTCATACCAAAATATAAACTTAGTTGGTCTTTAAGGTGCTACTGAAGGAATTTTTTTATAATATGCATTGTTCCTCACACTTTCCCCTCCTAGTTGTCTTCCTTTGTCTTCCTGTTGGCAAGTGAAGACCTTCTTATTCCAGCAGGTTTTGAGAACCGACTGTTTTAATGAAAGTGTTGTGCTGTATTATGGCAATTATCTGTATAGTTTTAATAGATGAGAGAGAGAGAGAGAGAGAGAGAGAGAGAGAGAGAGAGAGAGAGAGAGAGAGAGAGAGAGAGAGAGAGCTTTAATTCTATGAATGTTTAATTGTTTTTTAATCATGGATGTGGGTGTTTTCCTATGTTTTTAGCAGTTCTTATTCTAACTGCAAGTTCCTGTCAAGGGAAAAGGTGGAGTATAAACAAATATATAACAATTATAATAATCATAAAGTCATTAGGGAGGCTCATTAAAATGCAAGCTAGAGCAAACTTCCCCCCATTCCTAGTTATCTTATGGTGTTACACAGACCCTATAACTGTTTCCTCAAGTCTTGTGGCATAGCTGCCAAGTATCCCGTATCCGCCGGGAAAACCCCTTTTTTCTTACCGTTTCCCGGTGGTCTCCCGTTTGGTGAAAAATCCCGGTATTGTCCCTTAAATTGGCTTCTGCCCGGAGGCCATTTTTCTGGTGCCGCTTTGCCCTTCTATGGGCACCAGAAAATGGCGGCGGTGGCGCCAGAAGTCGCTTTTACGTGTTTCCGGTCATGCGCGGAAGCGACTTCCGGCGCTGGCGCCGCCATTTTCTGGTGCCCATAGAAGGGCAAAGCGCCACCGGAAGTTGCGTCACGCAACTTCCGGTCATGCGCGCGCTGCCGATCCCGGATCTTTACGACCCGGACTTGGCAGCTATGGTCTTGTGGTCCTCTCTGCATCCTGTCAAATTCATTCTCCTGTCCCCACAGAAAACCTAGCAGATGCCATTTTCACCAACCCAAAAGCAAATGTTTCCCTGGCTGGATCGAGACACATATAAAAAAATGCTTCAGGAAAACGTATTGTATAGCTCATACAGTCGTACCTTGGAAGTCAAACGGAATCCATTCCGGAAGTCCGTTCAACTTCGGAAACGTTTGACTTCCAAAGTGCGGCTTCTGATTGGCTGCAGGAAGCACCTGCAGCCAATCGGAAGCTGCAGAAGCCCTGTTGGATGTTCGGCTTCCAAAAGAATGTTCAAAAACTGGAACATTCACTTCCAGTTTTTGATTGGAACATTCGACTCCCAAGGCGTTCAGGAGCTGAGGTATGACTGTGATGGGAAATCACGTTGCCAAAGGATCAAGCTCTACAGTGCCATCTGGTGTTATAATGCATTTAATACGCTTTTTTTGACTAATGTAGCTGAGTCCCCTGAGATGACCTGGGTGACCCCGTGTCCCCTCTTGCTCACTAATATCCTGAGTCAGCCGAACCAGTTCCCAGCAGGCAGATGTTTCACTATAGCAGTCTAGTCCAGCCTGCTTCAAAAATGTGAATGGGAGTCCAGCCATATTGTACTTCATTGTATTTTTAAAAAGGGGTAAAGGTAAAGGACCCCTGGACGGTTAAGTCCAGCCAAAGGCGACTATGGGGTTGCGGCACTCATCTCGCTTTCAGGCCAAGGCAGCCGGCGTTTGTCCACAGACAGCTTTCCAGGTCATGTGGCCAGCATGACTAAACCACTTCTGGCGCAACGGAACCAGAGCGCACAGAAACGGTGTTTACCTTCCCGCCACAGCGGTACCTATTTATCTACCTGTGCTGGCGTGCTTTCGAACTGCTAGGTTGGCAGGAGCTGGGACAGAGCAATGGGAGCTCACCCCGTTGCGGGGATTCGAACCGCCGACCTTCCGATCGGCAAGCCCAAGGGGCTCAGTGGTTTAGACCACAGCACCACCCGCGTCCCATGCACTTCGTTGTGTATCTCATTGTGGAAAGGACACTGGGCCTGCAGTCTGGCTCACCCAGGAGGCCATTTGAGGCAACCACCTTGAGCAGCAGATCCAGCCTCCAAGGAATGAATCGCCTGCTGTTGCTACAACGGTGGCAATGATGGCTGTGATATGCTCCTCGGAGGCTGGATCTGCTGCGTCCTTGGCAGCCATCCTTCATGCCATCTCTACAGCGGCATCTTGGTGAATAGGAGGCTCTGCTAGTCTGCCCTTGTTCCCAATGTAGATCTTCACTTTCTCCTTCTTCCTTGGTGGGCGGGGGGGCACCATTTTGTGGTTTGCCTCAGGTGCCAAATTGTCTTGGGTCAACCCTGCTTCCTAAGCAATCTATTTGTGGCGGGTTTTCTGCATTATAGTAACCCAGCCACATTTCCCCAAGTATGAGAGGCACCAGCAATTTCATGATTTAGAACAGGCATCCCCAACCTTCGGCCCTCCAGATGTTTTGGACTACAATTCCCATCTTCCCCGACCACTGGTCCTGTTAGCTAGGGATCATGGGAGTTGTAGGCCAAAACATCTGGAGGGCCGCAGGTTGGGGATGCCTGATTTAGAAGAACGGTGAGCAAATTCTACAAGTGAATTAGGGGAAGCGACCTTTTTCTTTTCTTTTTGAGTCATTCCTCTTGATAATGACTTTACTGTACATTGCTGAAGTCACATTAAAACAAAAATGTAAGACGCTGAAAGAGTAAAATTAAGACGCCGCCTTCCTTGTTTTCTTATCTCAGTGCCATTTTGTTATGCTGCCATCTTATGGCCATCTGTAAGCATAACAGGAAAGTAGACTTGGGAGACTGTAGGATTTGAGAGCTTGGACCCTTAAGCTCTCCTTAATATCAGGTGTTGTTTCCAAATGAATTCTGTAACGTTTGCTTTTCAGTCCTCGAGTTCTGGAGTCCAGAGGGAGATAGCCAATGGAATAAAACACCTGGGAAAAGGGGAAAGAGCCAAACTCTGAGTTTCATGACATCTTTTGCAATGTTGTACATTTTCCAGATTGCATTATGGGAGAATGTGACGCTAAAGTCCAATACCAAGAGTAGGGTTGCCTTGTGTCCTCTTTTTCCAGGACACACCTTCTTTTTCAGTTCCGGTTACCATATTTCCTCCTTCTCCCTAAACATGTCCTCTTTTTCAGGATTAAAATTTCTATCAAGGTGGATTTTTTAAAATTGGCAAAATGTTGGGGGTTTTTTGTTTGGTTTTTTGGTTTACAGTAACCCAAGAATTTTTTTTCTAGTGCATTAGACTCAGATTTAAGGCACCCGGCTGAGTTAGTACAGTGGAACCTCGGTTTATGAACACCACGGTTTATGAATTTTCGGTTTATGAACGCCGCAGACCCATCTGGAACGGATTAATCCACTTTCCATTACTTTCAATGGGAAAGTTCGCTTCAGTTTATGAACGCTTCAGTTTATGAACAGACTTCCGGAACCAATTGTGTTCATAAACTGAGGTACCACTGTATGTATCAGAGAATCACAACAGAGCAGCATCTTAAACAAGCTACATACTGTTTAAATCCCTTCTCTTGTGGCTGAACTCAAAGGACGCTGGCTCAGCTACAAGATCTTGGAGAAGGAGTCTGGGACGGCAGGAGTTAATATCCCCCTGCCTTTAAGGAGAGTTCATATGTACATGTTAAGGAGTTTAGTACATTGTTCTCTGCACACCTATGTTCACAAAGATGTGAATATGTGCCCAAATACTTTCATGTGGCAAGTGAGGGAGCAGTATGTATGTATGTAAGAACATTGCTACTAGCAACATATCACAGCTTCTATAGCCTATATATAGCGGGGGGGTATTTAAAATGAGAGTTGTTGTTGTTGTTTAGTCATTTAGTTGTGTCCGACTCTTCGTGACCCCATGGACCATAGCACACCAGGCACTCCTGTCTTCCATTGCCTCCTGCAGTTTGGTCAGACTCATGTTCGTAGCTTCGAGAACACTGTCCAACCATCTCGTCCTCTGTCGTCCCCTTCTCCTAGTGCCCTCCATCTTTCCCAACATCAGGGTCTTTTCCAAGGATTCTTCTCTTCTCATGAGGCGGCCAAAGTATTGGAGCCTCAGCTTCACGATCTGTCCTTCCAGTGAGCACTCAGGGCTGATTTCCTTAAGAATGGATAGGTTTGATCTTCTTGCAGTCCATGGGACTCTCAAGAGTCTCCTCCAGCACCATAATTCAAAAGCATCAATTCTTCGGCGATCAGCCTTCTTGAGAGAAGTTATCAAAGCATTAAAAGCAGAAGTCGGCAAATGTGTCCTCTTTTCTGCTCTTCAAAATATGGCAACGCGGGTGGCACTGTGGGTTAAACCACAGAGCCTAGGGCTTGCCAATCAGAATATCAGCGGTTCGAATCCCCGCGATGGGGTGAGCTCCCATTGCTCGGTCCCAGCTCCTGCCAACCTAGCAGTTCAAAAGCACGTCAAAATGCAAGTAGATACCGTAAATAGGTACCGCTACAGTGGGAAGGAAGGTAAATGGCGTTTCCGTGTGCTGCTCTGGTTCGCCAGAAGCGGCTTTGTCATGCTGGCCACATGACCCAGAAGCTGTACACCGGCTCCCTTGGCCAATAAAGCGAGATGAGCTCCGCAACCCCAGAGTCGTCCGCGACTGGACCTAATGGTCAGGGGTACCTTTACCTTTAAGAAGGTCTGCCAGGCTTGCATGCTGAGCACTCTGCTTTATGGAAGTGAATCGTGGGCAACCTACACCTGCTAGGAGCAACGCTGTATGCGCTGTGTCGAACATGGATAAAAGCAGTCATCGAAGTGTTTTGGAATAGAATTAGACAATGTAAAAAAAAGGTAAAGGACCCCTGGACTGTTAAGTCCAATCAAAGGTGACTATGGGGTTGTGGCACTCATCTCGCTTTCAGGCCAAGGGAACTGGCGTTTGCCCACAGTCAGCTTTCCAGGTCATGTGGCCAGCATGACTAAACCGCTTCTGGCGCAACGGAACGTGATGAAAACCACAGCGCATGGAAACGCCGTTAACCTTCCCACTGCAGCAGCACCTATTTATCTACTTGCACTGGTGTGCTTTCGAACTGCTAGGTTGGCAGGAGCTGGGACAGAGCAATGGGAGCTCACCCCGTTGTGGGGATTCGAACAGCCGACCTTCTGATCAGCAAGCCCAAGAGGCTCAGTGGTTTAGACCACAGTGCTATCTGTGTCCCCTTAATTAGACAATGTATGTTATTATTAACAGTACTGGAATTCAAACAAATCTGCAAGTTGTCCTTTTTCTTTTCAGAAGAGGAGGAGGAGGAGGAGGAGGAGGAGGAGGAGGAGGAGGAGGAGGAGGAGGAGAGTTTGGACTTGATATCCCGCCTTTCACTAACCTTAAGGAGCCTCAAAGCGGCTAACAATCTCCTTTCCTCCCCCACAAGAAGCACTCTGAAAGTTGAGAGACTTCAGAGAAGAGTGACTAGCCCAAGGTCACCCAGCAGCTGCATGTGGTGGAGCGGGGAAGCGAACCCAGTTCACCAGATTATGAGTCCACCACTCTTAGCTGCTGATGCAGACACCTTGACTATAACTCTCTCTGCCCCCAGCTTTAGAACAGGGGATCCCTGGGGGGCACATGTGACCATTGGCACCACCCACCACCTCATTACATGGGGAAGAGAAGGTTTAAACCTTCCCCCAGATGTGTGGAAATCCCATGGTGCCTCCCCAGCTGATTCTAGAAGCTGTCGTGAGCCCTTCAAGTCTAAAATGGCACATTCCTATCACAGGGTAACCATCAAGTCTGTCGATATGCCTTTTCTGTGGCTTTTAAAATGTGTTTGTTGGAGGAGGGGTTATTGGTTTGTTTTTGTTTTATTACATATTTTATGTTCTCATTTTGTATTTTTCCACGGTGAACCGCCCTGGGATATTTGGATGATGGGCAATACACACATTTTAATAATAATAATAATAATAATAATAATAATAATAATAATAATAATATCCCAAAGTTGCTTGTAGTCACAATCATTTCTTTGTAGTGGTTTCTATTGCATTGTTCTTATCTTGCACATTGGCTTGAGCTGTATGCTCAACAAACAACCGGACCTGACAGTAAGGATTGTTCGTGCTGTGTGACAGCGGGGGGGGGGGGAGGATAAAGCACCCTCCTCCCACTTTGTGTCCACACAAATTTTGTCGTACGCTTTGTCCCTGTTCGCAGCCTCCATCCCCACATCACGAAAAGGCCGCCTGCAGCACGATTTAGGAGGAGGAATTTCGGCTTATTCTACTTCAAGAGCTTATTTGGGATGTAATAATAATAATGATGATAATAATAATAATAATAATAATTTATTATTTATACCCCACCCATCTGGCCGGGTTCCCCCAGCCACTCTGGGCAGCCTCCAACAGAATATCAAAATACAGAAATCCATCAAACATTAAAAGCTTCCCTAAACAGGGTTGCCTTGAGATGCCTTCTAAAGGTCTGGTAATTGTTGTTCTCTTTGACCTCTGGTGGGAAGGCGTTCCACAGGGTGGGTGCCACTACCGAGAAGGCCCTCTGCCTGGTTCCCTGTAACTTGGCTTCTCGTAGCGAGGGATCCGCCAGAAGGCCCTCGGCACTGAACCTCAGTGTCCGGGCAGAACGATGGGGGTGGAGACACCCCTTCAGGTATACTGGACCGAGGCTGTTTAGGGCTTTAAAGGTCAGCACCTGTATACATCTATCTATAGACTTACACCACCCTCAATTTGCTTGGGAGATATTAGGCATGGGAAAAGGGTCAGTCATGTGTTTTCTATGAGCGTAGTTCTCACACCCTTTCCTATTGCAGCCGAGAGGGTGTTGCCAGGGTAGCCTCTCAAATCTGCATAACCGGAAATTAAACAATGGAATGCCATTCCAAAAACTGAGATTGTCTTGAGGCTGTGGGAGGGTTTCCCCCTTTCTTTCAGGAATTGCTTCTGGGAAACTCTTGAGGTTGGCCAAACCATCTGACTTCCAAGTGTTACATGCAGTGCAACCTTCGCCAAACTGGTGCA
Organism: Zootoca vivipara; assembly: GCF_965207765.1. Classification (NCBI taxonomy): domain Eukaryota; kingdom Metazoa; phylum Chordata; class Lepidosauria; order Squamata; family Lacertidae; genus Zootoca; species Zootoca vivipara. The sequence continues at coordinate 11,614,504 of NC_142595.1, read as the reverse complement.
TTCCAGATGTTTTAGGTGTATTACTGGCCGGGCCTGATTGTTGTAGTCCAAAACATCTGGAAGGCATCAAAAGTTAATGTAATTATATATACAGTATATGTCTCTGTTGTAGTAGGTAGCCATTCCCCCCCCCCCCATATAAACACAAGATAAGCCCGGCTGCATCAGGCCCAAGTCTCATCAGGAACCGACTCTCACAGTGGCCAATCAGATCATAGCTGCCAAGTCTCCCGTTTTCCCCGGGAAATCCCTGTTTTCCCAGCTGTTCCTAGCTGAAAAAATGGATTTTTTTTGTTTTTCCCCGGTTTATTCTGGCGCGGCGGCCATTTTGGAACTGGGCGGAGCATGCTCAGAAGCGACTTTTGATGCTGCTCTGCCCAGTTCCAAAATGGCTGCAGTGCGAATTCTGGCGCGGCGGCCATTTTGGAACTGGGCAAAGCGGCATCAAAAGTCACTTCTGAGCATGCTCCGTTCAGTTCCAAAATGGCGGCAGCGCTACTTCCGGCCTGCTATTTCCGGCCCGGTCCCTTATTTCTCTGACAGCAACTTGGCAGGTATGAATCAGATACTTACAGGGAGCCCACAAAGAGGATGCTGGACTAGGTGAGGCAGTGAGTCTTAGGTCATATGAGAAATAAGGCCGGACTCTGACACCTTTAATAGGTGCATAAAAGAGAGAACCTCAGTGGGTGTCGCTGAAGTGGTCACCATTCCACCCTACTCCCCTTGGGAATGACGGGAATGACATCATGTAAGCCATGTCACCGTGTCCATATGTTATATCACTCCTCTGATGAAAATGGGACATTTCTCATTCTCCCCCCACCCTCAGCTGACCCTCCTCAACCCCCTCCCCCTGGAGGGCATTTCCTTTCAGAAGAAGGGCGAGTGCCTCGCTTGCAGAAGCCATATGAGGGCTCAGAAATAAAAGGTTCATAAATAGATCTATAATAAGCAATTAGGTATACAGTTCGTCGTGGGAACATGAAAGGCGCAGAACAAAATATGGCTGGAAGTATCAAATCACGCACGGTGGAGGGGAGGGGAGGGTGGTGGGGAAAAGGAACACAAGAATACAAGAAAATATTTGCAATTTGGGGGGGGAAAAGAATTGTTATTATGTTCTGTTTTTTGTCTGATGTTCTGTTATCATTTGGTGTTACTTTGTATAGTCTTCTTTTCTTTATTTGTACACATAATGTACATATTATGTTGAATTTTATATGATTATAATCTTATATGATTTATTATTATTTATTTTTTCTTCTTTTTTTCTCTCTCTCTTCTTTTGCTTCTTTCTGTTCATGCTTTTTGTGGCATTTTGATTTGTAACGTTGAAACATAAAATAAAAATTTATTAAAAAAGAAGAAGAAGAAGGGCGAGTGCCGCCATCACGACACCAACGGGACACAGCACAAACACCCTCCAATGTCCAGAGAAAACCCCTTAATCCTGATTTGATTTGTTGTTGTTTTTTGGTAGATTGACAACACACACACACACACACCAATAAATAAAGGGGAAAGATTAGACGTGGACACACAAAGCTTTTTTTTTTTTAAAGAAACAAGACTCCTTGAGCTCCCTCTTTCTTCCCACCCAGGGTGCCCCTGCCCTTTGCCTGCCCCTCGGAGCCAGCGCATCATGTGGGACTGGGTCTCGGCAGCAGCCTCTCCTCCTCGTCCTCACCCGCCCAAGGATGGAAGCCAGAAGCAATGGCCACGGAGAGGCAATGGGGTGCTTCCTCACTGCTGCTGCTGCTGCCACCTCTCGGGACAAGCGTCGGCTCATCCTCCTCCCTGAGCTTGTGGCACGCTGGCAGGGGAGATAGGGTCATTCCGGGATCAAATCAGAAGCCAGGACACTTGGAGGGTATAGTTACAGGTAGGTAGCCGTGTTGGTCTGAGTCGAAGCAAAATAAGAAAATTCCTTCAGTAGCACCTTAAAGACCAACTAAGTTTATATTTTGGTATGAGCTTTCGTGTGCATGCACACTTCTTCAGATACACTAGAAACAGAAGTGTCAGACCCTATATATATACAGAGGGTGGTGGGTGGGAATGGGAGATGGGCTGATGGGAGTGGTAAACCTGTAGATGGGTGTTAATGGCAGCCATTAAGAGGAGCCTATATATACCACATAACACCGGCCTTGAAATAATAATAATAATAATAATAATAATAATAATAATAATAATAATATATTATTTATACCCCGCCCATCTGGCCAGGTTCCCCCAGCCACTCTGGGCGGCTTCCAACAAAACATTAAAATACAGAAATCAAACATTAAAAGCTTCCCTAAACAGGGCTGCCTTGAGATGCCTTCTAAAGGTCTGGTAATTGTTGTTCTCTTTGACCTCTGGTGGGAGGGCATTCCACAAGGTGGGTGCCACTACCGAGAAGGCCCTCTGCCTGGTTCCCTGTAACTTGGCTTCTCGTAGCGAGGGAACTGCCAGAAGACCCTCGGCGCAGGACCTCAGTGTCCGGGCAGAACGATGGGGGTGGAGACGCTCCTTCAGGTATACTGGCCCGAGGCCGTTTAGGGCTTTAAAGGTCAACACCAACACTTTGAACTGTGCTCGGAAACGTACTGGGAGCCAATGTAGGTCTTTCAGGACTGGTGTTATGTGGTCTCGGCGGCCGCTCCCAGTCACCAGTCTAGCTGCCGCATTCTGGGTTAGTTGTAGTTTTCGGGTCACCTTCAAAGGTAGCCCCACGTAGAGAGCATTGCAGTAGTCCAAGCGGGAGATAACTAGAGCATGCACCACTTTGGCGAGACAGTCCGCGGGCAGGTAGGGACTCAGCCTGCGTACCAGATGAAGCTGATAAACAGCTGCCCTGGACACAGAATTGACCTGTGCCTCCATGGACAGCTGTGAGTCCAAAATGACTCCCAGGCTGCGCACCTGGTCCTTCAGGGGCACAGTTACCCCATTCAGAATCAGGGAGTCCCCCACACCCGCCCGCCTCCTGTCCCCCACAAACAGTACCTCTGTCTTGTCAGGATTCAATCTCAATCTGTTAGCCGCCATCCATCCTCCAACCGCCTCCAGACACTCACACAGGACCTTCACCGCCTTCACAGGTTCTGATTTGAAAGAGGCAGAACCACTAAATCGCACTTTGCACATGTGCAGAAGCGCTGAATCGCGACCCGCACATTCACAGATCCCGCACGGATCACGTTCGCAACCTGAGCGTCCACTGTATCTGACTTTTAGAAGACATCTGAAGGCAGCCCTGTTTAGGGAAGTTTCTAATGTTTGATGTTTTATTGTGTTTTTAATATTCTGTTGGGAGCCGCCATGAGTTGCTAGAGAAACCCAGCCAGATGGGCGGGGTATAAATAAATGATGATGATGATGATGATGATGATGATAGAAGGATAGCAACCCTTTCTTGTTTCTTCTGTCGCACCACATTTAGAGGTCGTTCTAAATTTGTTGGAGAGCAGCCCATTGCTGAGGCATCATTATTACCAACTTTCCCCAACTTTTTGGGAGGGGGGTTTCCTGAGAGTAAGCCCCACTGGACACCGTGGAACTGACTTCTGAGTCAACAGGTGGAAGATGCTACTCTTAGACATAGACATTTCCAGATTTCTGGGCATGGCAGGGGGGGAGGGGAGAGAGAGAACCAGCAAGTTCCTACAAGTTCAGGTTGTCGTGTTGAAATCAGGCACATTCCAAGGCCACAAGGAGTTTCATTTCTCGCTAGGTGTTGGCAAACATTGTGTCCCTCCTTGTTTGAAGAAGTAAGGAAAGTTCTCTCTTTTTCCTGGTGGATATTAAATGTCTGCCTGCGATCCTCTGAGCTCTGTAGCGACTGGCCCACGCCTCTAAAATAAATATAGCAACCAATACTTTCCAGAATGTACAAGTTATTGCTTGAGTGGCATACGAAAGACGAACAAACAAAGAATGTTATGATATTGTGGGCAAAGGACGTGGGACATAATATTTTGATGGAAGATTGGGAAAAATTATGGAAACAGAATTTAAAGTTTACTGCGTGTAATCTTTTAAGAGAAAATATAATGAAAATGATGTATAGATGGTATCTTTCACCAGTAAAATTAGCTAAGATTTATCATAATCAGGATAAAAAATGTTGGAAATGTAAGAAAGAGGAAGGATCTTTTTATCATATGTGGTGGACTTGCCCACTAGTAAGGGATTTCTGGGAGAAGATTTATAATGAATTAAAGAGAGTGTTGAAAAACACATTTATTAAGAAACCAGAATCCTTTCTATTGGGTATAGTTGGGAAAGAGATTCCTAAGAAAAATGGCGGCAAGAGTATTACTAGCCAAGAATTGGAAGACCCATGAATTACCAACAGTGGACGATTGGCAAATGAAAATGATGGAGTATATGGAACTGGCTGAGATGACCGGGAGACTCCGCGACCGGGGAGAAGAAGCGATAGAAGAAGATTGGAAAGATTTCAAAATTTATTTTAAAAAAATATGGTAAAATTGTATATTGAGATTAGATTTAGAAGTTTATAGAAACTGCGGGTTTGGGAATTATGTCAAGTAAATTGATGTATGAGAGATCTGAAATCATAAGGCGTTTTAAATAATGAATTGGAAATTGCTAAAGATAAAGGAGTATTGAACCGCAGACGGAGGGAACTCGAGGATACAATGCTAAAAGAAAAGGATTTTGCAGTTGGATTTATGTATTTGTCTTCTTAATGTTGTTTTATTGTGTTTATTGTTAGTCTCATATTGTTGTATTTATTGTTATTTTTATATTGTGCTGTTTCTTTTTGTTGTAAAAGTAATAAAAATTATTATAAAAAAATAAAATAAATATAGCAACCAGTTCCAATAAGTAGAGGAATCAGGTCGCAGGTTAAGACACATTAGAACAGGGGTAGGCAACCTAAGGCCCGTGGGCCAGATGCGGCCCAATCGCCTTCTCAATCCAGCCCACGGACGGTCCAGGAATCAGCGTGTTTTTACATGAGTAGAATATGTGCTTTTATTCAAAATGCATCTCTGGGCTATTTGTGGGGCATAGGAATTCGTTCATTCCCCCCCCCCCCCAAAAAAAATAGTCCGGCCCACCACATGGTCTGAGGGACGGCAGGACGGCCCACGGCTGAAAGCACACCAGTGCAAGCGGATAAATAGGTACCGCTGTGGTCGGAAGGTAAACAGCATTTCCATGCGCTCTGGTTTCCGGCACAGTGTCCCGTTGCACCAGAAGCGGTTTAGTCTAAGGTTACCAAACGTCCCTGTTTCCCAGGGACAGTCCCCTGACAAAATCCATTCCCGGAATGGGGAAGTTGAAAAGTGTCCCTGGATTCATTGGAGAAAAAAAATCTGGTAACCTTAGTTTAGTCCTGCTGGCCTGAAAGCGAGATGAGCACCGCAACCCCATAGTCGCCTTTGACTGGACTTAACCATTCAAGGGTCCTTTACCTTTTACCCTTTGTTATTATTTCAAATAATATGGAAATGTAAAGAGAAGGAGGGTACCTTTTTTCATATGCTGCGGTCATGTAAGATAGTAAAAGCATTCTGGGAAATGATTTATAATGAATTGGGGGGGGGGGTGAAAATAGTGTTTGTTAAAAAAACAACCCAGAAGCTTTTCTTTTAGGTACAATTGGGAAAAGAGGGGGGAGACTATTTATGTATGCGAGATGAGCGTGCAACCCCAGAGTCGGTCACGACTGGACCTAATGGTCAGGGGTCCCTTTACCTTTACCTTTACCACAGCTTGAAAGGGACCCAGGTGGGAAAGGGACCCAGGTGGCGCTGTGGTTAAACCACTGAGCCTAGGGCTTGCCGATCAGAAGGTCGGCGGTTCGAATCCCTGTGGCGGGGTGAGCTCCCGTTGCTTGGTCCCAGCTCCTGCCAACCTAGCAGTTCGAAAGCACGTCAAAATGCAGGTAAATAAATAGGAACCGCTACAGCGGGAAGGTAAACGGCGTTTCCGTGTGCTGCTCTGGTTCGCCAGAAGCGGCTTTGTCATGCTGGCCACATGACCTGGAAGCTTTACGCCGGCTCCCTCGGCCAATAATGCGAGATGAGCATAGCTGCCAAGTTTTCCCTTTTCTCGCGAGGAAGCCTATTCAGCATAAGGGAATTTCCCTTAAAAAAAGGGATAACTTGGCAGCTATGGAGATGAGCGCGCAACCCCAGAGTCGGTCACGACTGGACCTAATGGTCAGGGGTCCCTTTACCTTTACCACAGCTGCCCAAATGGTTTACGCCAAACAATGGAAAGAAGAAACAGTCCCAATGCAAGAAAATTGGCAATTAAAACTGATGGAATATGCAGAGATAGTGAAACTTACCAGAAGAATAAGAGATCAGGGTGAGAGACTTTTTTTACCAGAATGGGGAAAATTTGTTGTATACTGTATATGAAGACAAACTGTAAGCAATTAAAAATGTTAGCAGGATTGATATAAACACGAGCAGTAAAAAAATAACTTATAGGGAGCAAAAAGATTAAATTTAAAAATAGGTTGGAATTGGTTATGCAGTAAGACTGTGATATAAAATAAGGAACTGCACAGAGGGGGAGGGAAGTTGAATAAAATGTTTTGGGTTTTTTGTTTGGATGTCATTTTTGTTTTAGAAACATTGTAAAAACGAAAAATAGGAAAAATACAATATATTAAAAAAATTATTTCAAACCTCAAATTATTATTTCTCAGGCACATAAATAAATAAAAATCTAGTTAGGAGCTGTAAAATTAAACCACGACAAATTATCTTAATCTTTCTTGCTTTCACAATTTAATCTTACATGTATCCAGCAACAGGGTTCTAAAGCTTGCTGTAAATTTTACTCACCTGCCAACTTAAATTCCTTTTCTCCTTTCTACCGAAAGCTGAAATGACCCTCCTGAGTACCTGTTTGCTTTGAGTCTCTTTTTAAATGGTCAACTGGCAACCCATTTGGGACCTGCCTAATAATAATAATAATATAATCGTCATCATTATATAAATTTATATACCGCCCTTACAGTATAAAAACACAAAAACACATAATAACAGGAAAATAACCCCTCCACATAGAGAGAGATTAAAATGCATAGATCGTTTAATTAGCCAAAGGCCAGGGACAAGAGGAATGATTTCACCTGGCACCTAACGATATGTGACGAAGGCGCCGGGCAAGTGTCCCTGGGTAGATAGCTCAGTCCACAAAGCATGAGATTCTTAATCTCGGGGACGTGGGTTCGAGCCCCACGTTGGGCAAGAAGATTCCTGCATTGCAGGGGGTTGGACTAGATGACCCTCATGGTCCCATCCAACTCTGCAATTCTATGATTCTATGAAAGGAAGTAACAGAGCCAAACATTCCATCATTTCCACAATACATCTGACCTTTCACCCCCACCTCCATGCTAATGCCAACCCTTGCCTAATGAGCAGGTGACTAATTGTTTCAACCACCAGATCTAATCAAGGCATCATGGCACTTAAAGTGAAGCATTTTAAACCTTCACATTCTATTTTCAAATGTTGCCTAACCCAGGCATCCCCAAGCTGCGCCCCCCCCATATGTTTTGGCCTACAACTCCCATGATCCCTAGCTAACAGGACCAGTGGTCAGGGATGATGGGAATTGTAGTCCAAAACATCTGGAGGGCCGAAGTTTGGGGATGGATGCCTGGCCTAAACCCACATTTTTCCGCCTGCAGTTGAATCCCATAAGCAGTTGCGTCCCCAATCAAAATATTGCACAAGACATCTTCCATCCATGTCTTTTCTCATCTTGGGTTTGTACACCGGCGACATCTCAAATAACAAATTGTACGGTACCCGGTTACTATTGTTGCGAATGATGACAGTGTTTAAGTTGAGATAGAATTGTCCTAGGCTCCCGTATGCATTTTATGGCTATTTGAGCCCACTGTATTTGTTTCCCTGCTGTACGTTTCTGTGTGAGAGAGAGGGAGATGCTGATGAGACTGTCGTGCAAAAACGGGTAACCCCCCCATAAATTGTTAAACTGTTGTCTTAACCTCATTTATTTGGGAAGCCTTGACTTCAGCAGGACTTGCTTCACAGTATGTATGGTCAAGATCAGGGGTCAGCAATCTTTTTCAGCCGTGGGCCGGTCCACCCTCCCTCAGATCATGTGGTGAGCCGGACTATATTGGGGGGGGGGGTTGAACAAATTCCTATGCTCCACAAATAACCCAGAGATGCATTTTAAATAAAAGGACCCATTCTACTCATGTAAAAAAACGCTGATTCCCGGACCATCCGTGGGCCGGACTGAGAAGGAAATTGGGCTGCATCCGGCCCCCGGGCCTTAGATTGCCTACCCCTGGTAAAGATGGTACTATAAGTCTTGCAGGTTCAGAAATCCTCAAAAGCCCAGTTTGACCCCAGTTTGAGGACCGGCTAGTGGATTTTTGCTTGCCTTCTTTACCAATGCTCAGCTTTGCAGAGAAATGGGCTAGGGACTTATCCCAGGCAAAGTCCACACTTTAAAGCATGGGTGTCAAACACAAGGCCCGGGGGCCAAATCCGGCCCGCCAGACCTAGTCATGTGGCCCGCCGAGCGCCCCAGCCAGCGGGACCCAGCAGCGGGACCTTGCTGCTGAAGTGCCGCTCCGACAAAGCGCCGACAAACAGCTGGGGCCGGGGGGGGTAGAAAGGTGGCCGGAGCAGCGCTGCGTGGAGCGCCCCGAGCCACAGCAGGAGAAGGAGGAGGAGAGTACCGAGCCTCTGCGATGCAGCAGTGCTCTGTAGCACTTTGAATCCTCCTCCTCCTGCCAGGGCTCAGCGCCTGGAAACGGCTGCTGCTGCTGAAGCACAGACAAAGCACCCAGCAGCGCCGCATGGAGGAGAAGGAGGATTCAAAGTGCTACAGAGCACTGCTGCGTCCCAGAGGCTCGGGACTCTCTGCACGGTGCTGCCGGGCACCAACCCGGTAAGCCGCCTCCGCCTCCTACTCCTGTTGCCTCACCTCCTCCTCCTCCTGCCGCGGCTCAGCCTCATGAACGTGAGCTCAGCAGCGGCTCAGCCTCACGAACATGCAACTCTGAGGCTTTACGCACTTCTCCTAAAATGGACACCCGCTGCCTCACGCTGCACGGGAAATGCTTTTTGCCCCTGGGTCCCTTCGCGCTCTTTTCTGGCGCTGAATCAAGGCGGCGACCCCCCCTTCCCTTTCTTTCTTTCTTCCTCTCTCTCGTTCTTATTCTTTCTTTCCCTCTCCTTCCTTCCTTCTTTATCTCTGTCTTCTCTCCCTCTTTCTTTTTCTTTCCTTCTTTATTCCTTCTTTCCTACTCTTCTTTCTCTCACCTCTTTCCTTCCTTCCTCTCTCCCTCCCACTCCCTCTTTTCTTCCTTCCTTCCTTCCTTCCTTCCTTCCTTCCTTCCTTCCTTCCTTCCTTCCTTCCTTCCTCCCTCCCCTCCCCTCCCTCTCCCTCTCCCTCTCCCTCTCCTCAGAAACATAGGATGCTGCTTTATACTTCTGGCCCTTAAACCCTGGAACCAGGAGAGCAGCTTCAGTGAGTCAACCTCAGCCAGTCCCTTTGGTGAAGGGTGGTGGCTCACTGGCAGAACATCTGTCCTGCATGCAGAAGGACCCCAGCATCTCCAGGTACTAGTAGCTCTGCAAAGGTCCTGCATGAAACCCTAGCGAGCCTCCAACACCCAGTGCAGTTACCAAAAATCATTTTTCAATAAATTGTACAATAATTGTACATTTGAATATCTACTTGCCATTATTCTGACTATGTTTCTGCTTTCAGAGCTAGTTATTACTTACATTATTACAAAAAACAGTAATAATTGAATGCAGTGACAATAATTTAAGATAATAAAGAGTGGACACATAGTCCTACAGATACAACCGGCCCTTTGAGGGTGACCAAACTGCTGATGCGGCCCCCGATGAATTTGAGTTTGACACCCCTGCTTTAAAGCATTCCCTCTCTTCCTCCAACTCCAGAGCTTTCCCTGAAAAATCCTGCTCTTTGAAGCTCGGTCAGAGCAAACATCAGTCCACAGAAAGCTCGAACTGACGTTTGCTCTGATTCAACTTTAAAGAACGGGTTTTCACAGGGAAACCAGCTACGCAAACACGTGTCATCCCTATGAAAACATCAGATTCTATCTGTCTGACACTAGGCGGAATCCAATTCTACAAATCCCTCTAGTGCAAGGATATATGCTTGTGTAATGGATCTTCCCCTCCCGGTCCTCTCCCTACCCACAGCCCCACAGCCTCCCCAAATCTCATTGGAAGCATTGGGAGGAACCAAGAACAGAATGGTGGGTGCAGGAAGAGAACGAGGGGAGGTTCCTCTGGCCATCCTAAAGTCCTTTTCTCTTTAATGGGATGCCCAAGATTCTGTCACATTCCAGCATCAACTAACTATGCAGTTGATTCAATTCATTACAATTTGGAAATAAATGCAGGTGTGTCGATCACATATTTTGGGTCCTAGAATGAAGGCATACTGGGAACAAAGGTTAGGAGAGACCTTAATATAATCATGGGATGTGAACCACAAAGGGATCCACTAAGAGGGTGTGTTTCCGAGAAGACAAAGAAATGGTTATCCACCTACGAACAGCAGCTCATTTGACTATAGCACAAGTTTGGGGAAAGTCACAGACAGCTAAGCTTGAAGACTGATTGGCTCATCAAAAACTGGGGCATTGCACAAACGGTCAAAGAGGCAAATATAATTAGGGTGAGGCAAGATAGATTGCATGACAACCATTTCATGGAAAAGTGGAGCCTGTCCACAGACCACTCGGAGCACTTTGTGGTACTTGGATATTTTTTTGAAAGCTTCAGAAATACTCTGTTTTATTGGAGAAAAACTATCACTCTCTAACCACAGGGGAAATGCCAGGATGGGGTGAAGAAAGGGTGGAACTTTCCCCCAGAGCCTAAATTTACCATATAAGGGAAATGAGAGGGGAGAGGGAATGAAAGAACTCATTCATGACTGATATGTCTCATTGTCAATCAGAAAGGAAGACTTACCATAGCTCTACAGCAGGCATCCCCAAACTTCGGCCCTCCAGATGTTTTGGACTACAATTCCCATCATCCCTGACCACTGGTCCTGTTAGCTAGGGATCATGGGAGTTGTAGGCCAAAACATCTGGAGGGCCGCAGTTTGGGGATGCCTGCTCTACAGTCACAGTAGCTCTGGCTATTTTGGAAGGAAGGGCGGGATACAAATGTAATAATGAATACATGAATAATATAAATAAATATTTTCAAACCACATGGTGGAAAGGAAATCCCTTTTATTTCCAGCCAAGTCAACTTTGAAGCTGTGTGGCACAAAAGACCCTGGACCTGTTTGTCTGTAATTTGTCATATTAGTTACCCAAGGACGCCGCTGCCACCTCTTCAGTTTTCAGACCACTTGCCCACAAAACATTGAGTAAGGTTAAGTGATTCCTTGCTCACATAACCCTTGCAAAAGAAAACCATTGGAGATGTCCTGAAAATTGGTAGGTGTGATCCTAGCTGCCAATTTCATCCCATTTCCCCCCAAAAGAAAGATTAAAAAATGACATTTCTTTTTTTTAAACCAAAACAAGGGCTTCAGCTCCCAAACCCTGGATATATTTGCCTGTGATTTAGCAGGCTTAATCCACCCCCATGCAATGCCTCCAAATTTCATCCGCTTTTGTCAAAAAAGGATAAGTAATAGCCGTTTAAAAAATTCTTCATTATACTGAATGGTGGGAAATAGAGGTTTGTCCTTAACAAAGCTTCTTCAGGTTCCAGGCTGAATCAGACAGACGACAGAATGACTCAAAACAGAAAGGACTGCTTCCAAAGTGGCAGATACAGACCTAATATTGTGGACAGTGCACAGCTTTAGTTTTTATATCCTTTAGCAGAGGGTAAAAGGCTACAACTTTATTGATTACAGATGTAGGTTGAATTTTAGCTCAGGCAGCCATTGGGTTGCCATATTCCCCAAAGTGAAAATCTGGACCAAGTTTTCGAGCTATTTTGGGAACATCTACCCAAAAATATTACATTCTGGGGCGTTTTGTGATTTTTATGGGTTTTTCCAGTCATTTTGCCGATTCAGCAAAAATCCACCCGGCCGCCATTCTGCCGCCTAAATCCCTAGCTATATATCCCTAGAGGTATATCCATTTCAGGGTCTTGCCAAGGAAAATGGCCTCCTCCAGGACGCCAATTGGAGGGGAAGTATGCCTGGCTTTTATAGGCTGCCGGTTGACCAAACATGGCCCGCAGCCAATGCCCAGCCTGCCCACAGTGCACTACCCACCCTGTGGAGCTTCTGATTGGCCCAACTGAAGCAGGCATTTGGTAGGGAAGCCCTGTGCCTTGGTTCTTCTGGCCAGCAGAACAGGTAGGGGACGGAGGTGAGCTCTGCAACCACTGCCCACCTGAGAAGGGGTGAGCGGCCATTATAGGTTTAGCATCAACATCCTGAAGCTAGCAAGTAAAGGTAAAGGTACCCCTGACTGTGAGGTCCAGTCGCGGACGACTCTGGGGTTGTGCGCTCATCTCGCTCTATAGGCCAAGGGAGCCGGCGTTTGTCCGCAGATAGCTTCCGGGTCATGTGGCCAGCATGACAAAGCCGCTTCTGGCGAACCAGAGCAGCGCATGGAAACGCCGTTTACCTTCCCGCCAGAGCGGTACCTATTTATCTACTTGCACTTTGACATCCTTTTGAATGGCTAGGTGGGCAGGAGCTGGGACCGAACAACGGGCGCTCGCCCCGTTGCGAGGATTCGAACCGCCGACCTTCCGATCGGCAAGCCCTAGGTTCTGTGGTTTAGACCACAGCGCCACCCGCGTCCCCGAAGCTAGAAAGTAGGAAACATTAATCTACCCTTCAAGAACCAGACGCTTCTAGAAGCTTCCAAGCAAGTCATGAGGGTGCTGGCTTTCCCCTGTCATTACCCTCACCACCTGAGATGCGCTGCTTTTGAGCATGGAAATTACACCAGTTGTCACATAGGTAATAACCACGGCCGTTGCTACAACAGTAGTCAAATACTCTCCTGCCTTCCTGTACCTATGCAGCAGCACACAGCAATCTTGTGGGCATGCCCATTGCAGTGAAGAACCTCAGTTTAGGTGGGTGGCGGATGTGCATTAATTTCATATCGTGATTAGAATTACCTGCCGGCAAATTCGCATTACTTATCTGCAATTGTCCCATAAAATGCTAATGCAATGCCTTGACTTCTGACTGCATTGTTCTCATTAAGGCACGGCATGCTAGGTCACCCCAGCCTCACCCCCAGTTCCAAAACAACAAGTGGAGCTGGAAAATTACTACTAGGCTCACATGGCATTGCATCACATGGCTATTGGATTTCTAATGATGCAATGCAGGACACTGAAGGGTATTTGTTTGCCAAGCCTAGTTTTGGGCCAAAGACTGAAACTGGTGGGGCTGTTATAATTGCACAAAGCTGTCAATTGAGTCAAGAAGAAGGGGAAAAAATGCCCGCTAACTGTGGGCAGCATGCAGAATTATATCTGAGATGACTTAGTCATAATTTCATCACCATCAGTGCCTCAAACACGGCTGTGAATTGGCGCAAGGGAAACTTATTTAGGTTACAAGGCCACCAATTAAGCACAGAGAAGAAATTGCCCAAACATTGGTAACTTTTTAAAATGCTGTTTTCATGCAGCTTCTGATAACTTGGGACCGGTTTACCTACAAGATCACCTTACCCCACTCAACCATTTTGATCAGCGGAATTGGCACTACTAGAGGTGCCATATAAATACCCGTTCTGCATTTGTAAGAACTTGATTGTTTAGTGTTGGAACTCCCTGCCTTTTGAGACCAAGCAGGTGCCTTCAATGTACTCTTCTCAGCACCTGCTCCTAATACTTTTGCTTAGACAAGTCTACCCAGATGCTTAGGGCGCTGAGGGAATTTTAATCTCTTTGACTATTTTAACTTTCATATGTTTTAAAGTATGGTCGTAATTTTTTCTTGATTTTATTGTTTTATCTTTTTGTTTTTGTTTTTGTTTTACAATCAAGCGGTGTATAAATTTTATGAAAAATATATATAAAATAAACGCTAACTATGGACTCAGCTACATTAGTAAAGAAAAATACATTTTATATGCGTTATAACACTGTGACACCAGATGGCGCTGTGGAGTCATGTGGCCAGCATGACTAAGCCGCTTCTGGCGAACCAGAGCAGCGCACGGAAACGCCGTTTACCTTCCCGTCGTTTAGCTTCCCTACTTGCACTTTGATGTGCTTTCGAACTGCTAGGTGGGCAGGAGCAGGGACCGAACAACAGGAGCTCACCCCGTCGTGGGGATTCGAACGAACGACCTGATCGGCAAGCCCTAGGCTCTGCGGTTTAGACCACAGCGCCACCCACATCCCCTGGGGGTTGTTAGGAGAACCCTATTCCCCTCACAGAGCTACAGTTCCCAGAGTGGTTTAACAATCAATTCCTCTTCCCGTTGAACTCTGAGATTTGTAGCTCTATGAGGGACGCGGGTCCCCTAACAACAATCACCTTTATGTACTACAGCTTCCAGGGACGCCATTACTATTTAAGTGCTATAGTGCTGATAAGACCACTCTTTAAGAAACCATCCCTAGATTCTGAGAGCCTACGCAACCACCAGCCAGTTGCCAACCCCCCTTTGGGGAGGCAAGATTCTTGAGTGGGTAATCACTGACCAGATCCAGGCACCCTTGGAGGAGACTGTTTTTCTAAATCTATTTCAATTGGGGTTTTGGTGTAGTGTTGGCACAGAAACTGCCCTGGTCTAGTGTTGGCACAGAAGCAGCGTGGGCAGGGTGAGCTGTGTACGGGGGCGCCGCATGGGGATGCCGCGGCGATCCACCCAAAGGGGTGGCATGGTGATCCGCCCAGGGGGCTGGCGCGGCGAGCTGTCCATGGAGTCCGCCTGGTGGACACAAGCCCCACGCTGCCATTTCGGACAGCGCGGGGCCCCGAGCCACTGCATCACTCCCAGGAGAGACGTGTGGCTTGGGCGCGCTGCGGGTCAGGCCCCGCGGTAAGTGCGCCCCCCCCTCGCGGTGTGCCATTTTGTCACCACCTCAGGTATGAAACTTTGGGCAGACCACACACCCCTTCCTACGGCTCTGGGTCGCCTTACATAATGATCTCTGTCAGGAGACAGGCAGGAGCAATGTATTTTATATATATATATTAATTTTTTTATTGAAAAGCAATCAAATCATACATAAACAATAATCAAAATAAATTACAATTGAATAAACCCAAATAAACCTAAATAATAATAATAGGAGAGAAAAAGAAAAGCCTGATTACCCTTCACCCCCCAATGTTTTTCCCCCTCCCCCCTCAGACTTCCCTCCGCTGTTTCCTCGACTTTTGTTTCCAATTTTACTTCAGTTCTGCAAGTATAATTAATTACTTATTCCTCTGTATATGTTCTTTGCATGCATTCTGTTTTTGTATATTTTCCTATCTTCTTTATCTCCACTTTTTATCTTTAATCAAACTTCATACCTTTTTTATTCTAAGCATGAGAGCATATCCTCTCTTACATAATATTTCTTTATGTATTCATCCAAACATTCCCACTCGCTTCTTAATTTTTGTTTCGACTGATTTCTCAAAGCTGCTGTCAATTTGGCCATTAATAAGTACTCGCTGAATTTACTAATCCACTCCTCCTCTGTAGGTATTTTAGATGTCTTCCAATATGTAGCGATTAAAATCCTGGCTGCTGTACACGCATATAAGCACACTTTCTTGTTCTTTTTGGGGATCTCTTCATTTAATAATCCTAATAGGTACATCTCTGGTTTTTTTCTTTATTGATTTTTTCATGATTTTCTTCAATTCTTCATGTATCGTTGACCAAAACTTTTTTTATTTCTTGGCATGTCCACCACATATGTATAAATGTGCCAGGTTCCAGGCAGGAGCAATGTATGCACGATCTCTTAGCGGTTTTTGATACCATTCACGGCTGTATCTTCCTGAAGAGGTTATCCGAGATGGGGGTGAGTAGCACTGCTTTGAAGTGGTTCCAGTCCTACTCGGATGGTCGTCTTCAAAGGGTGATACTTGGGGTGTGTTATTTGGCACCATGAGGCCTTTGATGTGGGATTCCTCAGGGTTCCATTCTACCCTTCATGTTGTTCAATATCGATGTGAAGCCGCTGAGTGGGGTCAACTGGAGTTTTGGAGCGTACTTTCAGCAGGATGCCGACGACACACAGCTCTGCTTCTCATTTACATCTACAGGTGTGGCAACGGAAGTGCTGGACCGGTGTCTTGCCTTGGTAATGGACTGGATGAGAGCCAATGAACTGATGCTCAATCCAGGTAAGACAGAAGCACTGTTAGCGGGTGGTTCCCTAGGCCAGAAGGATGGAAGGTTGCCTGCTCTTGGTGGAGTTACGCTGCTTCTGAGGGAGTGGATACATAACTTGGGGGTACTCCTGGATCCTTTGCTGTGACCTGAAGCTCAAGTGGCCTTGGTGCCTTCCATTTGCTTCAGCTGAGCCCTTATCCGGACAGGGATAGCCTACCGTCTACGTTCTGGTAACCTCTAGGTTAGGTTACTGCGAGGCATTATAGTTAGGTTACTGCGATGCCTTATGAGGAACGGCTTAGGGAGCTGGGTATGTTTAGCCTGGAGAAGAGAAGGTTAAGGGGTGATATGATAGCCATGTTCAAATATATAAAAGGATGTCATATAGAGGAGGGAGAAAGGTTGTTTTCTGCTGCTCCAGAAAAGCGGACACGGAGCAATGGATTCAAACTAAAAGAAAGAAGATTCCACCGAAACATTAGGAAGAACTTCCTGACAGTAAGAGCTGTTCGGCAGTGGAATTTGCTACCAAGGAGTGTGGTGGAGTCTCCTTCTTTGGAGGTCTTTAAGCAGAGGCTTGACAGGCATATGTCAAGAATGCTTTGATAGTGTTTCCTGCTCGGCAGGGGGTTGGACTGGATGGCCCTTGTGGTCTCTTCCAACTCTACGATTCTATTATTCTATGTGAGGCTGCCTTTCAAGATGGTTCAGAAACTCAGCTTGTGCAGAATTCAGCGGCCAGGTTGTTCACCAGGGCAAGACAAGTTGAGCATATAACACCAATCCTGGCCTGACTGCACTGGCTGCCAATTATAGTAGTTTCCGGGCCAAATTCAAAGTACTGGTGCCGATCCATAAAGGCTTACATGGCTTAAAACCTCAGTACCTTAAGGACTCTCTCTCAAGAGATCGCTCCCACCCACCTGGGTCTCAGGGCTCATTCTCCTCCATCCTCTTGCTGTAGAGTAAATGCGAGGATTACAAATGTTTTACGGATTTATTGTCTAAATTAGGCCAGTAAAGGCTGAATGAATGAATGTCTCTCCCCATATGAACCAACCTGGACCATGCACTTGTCCTCTGAAGCCCTTCCCTGTCCCGGCCGCTGCTGCCATCATCATCATTGTTACCTGTCTTTAGGTGTCAGGTGAAAACAGTGCTCTTTACCTAGGCCTATGGCTTTTTAAATGTGGAGGTGGGGCTGTCATTGCGATATTTTCCCGTGATCGTTTATTGTCCTTTATTACGATGCTATGTAAATTATGTTTTTAATGTTGTACACCGCCCTGGGATCTTTGGCTAAAGGGCGGCGTTTAAATAAATGAATAAATAAATAAATAAATAAGTAACCTTCCAAAACAAAACAAAACACTCATAAGAAAGTTAAGATACGTTTTGCAACCAACAGTGTAACTGAAGTATATTTAGTCGGTATAGCGCACATAGCTGCCAAGTTACCCCTTTTTTAAAGGGATTTTCCCTTATGCTCAATAGGCTTCCTCACGAGAAAAGGGAAAACTTGGCAGCTATGATAGCACATGGATGGGGAAATCTTGTTGTCGAGAGCTTGGGGTGCTGGGGAGGGAGTCTCAGACCCAGTCTCCTAGGAACTGGGTTCCAGAATCATAGCTGCCAAGTTATCCCTTATTTTAAGGGATTTTCCCTTATGCTGAATAGGCTTCCTCGCGAGAAAAGGGAAAACTTGGCAGCTATGTCCAGAATAGGAATTCCTGAACAAACAGCTGTTCAGCATGTCTGGCGAGCTCAACTCTGTGGTTCAGGGGCTCCATCTGCAGGCCTGAGTGTCGTCAGATGACCCCAATGGCTGATCTTGCTTGAGGGGCCCACACAGAGCAACTCATCCCAAGGATGAGGATTCTGCGGACACTTCCACTTTCAAGACCCCTGATGAGTGACTGAGTGTGTAGCCTGCTTTTCCCCCTAATGGGACTCAAGGCAGCTTACAGATAAACAAAGAACCGCTAAAAACATAGGAAAAAAAACAATCTTTTTTTTTTAAAAAAAAAAAGCATTGATGGAATTAAAACAATAATAATCAGTGCTTTTTTTCTGGGGGGAACATTTTGTGAATCTAACAGGAGAAGAAATAACTTTTTTTTAAAAAAAAAATTGCTGTATTTTTCCACGTATAAGATGATGCTTTTTGCTAAAAAAGGGGGGGGGCAAAAATTGGGTGTCGTCTTATACATGGATAGTGAATAATAATAATAATAATAATAATAATAATAATAATAATAATAATTTATTATTTATACCCCGCCCATCTGGCTGGGTTTCCCCAGCCACTCTGGCAGCTTCCAACCGAATATTAAAACAGTACAACATTAAACATTAAAAACTTCCCTAAACAGAGGGGGGATGTGAAATTAACAGAATGCAGAGGGGGGGATGTGAAATTAATGGCAGCAGCAAGCAGGAGATTGGCAGCGGCAATTGGGCAGGTGATTGGTGGCTGCGGCAAGGCCTGCTGGTGATTAGCTGTGGCTGCGGCAGTTGGGCAGGCGACTGGCGGCTGTGGCAAGTAGACGGATGGGCTGGTGGTGGTGGCAAGCGGGCAGACAATTGGCAGCTGCAGCGAGGTGTGTGTTGGCAGTGGCAGTGTCAAGCAATCGGCAGTGGCGGGCAGGTGGGTGAGCGATTGGCGAAAGTGATCTCTCCCACCCCCACCCCCCCAAAAAAGCTAAATAACTTTATTTCTTAATTTTGGGTTTTAAAAAAAAATGAGTCGTCTTATACGTGGGGGCGTCTTATGTACGGAAAAGTACGGTAATTTCTTCTCTAGCACGGTGAATCATCAGTTACATTGCTACCCCCGATGGCGGCCTCATTCCCTATCACAGTGTTTTCTGAGTCTCAGATGGAAGCGAGCGTTTAATGTGTGAAGTAGGAGTTGGAATCTAGCATGGTAATTGGTCAGTTTCGTGGTTGCCACCTCCAATGGCAGCTTCCTTCCCTTTCCTGGTGATTTTCTTGTCAAAATGAGAGTACCCCTAAACTTTTTTTGGGGGGGGAAGCACTAATAATAATAATAATAATAATAATAATAATAATAATTTTATTACAGGTAACTAGCTGTGTTGGTCTGCCGTGGTCGAAACAAAATTTAAAAAATCCTTCCAGTAGCACCTTAGAGACCAACTAAGTTTGTTATTGGTATGAGCTTTCGTGTGCTCACGTACCTGAAGAAGTGTGCATACACACAAAAGCTCATACCAAACTTAGTTGGTCTCTAAGGTGCTACTGGAAGGAATTTTTTTTTTTAATTTTGTTTCGAATAAACTTGTATGCCACAGCACCTTGCTGAAGCCTGATTCTTGCAGAAGCTGCGGCACACTTTTCAAATAGAAAGTTTTCTCCCACAGACGTTGACATAAGATATATGTGTAATAAACGGCTTTAGATGACCGATTTCAAAGAAATTGTGCGAAAAGTGCAGTTTGCCTAAGGAAATGACTCTCTCCCTCTCTCATCTGTCAATACTGTTGCCTTGCAAGCACATTCAGGTGAGCTTAGTCATTTGCAGAATTCCTAGCCTCATGACTCCCAGTTTTATTACAGGGATAGGACTTGCTGAGACCAGCCCTCTCTGTATGCTAGGAAAGGTGCTTTGATTGGGGAGGTGTGTGACCAATGCATTTGTAAGCGTGGTGGTGATACAAAGTTGAGCGGCAGTGATGCAAGATGCATGGGCTTGGCTCACAGGGTTATTGTACCACACCTGCTTCCTGGGTGCTCTGATTGTTGCCGCAGCTACACAGCTGGTTGTTTCTTGGCTGCCGACTACGCTGAGTTGGCCAGCCCCAATGGCTGGTGTTTATGAGGCCGATCCCAAACCTCTAAAACAGTCCTGCACGGTTGGGTTGAATCCCGACAAGACAGAAGTACTGTTTCTGGGGGACAGGGGACAGGCGGCTGTGGGGGGATTCCCTGGTCCTCAACATAGCTGCCAAGTTTTCCCTTTTCTCATGAGGAAGCCTATTCAGCATTAGGGAATTTCCCTTAAAAAGGGGGAGAACTTGGCAGCTATGGTCCTCAACAGGGTAACTGTGCCCATAAAGGACCATGTGTGCAGCCTGGGAGTCGTTTTGGACTCACAGCTGTCCATGTCTTTTTAAAAACATTTCCGTTTTAGTTTTCGGTTTTACGACAAATACATAATTTTTGAAATCATCTTGTTACCTAAAACTTCCTTTCCCCACCTTCCGTGGTTTGTTAAAATTTCCCCTATTTGACTGCATATCCAAAATACTCCTTTACCCTTTTATTTCCACCTTCAAGTCTTATTTCATTTTATTGAACTTCCTCTACTCTGGTTATCCTAGTCCTGCTAGCATTTTAAGATGTTTACAATAATTCTTCATGTGTTCCATACATTTCTCCCATTCTTTCTTTAAAAACTCCTTCTCTTGGTCTCGAATTCTGCTTCCTAAATCCACCAGTTCAGCATATTCCCAGTTTCATCTGTCATTCCTCTTTTGTCGGTATTACTCCTTCCTTCCATTTCTGGGCGAATAACATCCATGGGGGCACGGGTCAATTCTGTGTCCGGGGCAGAGCGCCGGCTGAGACCCTACATGCCTGTGTCTCTCCAGAGTGGTATATGCACTGGTTATCTCCCGCTCGGACTACTGCTGGATCCAGTTAAAGGTAATAGAATCATAGAATTGTAGAGTTGGGAGTTACCCCGAGGTCATCTAGTCCAACCCCCTGGAATGCAGGAATCTCAGCTATAGCATCCATGACAGTTGGCCATCCAACCTCTGCTTAAAAACCTCCAAGGAAGGAGAGTCCACAACCTCCTGACATAGCTGTCAAGTTCCGGCCTGAGAAATAAGGGACTGGACCGGAAGGAGCAGACCGGAAGGAGCGCTGCCGCCATTTTAGAACTGGACGGAGCATGCTCAGAAGCTACTTTTGATGCTGCTCTGCCCTGTTCCAAAATGGCCACCACACCAGAAGTCGCGCTGCAGCCATTTTGGAACTGGGCAAAGCAGCATCAAAAGTTGCTTCTGAGCATGCTCCGCCCAGTTCCAAAATGCCCGCCGCGCCAGAATAAACCGGGGAAAAACAAAAAAATCTGTTTTTTTCGGCTGGGAACAACTGGAAAAACGGGGGTTTCCCGGGGAATACGGGAGACTTGGCAGCTATGCCTCCTGAGGACACCCAGTGGCTAACCAGGTGCCTCTGGGAAACCTACACTGATCACGCTGAGACATTCTAAGCATGCTGAATACACATAGAATACTTCCTTTTTCCATTCTGGTTTAATAAATTAATCCTGCTTGTATGTTTACCTAGAGGCCTTTCTGACTTGGCCGTGACACCGGCCCCATGAAGGAACTAATGAGGACTACAAAGGAATAGTTTCCTTGAGCAAATAATTAAACTGCCGCACTATATAGACAGCGAGATAAGAAAGCCAGATTCCCAGCTGTCACGGGGAGTCTTTGTTAGCAAAAATTGGCAGCCATTCCTGTTTGCTTTGCCGCACAACACCCACAAACATTCCTCTCAATGCCACCCTGTTTATAGGCAGTCCACACCTGGCAACGCACAAAGCCACAAAGGCTATCCTGGCAATCTTCAGGCAGTGCCAGGATCTCAGAGCTGTGGTATGCCTGCTCCACCAGTACTGATCCCTACCCTGCCCACCCCAATGTTCTTGTTAGCTGGGTCCTGGAGCCATTTAAGATTATCCACAGCGCTGTTGACCTAGCACAGGCATGCCCAAAGTCCGTTTCAGGGGGCCTAATCCGGCCCTCCAGTCAGCTTAATCCAGCCCCTGTGGCAGTTTATTTCCTGGGGTAAAATCCTTTAAAAACCTCCACAACTTCAATCCTAAAAAAATGTCAACAACTGTCAGGAGTATGGGCAGGGGTCAGGCTCTGGGGCCTGTAGTGCTTTGCAGGACTGGGGCCTGCCTCAGCTTGTGCTGGAGAAGCAAGGAGTGGCCACTCAGGTGAAGACCTCAGCTTGTGCTGGAGAGGCAAGGAGTGGCCACTCAGGTGAGGCCACTTGATACCTCACTGCACCTGGTGGCAGGAGCTGGCAGGGATAAAAGCTCAGCATTTCCCTTCAGCTCTTTGCCACAGCAACGCTATCCCTGCCTGGTTGCCTCTGGCCTCTTGCTCCTTGGACCCTTGCCGACCCCTTGACCCTTGGACCTTCGCCTTGCTGACGCCTTGATCCTCAACCCTTGGACCTTTGCCTTGCCGACGCCTTGCTCCTTGACTCCCAGACCTTCGCCTCTGCCTTGCTCCTTGACCCTGCGACTGCCTGCTGCTGGACCCTCAGCCCTGTACCTGCTCCTGCTTCTACACCACCATCTTGCCTCTGGTCCTGATGTCCTCAGCCAGGGCTTCAACCGCCCGCCAACCGGACCGTGACAACAACTTTGGTTGGCCCTATAGCCAGCCTTCACGGCCCTTCACTTCATCAAATCTGGCCCTCTTTGAAAGACGTTTGGACCCTACTGACCTAGCACCACATCCGTGGCAGTCTTGAGTAGCATGGCGCCCTGTGCAAGGCCAAAAATTGGCGTTCCCCCAGCCCAGTTCTCACGCTGCCTTCGCCATTGTGGGTAAAGAGGTGCCCAGCTTTGGGAAGGAGGCGTGTGGGCTCTGGCAGGGTCCTAAAATGGCGGGGAGAGAATTACATTCAAAGGCAAACCAACCTAATTTGAACTTTCTGAAACAATGTGTAAACTGAAACACGGTTGCCCTTCTAAATTCACGATTCTCTGAAATTCGCAGTGCCAAACTCCTGACAAGTGCTGTGTACAAAATTACAGATATTAGGGTAAAGTGTGCATTAAAATGCATTTATTTTTGTGAAAAAAGCATACAAAAGTTCATTACATTAAGAGAAGTATAAATATCCTGTGCAAAACTGTGTCTAGTAGGCAAGATCGCTTTTAAAAAATGCACTTTAAGGTTTCTTGAGAAAATTGCACAGAGGTGAATTTTCATGGGGATTTGATAGAAAAACCACAAACTGATGTGGAGAACTTAAGACTAAAAAAAAAATTAAAAATTGAGAGGAACCAAAAATGACAGATTTGCCCATCCCTAAGGCAGAGCCAGGTGGCGCTGTGGTTAAACCACTGAGCCTAGGGCTTGCTGATCAGAAGGTCGGCGGTTCGAATCCCTGTAATGGGGTGAGCTCCCGTTGCTCGGTCCCAGCTTCTGCCAACCTAGCAGTTCTAAAGCACGTCAAAATGCAAGTAGATAAATAGGAACCGCTACAGCGGGAAGGTAAACAGCATTTCCATGTGCTGCTCTGGTTTGCCAGAAGCGGCTTTGTCATGCTGGCCACATGACCTGGAAGCTGTACGCCAGCTCCCTCGGCCAATAATGCGAGATGAGCGCGCAACCCCAGAGTCGATCATGCCTGGACCTAATGGTCAGGGGTCCCTTTACCTTTAAGGCAGAGCCAACCCAAGATGTTTTTCTGCCCCGTGCTTAGAAGCTGGCCGGAAGCCAGTGCCCCACTTACAGAAGCTGGCTAGCCGAATCTCAGTTTGAACACTGGCAATGGGACAATGCAACTTGGATAAGAGGGCACAGGGCAAGCCGTGGGTCATACATGGCTCTGGCCTCCAAACACCTCACTGTTGCTCTCTGCTCCAAAGCATCAGCTACCTGATTCAAACACCTCACTCTGCCCATTGGGAGGGACAGACCATGGGCTTTATTTTTTTTCAGTCAGAACTCACCGGAACATAGTTCCGGCACCTCTCAGGTGGGCGCCATTGCCATGATAAGAGAACAAGGGAGGCATTTGTGGTGAGTTCCGGCACCTTTTTTTCTAGAAAAATAGCACTGGCAGAGTCGTTTAGTCGTGTCCGACTCTTCGTGACCCCATGGACCAGAGCACGCCAGGCACTCCTGTCTTGCACTGCCTCCCGCAGTTTAGTCAAACTCATGTTCGTAGCTTCAAGAACACTGTCCAACCATCTCATCCTCTGTCATCCCCTTCTCCTAGTGCCCTCAATCTTTCCCAACATCAGGGTCTTTTCCAGGGAGTCTTCTCTTCTCATGAGGTGGCCAAAGTATTGGAGCCTCAGCTTTATGATCTGTCCTTCCAGTGAGCACTCAGGGCTGATTTCCTTCAGAATGGATAGGTTTGATCTTCTTGCAGTCCATGGGACTCTCAAGAGTCTCCTCCAGCACCATAATTCAAAAGCATCAATTCTTCGGCGATCAGCCTTCTTTATGGTCCAGCTCTCACTTCCATACATCACTACTGGGAAAACCATAGCTTTAACTATATGGACCTTTGTCGGCAAGGTGATGTCTCTGCTTTTTAAGATGCTGTCTAGGTTTGTCATAGCTTTTCTCCTGAGAAGCAGGCGTCTTTTAATTTCGTGACTGCTGTCACCATCTGCAGTGATCAAGGAGCCCAAGAAAGTAAAATCTCTCACTGCCTCCATTTCTTCCCCTTCTATTTGCCAGGCAAAGACCCACTGTTAAATGTAAGATTCACTGGCACAGTCCAGCACAGGCCAAGTGACTCTGAAAAAGGAATGAGTAAACACTTTTTCAAAACTGTGAATGTTGCTTCCTGCCCCCCCCCCCTCCCCGAGCTGCATATCTGAATAGGCACAGGCAGGTGTGGTGTCAAGAAGTCATTTCCTAGGAAATTAAGGTAAAAATGAATCAGACCTCGGCAGCCTCCAAGTTGTGATGCGGGGAGGTTCCTTCCTCATTGCCGAGTGTTTAAATTATGTACCTGTCTCAAAGAGCTTGTGGTTTGCTTTGGAAGGCGGCCATGTCGTCGTTGCTGCAGGATATTTTACAAGAATGCTGATTTTGTAATAGAGATGACACGTGCTTTGTGCTACCGGGGTGGGTGGGGGTGGGGAGAGAGAAACAGAAGTGCCACTTGACGGCTGGTTTCCCTACCGTTTTTGCACCTTAGTAGTTGTGTTAAAATGGCATGAATTAAACTCAAAGAATTGTGCTCCTGATTTGAAAGCATGATCTCTCAGCAATTGAAACCTTAAAAGCAGCAGTAGTGGTGAGAGAGACTGGTTGGGTTGGGAATCTGGTGCTGGAGTGGAATAAAACATACAAGCATCTATATAATGAACTGAAAAAGATTTTTAAGTATACCTTTCCCAAAAAACCAGAGGCATTTTTATTAGGAATTATTGGACAAGAGATTGCAAAGGAGGACTATACAATATTTTTATATGCGACAACCGCGGCTAGGACTTTATTAGCCCAAAAATGGAAAACTCAGGATTTACCGATGATTGAAGAGTGGCAGACAAAAATGATAGACTATGCAGAACTAGCGAGACTGACTAGCAGGATCCGGAACCAGGGGGAAATAAGGTTCCAAAAAGATTGGAGTAAATTTGTGGACTATATGGAAAAGAACTGTAGAAGCTTAAAGACACTTGCAGGACTGAAATAAATCCTACGAATTGACTTTATATGGATGGAATAAAGGAACTGCGAGATAAGAGCTAAATAGAAAACCAAATGAGGGGAGGGAGGGAAGTCAAGCTCGGCAGAGCATTGAGAAGAAGAAATTTGGAAAGAATTGCTTAAAAGATAGTTGTGGGTGTTGTATTTGTTTTTGAATGTTTGTTTGTTTTGTTTATTGTTTTAAATGTGTTTATTTGGAAAATTTAATAAAATGCTTTATAAAAAGTAAAAATAAAACATACAAGCATCACAGAGCGTCATATTTGTAATTTAAGGCAAATTTTGTCTTGCGAGAAATCTTTGGGAGAAGAAAAGGCTAAGGAGTAAACCCTACCCAAACTTGGAGGGGAGTCCCTAAGGTGGTTGGATGGTGCCTTGCACGCCTCAGCTCTAGCCACCAAATCTGACGGGCACCACATTGGCCACCCCTGCTTTCGAGCTTCCATGCAACATGCTTTTATACCCAAGCTATCCTTTATACCTAAAAATGCCAAGCGCAGGTGAGACAGATACCCATTTTATACAGGTGCCTTCATCAAGAGACCAGGATTTGCTGCCTTAGTAGCCTGCTACTGTGTGAAATTATCGTTCAAAGAACCTAGCAGCAAAATATTTCCCCCTGTGCTTGATGATTGTGAGAATCATGGTATACAAAAGATGAACAGGTAAAATCAGTACTGATGCACTGGGCGAGAGACTTTGGGTATAATATGCAACTTACAGCACTAGAGAAGTTACGGAATTGGGATTTAAAGTTCACGGCATGTTATACGTCGAAAGAAAATTATATGAAAATGATGTACCGATGGTCTTTAACTCCTAGCAAATTAGCAAAAATGTATAAAACAGGCACAAATGCTGGAAATGTAAAGAAAAAGAAGGCACCTTTTATCATATGTGGTGGAAATGTAGAGGTAGTAAAAGGATTTTGGGGGATGATATATAATGAGTTGAAAAAAATGTTTAAAATAACATTTGCTTAAAAAAAACCTGAAGCCTTCCTTTTAGGAGCCGAAATCCCAATGGAGCAGAAAATATTATTAATGTATGTTTTTTATTATCTATTTACAGGTAGGTAGCCGTGTTGGTCTGAGTCGAAACAAAATAAAAAAATTCCTTCAGTAGCACCTTAAAGACCAACTAAGTTTTTATTTTGGTATGAGCTTTTGTGTGCATGCACACTTCTTCAGATACACTGAAACAGAAGCCACCAGACCCTTATGTATATTCAGAGGGTGGGGGGTGGGGGTGATGGGAATGGGTGATGGGCTGATAGGAGTGGTAAACCTGTTGATGACTGTTAACGACTGTTAATGACTGCAGTTGGTCTTGCGGGGGGGGGAGCAAGGGCTGAGGTGCTAAGGAAAGCTTGATCATGTATAATGAGATAAGAATCCTATGTCTTTGTTCATTCCAGGTGGCTCCATGGTTTTAAGCTTGCTAATGAGTTGCAATTCAGCAACTTCTCTTTCCAGTCTGTTTCTGAAATTTTTCTGTAATAAAACAGCTGCTTTGAAATCTTGTATAGAATGTCCTGGGAGATTGAAGTGTTCTCCTACTGGTTTCTCTGTCTTGTGGTTCCTGATGTCAGGCTCTGGTACCAGTGTCCATGACTTAACAGACTTAACTTAACTTAACTTAACAGACCAGACTTAACATGGACACTGGTACCAGAGCCTGCAATAAACCCAGACGCCAACTTTGCTGCCACATACATCCGGACAACACCATTACTGGCCCCAACAACATCCAACATACCATCTCAGGACTATTTAATTGCTCATCTTCTAACATTGTGTATGCCATCAAATGCCAACAGTGCCCTTCAGCTCTCTATATTGGACAAACAGGCCAAACCCTACGCCAAAGGATAAATGGACACAAATCAGGGCACAAACAGGCTGTGAAAGGAAGAAATTCATTTTACGCAGAGAATGGAGTGGGGATGGCCACTCTCCCTCGAACACGTCAACCCTTTTCTACAACAAAATTAGATGTGGAACAAAATACTAAATTTTAGTGCCTAACTTTGAAACAACTACATTGTCAGCGCTGCTGCAATTGATTTGGGCAGCGACTCTGGCATGAGGTAGGGAGAGTTCAAATGTAAGGAAACGGTCCACCAGACATCTCACTTGAGAGCAAAGGAGTGCAGGTATGGGCATGCACAGATCAGTAATGTGCCACCCCCTCATATGCTCGCATTGGACAGGCCCTGCAGAGAGAGATGGAGGAGAAATTTGCTTCAGTTCTCATTTGAATGTGAACTTAATTGATTCACAATTCCTGAAATTACATGTGTGAGAGAAAATGGCTTTTTTGGGGGGGGGGGTTCAATACAGAGACTCAAACCAGATTCCCAATTAGTCAGACTTTTATTTGGTAATACATTGCAGTCTAAAAGAGTCTGTGAGAGCACCCCAGTAAAACACTCCCTGTCTAGGAAAAAAAAGTCCTCTTGGCTCTTTCATCCTCTTAGCCAACCACCTGCTTCTACTCCGGCACCTCCTCATCCCAGCATAGTACTTGAAAACACATTTTTCCCCCTGTATATGCAGTGGCCTTCTTGCATCTGATCTAGAATCATAGAATCAGAGAGTTGGAAGGGACCCTGAGGTTCATCTAGTCCAGGCATCCCCCAAACTCGGCCCTCCAGATGTTTTGGGACTACAATTCCCATCATCCCTGACCACTGGTTCTGTTAGCTAGGGATCCTGGGAGTTGTAGTCCCAAAACATCTGGAGGGCCGAGTTTGCCTATGCCTGATCCAGTCCAACCTCTCAACAGTCTCCCATCCAATTTGAAACCATGCTGACTCCTGCTTAGCATTGCAAATATGTCAGCAGCTTTATCGCTGCACCACTGGAACTGTTTTTCACTGATTCCTCCTAAATTGGTTCTTGCCAGTTTTGTCAACAGGTCGTACGTGAAGTTGACCCTGCTTATAATGGGTTTTGCAGAATTTCCACCTCACGTGCAAACTGAAATGCAGCTATCCTTCCAAAATCACACTTATCCAAATTTTGCAATGCAGTTCTCCAGCCATGTAACGTGCTCAAAAATGCAGGTGGGGTGGGGAATATGCATTAAAATGCATACTGGTATATATTGGTGAAAATGAACCTACAGAACTGCATTATATTAGGTGAAATGGCCTAAATTTGGGGAGAAAATTGCATTAAAATGTGTGTATGTTGGGAGAAATTAGCACTTAAATACTGATGAATTTCCATGATGACCTTTTTTATTTAAAAAATTTTTTGCATAAGAGTGGAAAAATGAAAAACCATGATTGACAGACCCACCATCCCTCCCTCCCTGCAGATATTTTGTCCAGTGCCTCACCAATTCTGGTGCTTGCCCTGAGTTTTGGGCAGGCTTAGAGAAGTATAAAATAGCAAACGGGTGTCCCAAAGTATCTCTTGAAAATGAAGCCTAGCTCAGAAGGCACTGAAGGTCTTAGCAAGCAGCCTTTCCCCTCCCTGTGAGAATCTGAGATTTCCAAGTCCAACAACGACGCATGCTTGAACGGATGACCACAGTTTTCTTCCAATCCTTGTGATTTGGTGAATGGATATCAGGTTGCTCTCAGTGTAGGTTTGTTTGTGTGGGCTTGTGTGTGGAGAGGGGAGCTGAGCCCACTTCCTGTATATTGTGAAATTATTCCCACAAGTGATGCAAGGAGAGGAAGAAGGATTAGACCAGGCATCCCCAAACTTCAGCCCTCCAGATGTTTTGGACTACAATTCCCATCTTCCCTGACCACTGGTCCTGTTAGCTAGGGATCATGGGAGTTGTAGGCCAAAACATCTGGAGGGCCACAGTTTGGGGATGCCTGGATTAGACCAAAGAGAGGCATCTGCTTCTCTCCAAGGGGCAAATGAGGGTTCTTCTGTGACGACTGGATATGGACAAGGTGCAGGCAGCACATTTAACCATGTGTCCTCTTGACCCCTGTCCCGTGTGGCTTATTAAATCTAGCAGAGAGGGGGTCTTTCTAGTTGCATCCAGAGTATGCTTAATGTTTCATTGCAGGGGGGGTGGTCCCGCTTTTGGGACTGGGACAGCTACAAGCATTCCTGGATGAGACAGATTATTTACATCCATTTCGATCCGGGTTCAGGGCTGCTGACCATGGTACTGAGTTGACCTTGGTCACCCTGATGGGTGACATTTGCAGCGTGTGAGACAGGCAGAGAGCACCCTTGGTTTTGCTTCTTGATCCCTCTTCAGCTTTCGATATCATTGACCACGGTATCCTCATAGATTGGCTTCCTTAATTGCTTCTGAAACCTCAGACAGAGATGCCATCTAATTTGCTCTGCTAAGATGATAATTTACTGCATCTTGTTCATGAGTAACCCCATAATGCAGAAAAAAGAAAGAAGAATTGGCCTCAGCCCTGGTTCTTTGCCTTCTTTGCCTCCTCATACCCAGATGCCTGATAGCTTAGAGCAGGCATGTCCAACAGGTAGATCGTGCTCTACTGGTAGATCACTGGACGTCTGTGGTAGATCACTGGTAGATCACTGGCTCCCCCAAACTTTAGCTCCCCTAAAAAAAGCTCAACAAGTTTGCCCTGCACCCACCAAAAATGTGGCTTTCCTCCTCCCCAAAAGGTCAACAACTTTGACCTGAACCCCCCCCCCCCAAAAAAAACAGGGCTTTCCTCCTCCCTAAAAAGTTCAACAACCTTGACCTGAACCCACAAAAAGGGGGTAGATCACTGCCAGTTTTTAACTCTGTGAGTAGATTGCAGTCTCTTGGGAGTTGGCCACCCCTGGCTTAGAGCATGTCTGTGCATTGAAAAGTAGGGGGGTGGAGGATGTTGCAACTTGCTGAAGCAGAGGATGTTCTGCAGTGAAGCCTCCTCACGTCAGATCCTCAGCCCCTGACCTTTTTAGTCATCCAGGTGGGTGCACATTAGGTAAAGAGAGCTCTGATAAAATCAGTCTGGGAGATTAAAGGGCCATGGATTTCCCGTAGACTTGAGCGCAAATTGACGTGCAAATTCCACTAGAACAACGAAGTGTGCCAGTTCCAATCTTATTTTCATATTTGGGAAATGGGCAATTGTGTGCACAGGTGAAGCACACCAAACAAATTACCTCTGCGTCTGCTGTGCTCTTTCTTGTTACTGGCTTTGGCGTTGTTGTTGTTGTTTTTTTAAAAAAAAAACTTATTTAAAAGGCTTCACATTAACAGTGTCCTTAACCTGCCAAATGAGTTATGCTGCCAATTTCCCCCTTCTTATTGCTATTCCTGTAATGGCTATTTTGGGAAAACTGGTGTTATTGGGGGTGGGGTTTGGGGGGGGGGAAATAGGTTACAAAATGTGAGGTGGTAACAGAAAATCCCACAGGTCCTCTCCAATAGGGAACTTTGCTTCTGGGTAAAGATGCACATGATTGCACTCTCAGTCTACTCTACGGTATATCATTACTTAGAAAAAGCAAAAGGTATATGTTGGCCAATAAGAAGGGCAGTACTTTTACTAGGCCAACCAAAATGTAATAAAGTAGCAGGCAAGCTTTTTCAAGTTATCCAGAAGTCTTCATCAAGATGTATGTTAAACATCTTGCAAGCTATTTTGTAATGCTTTGGTTGCCCTTAGTAGAAGTATTGTTCTACCGGTACTACGGATTTCGGAATCAAACAAGTTTCAAAGTAACATCGTGATGGCTACTACGGTAGGATAATCAATTCATCCATGAGGGTGTAGTGCCATCTTGAGGTAAAATGCCAGATTCAAATTTCTTTCCCCGTAAATCCAGGGTGCCTCCAGACTAGGAGGGATTCAAGAGCATACTGGAACTGTAGGTTACATTAAAATGCGCTCTTGCCCTAGCAGAACAAATCTACCCTCTTTTAAAAATGGATCTTTTTCAGTTAAGTAAAGTGACAGGGAAATGAATTGAAAAGTGTGCAATGTGCCGTCGAATAATGGTAAGAAGTGTCAACAGCACCCTGCAAGCAAATCAGGATGAATGCTATATTGATTGGGAAGTTGAAGTGCTGGAGGGGCCATATGCAGAACATTTGGGAAACACCCAACGCAAGCATACTAAAGATCAGTAGTATTCTGGTTGACCCGAGAATCTCGCAATCAATCTAATCTCACCTTTTCTTCCCTGCAAGCTAAAAACAACAACAGGCGTTCATATGAAACAATGGAGAAACCTCCACCCCACCCAAAAAACGTAAGATAGGGGAGAAGAAAATATGTTCTCTCTAATTCTAATTAAGAACATTATCTCTAAATATATATATATATTAAAATGAACCACCAAAGTTTTTTGTTTTTTTTATAAAAAAGGTAAAGGACCCCAGGGCAGTTAAGTCCAGTCAAAGGCGACTATGGGGTTGCGGCGCTCATATCACTTTCAGGCCGAGGGAGCCGGCGCTTGTCCACAAACAGCTTTCCCAGCCATGTGGCCAACATGATTAAACCGCTTCTGGCGCAACGGAACAACGTGGCAGAAACCAGAGCGCAAAGAAATGCCGATTACCTTGCCGCTGCAGCAGTCCCTATTTATCTACTTGCACTGGTATGCTTTTAAACTGCTTGGTTGGCAGGAGCTGGGACAGAGCAATGGGAGCTCACCCCGTCGCGGGGATTCGAACCACTGATATTCTGATTGGCAGGCCTAAGAGGTTCAGTGGTTTTAGACCACAGCGACACCCAGGTCCCCAATAAACCACAAATGCAGATATACAGTTCGTATTGGCACATTGAAGTGTGGTTTGTGTGGCTGTGACCAAAACAGAGACTTAGGAGCAGGTATAGGCAAACTCAGCCCTCCAGATGTTTTGTGGTCCGCTGTTTACACTGAATGTTGGACAAGGTGGGACAATTTGCAACACCCCTGCAATGTTATGCTTAGCAGCAGAAGACCAAATGTGGGGGAACCTTTGGCCATCGTCCATACATTGCCAAACAGCATTGCTCTCGCCAGCCCCAGCAAACTTCCAACAGCCAGTTTCCAGAGATTATAGGGAGTGTAAGTTCAGCAACCTGGGGGGTGGGCAAAAGGTTCTCTACACCTGAAATATATCACAGAATCCTTTCCATATACGATGATCAATATTTTTTAAATGCCACTTTAAAAATGCATTGGTGGGATTTTAAAGGAAAAGCTCGTGTGCGTGCACATTGTCCATAAAGTTAGTATTTTAGAATTGCTTTTGCAGCCCCTCCAAAGAACCCAACTGGGAGGGGGGCACTTCCTGGTTGCAGCAAAGGTACACCCCACTTAAAATGCCACTTCAACCTTTCCACCTGGGTGGGATGTTTTTGTTTTCCACCTCAGCTTGAGCTAGTTCTGAGATCTATGAGGTTTTGGTTAGTTGGTTGTGATATAGAAAAATAAGGGCGATTGGCTTTTGCTGCCCTGCTCCCCAAGGGACTGAGTCCCCTAATTCCAGAGATGAATGGATGGAGGGCAGGATGAAGTGAAAGCAAGGCATATCTTTATTTTTCTGTTGCAACAGAGTTCCCTCCCCTCCTAGCAAGGAGGCAAGAGAGACCCAGAAGCCAGAAGAAGCCTCTTTTTTAGGGTTTGCATTTTGGCGTAGAGAAGAACGACATCCCCTCTACAAAAAGTCAGAAATTACATCACACTTCAGGTGGGGTTAATGTGGTTCAGGCAGGCCAAGGTGCAATATTACTGAGGATTTAGCAAGCTTTGCATAGTTCCAGACACAGTTTGCACAAAACATTCACATTTGATAAGACAATCAGGATGCCAGTCAGAGAACCCTCAATGACAATTAATACCAAGGAGACTCGTAGCTATAGGAGAGGAATCCGTTCAGGAACTTCCCCTGATTGCTATCAGGGAAGGGGGATTAAGGAGGCAGAGGAAATAAATATTGAGTGTCTTTAGGAGAGCAAGATGGCTTTTGGATTGCTCTCCTGTACTCTTTTAGACATGTGGTTTATATACTTATTTGTGTGTTTACCTTGTTTATGTATGTGTGTTTACTTTGTGCAATTATAAAAAATAACAACACCACAGAGGTGTTCTGTTTCATTCACCCAGTCAGGTGATTCATATTTTTATAAAGAAGCCCATCTTTTGGTCCAATAGCACACAGACACTGGGTGGAATTCAAATGTTTTAAAATTATTTTTCGCTTTTAACTTTTAAAAAAAACTTCTTAATGATTTCATGGTATATGATATATAACTATATATATATATATATATATATATATATATATATATATATATATATAAAACTATATATCAACAACCTCAGATATGCAGATGACACAACCTTGATGGCAGAAAGCGAGGAGGAATTAAAGAACCTTTTAATGAGGGTGAAAGAGGAGAGCGCAAAATATGGTCTGAAGCTCAACATCAAAAAAACCAAGATCATGGCCACTGGTCCCATCACCTCCTGGCAAACAGAAGGGGAAGAAATGGAGGCAGTGAGAGATTTTACTTTCTTGGGCTCCTTGATCACTGCAGATGGTGACAGCAGTCACGAAATTAAAAGACGCCTGCTTCTTGGGAGAAAAGCAATGACAAACCTAGACAGCATCTTAAAAAGCAGAGACATCACCTTGCCGACAAAGGTCCGTATAGTTAAAGCTATGGTTTTCCCAGTAGTGATATATGGAAGTGAGAGCTGGACCATAAAGAAGGCTGATCGCCGAAGAATTGATGCTTTTGAATTATGGTGCTGGAGGAGACTCTTGAGAGTCCCATGGACTGCAAGAAGATCAAACCTATCCATTATTAAGGAAATCAGCCCTGAGTGCTCACTGGAAGGACAGATCCTGAAGCTGAGGCTCCAATACTTTGGCCACCTCATGAGAAGAGAAGAATCCTTGGAAAAGACCCTGATGTTGGGAAAGATTGAGGGCACTAGGAGAAGGGGACGACAGAGGACAAGATGGTTGGACAGTGTTCTCGAAGCTACGAACATGAGTTTGACCAAACTGCGGGAGGCAGTGCAAGACAGGAGTGCCTGGCGTGCTCTGGTCCATGGGGTCACGAAGAGTCGGACACGACTAAACGACTAAACAACAACAACAATATATAACTATATATAACTATAACTATAACTATATATAATATATATATATATATAATAGATAAATAATAATAAATACATAAACGTACCCCGCCCCCTCTCCCCCCTCAGCGCAACTCCAAATCAATCCTGACTGCTTTTACATTCCATCGGACAGAGAGCACCTGATTGGACCGAAGCAGTGATTGACAGTGCCTCGAAGGCCAACCAGGAAGGCGCGGGGCTGGCGGGGCGGAGCTAAGCTATTTTTTAAAAAACCGTTCGAAAGGAGACGCCTGCTGCGGACGTGAAGTTCCGGCTTCCGACGCTGCCGCTTTCTCCTTCCGGGTCGCGGCTGCCATCTCCTCACCTCCACACCGCTCGCTTCCCCCCGCAAGGGCTTTGCCGCCAAGGGTGGGCGGGGCCCGCTTCCCCAGCCATGGCGGCGGCGGCGGCACCTGCTGCTACTGCTGCTGCTGTGGGGCGGGAGAGGGCAGTGGGGGGAGGGGGCGCCCCCTCCCCCCCGCTGCCGCCACCCCCCCGCGGCCAGAGAGCAGGTGAGTGGTGAGCTGAGTGGCCGGCAGGGAAAGGCCCTGCCCACCCCGACTCTTAGGTAGAGGAGGGGGTGCGAGAGGAGAAGGAGGAGGAAGTGACGCACAGGGACTGGGGGGGCTGTTGTTTCAGATAAATTGGGGGCTTTCTAGGATTTAGTGGCGGGTAGAGCAAAAGTGGCTGATAATGGGGTGATGTGTCTCTGGGAAAGAGGAAGCAGCTAGAAGAGGAACCTTATTTTTGAAGAAAAATTGTATTATTATTATTATTTAGAAAAATACTACTACTACTATTATTTATTTATTTATACACGGCCTTTTCCCCTGACAGAGACTCAAAGCGGCTTATAAAGAAAATAAGAAAAACTAAAAATGGGGGAGAATCCTTAAAACACACACACAATTAAACTTTGGTAGATTTTATACACAGTTTCTATTACAAACATGCATAGAATTCAAGTGTTGGGACGGCAAGAGTCATCTTAGTCCAGCCACCTGCCACGCAGGAATCTTTTGCCCATTGTGGGGCTCGAGCCCGTGACCCCGAGATTAGTAAGAGTCTCATGCTGAATTACAGTAAAAACCAGCACAGCGCCAGGTGCTGAAAGGGCGGTAGGATGGGGGTGCGTCGACACGGAACCAACCCAATAGGTGAGCCACCTCCTTGTGAGTTGTGTAGTGTTACAAACAATCAAAAACTTTAAAGGGAGAACAGAAGGAAAATAAGGGTTGGGTGTGTCCTGCTCAGGTGTAGATTTTACTTCTGTCATATTATGCTGCCCATGCACATCATCTGCTCAGATAAGTAGTAACTTGCTTAGATGAACTTGGAAGAAATACGGTCTGCGCCAGCTCTAGTGTCATTCTTGCATATAGAGTTGCTGCGGCATTGTGTTGGATTTATTGATTTGGACTTTGTGTCACACAGTTCTGGTAAGCACTCGAAAGCGGCTTCTATGGCAAAACAAAAAACAAAAACCATAATAAATGACAAACGGCAGCCAAAAGTTTGAAAACAAGCAATCATGATGTTGTAGGAACGAAGTGGTGTGGCAGGGGTCTAATGGCACAGTGGGTTTCATGGACAACACACATGGAAAAGATGGGGAAATGTAACTTTTCCCCATAAGTATTGGCCACACAGACCATCATGTGTTAAGAATCCTTTGTGCAGCCCAAACTTGCTTCGTACCACAGGGTTGCTACAGTTGTCAAAGCACGTTGCAGGCAAACTGTCCAAGAATCCATTAACAAGCAGACTTGGAGACCACCTCATAGAGAATCAGACTTGCAGCACTTCCCAGGAATGAGTGGCAAGAGATTTCCTCCCTACAACATTTTACTGGCTCTGAAAAATAGGCAGCAACAGTGAGTGAAATCTTAAATCTCATACAATACACCCACTAAAAGAAAACCCCAACTATTCAGAAACCAAACATTTGAAAAAATATCTTAAAACATATCACTTTGAGTTAGAAACAAAATTTTCAGCCCATATACAATCATAAAATTGTAGAGTTGGAAGAGACCCTGAGGGTCATCTAGTCTAAACCCCTGCAATGCAGTAATCTCAACTAAAGCATCAGTGGCAAATGGCCATCCAATCTCTGCTTAGAAACCTCCTTGGAAGGAGAGTCCACCACCCCTCTCTTTTGAGTGTTGAGCAGCCCTTACCATCTGAAAGTTCTTCCTGATATTTAATCAGAATCTCCTTTCTGGTAACTTGAATAAATTGGTTTGGGTCGTGCCCTCCCATGCAGGAGAAAACAAGCTTGCTCCATCCGCCCTTTAGATATTTGAAGATGGCTATCATATCTCCCCTCAGTCTCCTCTTATCCAGGCTAAATATAGCCAACTTCCTCAATTGTTCCTCATGAGGCTTGGTTTCAAGACTCTTGATCATCTTGGTCTCCCTCTTCTGCACTCATTCCAGCTTGTCAATATCCTTCTTAAATTATGGCACCCAGAACTGGACACAGTATTCCAGGTGCTGTCTGACCAAGGCAGAATAGAGCGGTACCATTGCTTCCCTTGATTTGGACACTAGACTTCTGTTGATGCAGCCTAGAATAGCATTAACTCTTTCTTTCTTTCTTTCTTTCTTTCTTTCTTTCTTTCTTTCTTTCTTTCTTTCTTTCTTTCTTTCTTTCTTTGCTATTGCATTACACTGTTGACTCATGTTAAGCTTTTGGTCTACTAAGACCCCTAGATCCTTTTCACATGTACTACCAGCAGGCCAATCTTACATTTGTGCAACTGGTTCTTCCTGCCTGTGTGTAGAGCCTGACATTTGTCCCTACTGAAATGCATTCTGTTAGTTTGGGCCCAGTTTTCCAATCCGTTAAGGTCATTTTGAATCCCAATTCTGTCTTTGGTGGCATTGGCTGTCCTTCCCAGTTTGGTGTCATCTGCAGATTTGATTAGCCTCCGATCAATGTCATATAACGTTGCTTCATACTACATCAGACACTTGGTTCATCAAAGCCTTGTGGTATCTGCTTTGGCTTGGAGTGGTTCTGCTATCCAGTCCTGCTATTCAAGTTCCTCTTAACTGGAGATGGCATGGAATTATATTTGGAAGTTTTTTTCATGCAGGGCATGTACTCTACCACAGAGCTATGTGTCCGCCACAACAGCTGATCTATGGCATTACATTTTCTTTGGTCTTCGAAGATGGATGGACCTTAGTTTGCATCACACATGTGATGCCTTACAGAAAATATATGCCACTTAAGCCAAGGGAGGTTTGGTGCACATTCCAAATAATTGTCAGAGTTTGAACCTCTCCTTTTGAGAGATTGGACTTTGTGTGTGCTTCAGTGAGACATTTAAAATCTCACTCACTCAGATTGTCACAGCTTGTGGGGTCATAAACCCTTATTCATATCCCAGCAGATTTCACAACGGCCTTTAGGTATGGATTTTTTTTTCTAACTTACGTTCTCATTATTTAAAACAATGAAAATACAGAGACAAGGGCAGTAGAATTTTGTCACTATAATAAAAGTTGCCACTTGTTCCTTTCCATTTCTTCTCTTTTTTCGGGCTCATTATACCTAAAGAGGAATAAGAAGTGATGAGCGAGGCTTATGCTATTCTTAGCAACAAGCACGCACCATTGAATTCTGGGGGTTTTGAGTCGGCATGCATAGGATTGTGCTGCAAAGTAGATTCATTTTTAAACAAATACAATTCTTTCATGAAGTAACTTGCTCCAGAGAGCAATTTTAAACAACCCCAGGAGTTTGCATGCACCAAGGGGTTTTTCGCTTTCCCCCCTTCAAACTTATCTCACATACACATTGTATTACAAACTGGTTTTGAGACTCCCTGCAGTTT
Organism: Zootoca vivipara; assembly: GCF_965207765.1. Taxonomy (NCBI): domain Eukaryota; kingdom Metazoa; phylum Chordata; class Lepidosauria; order Squamata; family Lacertidae; genus Zootoca; species Zootoca vivipara. The sequence continues at coordinate 11,575,830 of NC_142595.1, read as the reverse complement.
TCACAGGGGTTTGCCATGCAGTGAAAGTTGTTGGCTGTGTAGGAAAGAAATTTTAATGTTTCCTTAAGCACATGGAGCTACAGTGGTGCCTCGCTAGCAGTGGTGCTACAGTGGTGCCTCGCTAGACGAAATTAAAGACCACAGGTCTTTTCTTATAGCGAAAAATTAGTCTAGCGAATCCCATAGGAATGCACTGAATTTTTTTCGCCTTTTTTGCCCATAGGAACGCATTAATTGAATTTCAATGCATTCCTATGGGAAACCGTGATTCGCTAGACGAATTTTTCGTAAAACGCATTCATCTAGCGAGGCAAGCTCCGCTCGAAAAATCCTTTCGTTAAGCAGAAATTTCGTTAAGCAGGGCATTCGTTAAGCGAGGCACCACTGTATTCCTGGGATAGCCAGTGTGGTGCCTTTGAGATGTTGTGAACGTTATTCCTGACCTGAGACTGATAGGTGCTGGAGTCCATGACATCTAGAGAACACAAAGCTGGCTACCCTTGAACAGGTCTTCCTGCTTATGTATCATCAGGATCCAGTGTGCTTGAGCCTCTGTGTTTTGCCTTTACAGCTAATCCGAGTACATACAGTGGTACCTCGGGTTACAGACACTTCAGGTTACAGACGCTTCAGGTTACAGACTCCGCTAACCCAGAAATAGTACCTCGGGTTAAGAACTTTGCATCAGGGTGAGAACAGAAATCGCGCGGCGGCAGCGGGAGGCCCCAGTAGCTAAAGTGGTAACTCAGGTTAAGAACAGTTTCAGGTTAAGAACGGACCTCCAGAACGAATTAAGTTCTTAACCCAAGGTACCACTGTATACATTTCTGTTCAAAGCTGGAGGATCTTGAAATATATGTGCTCCCATATTGGTCTTTGTAGATTTAATGTTCATAGCTCATCTCAAATGGATAATGAGGGTGTTATCTGCGTCTGAAAATACGTTCACTGTATGCATTAATATTTAGGCAGGTACACTGAGGCTGAACATTATTGGCTCTATTTGTGAGTAAAATGTCTTGAAGATGAGTACAGTGTGGATCCTTCATGCCTTTTCTGTGAACCAATGAATAAAATTTCTATAGACTCCCATTCATGCATCAAAGGTGTACACTGCAGTCCTGATGAAAGTCCCTTTCCTCGTCCATGCATGCTGTTTGGCATGGGAGGGAAGTTTGCATTGGTGCCAGTCAGAGCTATATGTGCCGGATAGCAGGCTTTGGAGGCAGGGAGCTGTGAGACCAATCCTGGTAGCCCTTTCCCACACCTGCAATTTAATGTTTTGAAAAGATTCACCCAACCACACACGGCGCATTGTAATGTCAGTGTGCACTGACCTGGGATTAAGCCCTGCTCAGGTAAAAATGCAGGGCAAACCTCATGCGTTCCTACTCAAAAGCAAATGCCTTTTATGTTCACTGAGACTTACTCCCAGGTAAATGCATAATGTGCAGGGCTGCAGCCTTAAATATATATGTTGAGTTATCCAGTTGCCCAATACCACTGTGGGGGAAATACAGGTGAAACTCGGAAAATTAGAATATCGTCGAAAAGTGCATTTATTTCAGTAATGAAACTTTTTATTTTTTTATTTTTCTTTTAATTTTTACAAATGCTTTCTTTTGGAAATTCCACAGTAATAAAACAAATAGTACAAAAATAAACATCGCTATTACATTTCATTATTTACATTCCATTTACTGTATAATTGACCCGCCTAATGACAAATATTTACAATTACAACAAATAAAGCCTTGACATCTTGCTCTGCATGTCATGCATCTATCGCATATATTGGTTTCACCTTTTAAGTTGCATTGATGAAATAAATGCACTTTTCGGCGACATTCAAATTTTCCGAGTTTCACCTGTACCTCTCTCGCATTAAATGCATTATTATTGCTATGGTTTTGCTGTTGTTGCTTATATGTACACGGAGTGGCTCAGGGCAAGATTGCGGGGGGGGGGAGAGAGGACTGGCCCATTTGGCATTGAAGGAGACACAACATGCACTTCTACAGCTTGTTTTTGTGTGTTCCTCACAGCAACAACAAAAAGCCGGCTATTCAAGCCACTTTAAGAAGCCCTGAATGTTGCCGAGGGCCACCAAAAACCCACCTCGAGGGCTGCTTACAGCCCCCAGGCCGCATGTCGGACCACTCTCATATAGGCTGTAACTCTGGTTTGTAGTAGGAAGAGCCTTTCATTCTGAGTATTCCTGCATTGCAGGGGGTTGAACTAGATGACCCTCAGGGTCCCTTCCTACTCTGCAATTCTATTATTCCTTCCTGTAGGTGGTTGTAAGGTTAAATGGAGGCAGGAGGGGGCCTATGCATTCCAACCATGTGTTACGTCCCAACAGAACAATCTTCTGTTTGGGGTTAGTAAGCAGGCGATTTCTCTCTTTCTCTAATCCTTAAGAGACTGTTTGAACTGCACAAAGCAGCAAGCTATGGGGAACGATTGTGATTTAAGAGCTGAGTCGTGTACTGTTGTTCTTCCAGGTTCATACACGCCACAAATTGTTGCCCCACTGATCTGCACTGACTCTCCAAGGGTCTCCAGCAAATGGGGCTCCCAGACCTTCTAACTCAGATCATTTAGCTGGGAGTGCCGTGGATTGAGCCTGGGAACTTACTCATGGAAAATATGTGTTCTTGAACCACAGGGTTTAAGCCCCTTCTTCCTCAAGCAGGAAAATGTATTTTCCTGTACAGTGAGTTGAGGAGTCATTATCTTGCGCAAGTTCCTCGTTCCACCAATTCTCTGCTCAAACAAGTTGAATGCTTACAGTACACAAATTATATATGTGGCAATATTTGAGACAACTCATAGGCTCAAAGCCCTGAGCCAGATGCCGCTCTGCCACTTTGACAGGCAATAAACATAAGCTCAAATTATGAGATGGAATGCAGGAATGCCTAATGTGAAGTAACTCTCTCACTCGGCATTAGACACCAGGAAACTTGCAGCAGTGGGGCTTGTGTGCTGCTGAACTTGCGCAAAGCGCGGCAAAAGGTGGGAGGCAGACCCTGCCGCCTTCGCCCGGGACCAACAATAAATGGCTGGCTAACACGTTGGACTGGAATTTTTTGTGAACTGATGATAGTGGGGCATGAGTATATGGAAGCAGGATGAGAAAGAATTTGAGGCCTTATGTCATGGCAAAATCACTCCAATACTATTTTCTTGCACCAGTTTCACACAGTGAATCTTATTCATCAGTGTTTCTACAGCTGGCATTTCCCATGTATGGTAAAAAAAAAAATGCAAGCCCCCCGATGTGGTAAATATCTGCTCATCACTGCATGGGGTACATTAATAAGAAATACACACCACGTGAAATTGTTGAGACAAAAACTACCGGGAGCTAAGCAACATGAAATGGATTGCAACCCAAACATAGCTGTCAACTTTCGGATTTGAAAAGAAGGGATCAGCAGCAGCCTCACCTGTCCCGGGGACAGTTCAGATTCTCATATGGGATGGAGAATACATTCTGCAGCTCCAAAAACTCATCTCTCATTTGTGGTGACCTTTTAAGAGCCTCTGGATTTAGTTTTTGAGCTTGGTTTGGAAAATCTTTGTCAACAACTCTAAAGTAAGCTCAAAAATGCTTTCCGTGCTTAAAGTGGATACTGCTTTTGGCAGTGTTGTTTCAACAAATGAGAGATGAGTTTTTGGAGCTGCAGAATGTATTCTTCATCCCATATGAGAATCTGAGCTGCAGAAGAATTATGGGCTCGTTTTCCTGCCACCTGCTGTTCCCAGACCTCCAAAACACACATTCCTTCTAGCTTTTACTCTTCAAGCAGCAGGAGAAGCAACAGCCATGCCATATTGAGAGGGGAGAGCTTCCTGAGATTGTCTTCATAATCTAGGTAACAGAGCATTAGGGTGCAATGTTTAGGGGATTTGGGGAGACACAGTTTTTGTGAGGACTCCTGCAATTGCAGTAATGTCTCGTAATCCTCTGCTAACTCAAAGCAACAGTTACAGGTAGGTAGCCAGGTTGGTCTGCCGTAGTAAAAGAAAAAATCTTTCCAGTAGCACCTTAGAGACCAGCTAAATTTGTCATTGGTATGAGCTTTCGTGTGCATGCACACAAAAGCTCATACCAATGACAAACTTAGTTGGTTTCTAAGGTGCTACTGGAAGGATTTTTTTTATTTTGTTTCAAAGCAACGGGGCATTGTAGAATGTGAGCCCTGCTGAATCAGACCAAAGACCCTTCAAGTTCAGCATCCTGTTTTCTTCAGTGGCCGGCCAGATGCCCACAAGAAACCTAGAAGTCGAGGCAGTAGTCCTCCCTGTAACTGGTATTCAGAACCCCCAACCCTTCCATCTTGGTTCTGCTGCTGCATGTAACATATGGGGTGCAGGGACTGGTTGGCAAAAAGATCTCAGAAACAGTATTTTCAAAATTAATCAAAGGCAAGCTTGGGCCTGGGCATCCACCTCCAGTTTACATCTATTAAATATCAAAGCTGCTTGGTGAAGCAGATTATCCGTAAGTGTACATTTATAAGCAACATTTAGGGTTCAGACATAATGTTAAAAATGTGGTTCATCATCAATGGAAGCAAAAGTTTCTGATCTTGCGGTTGCTTTGGAAGGGGAACAGGGCCTCGTGAGACCAAAGCTCCCCATAATTTGTTCATAATGCTAAACCGTGGTTTGCCATGGTATTCAAACAAGACCAATGTGGATGTGAAGAAGAATATGCTAAGCTGAATTAAAGTTTTGATAATCAAAAGAATTAAACATGGCAATTGCCTCAGGAGCATGGCATGGGTATTAATAAAATCTGCATAAATTTGCATACAAATAATACAGTAATCTTAAAGCATTGTTTCTTGTTTTAAAATGAGGCATACCACATGTCACCACATGTGCCACTAAGAAGAGGCATCCCCTCTTGTGTGAGAAGGGAAGTGGAATGATGATCCCTGTTTAATTCATTGAAATGTTTTTGTTTCCTAAGTGCCCAATTAATTAGGGCCAGCTTGTCAACTGATCAAAAAGTTTTTAATTCATCTGATGCGAATGTGCATTTGTAGATCGGCACCTGAATGTTCCACTCTGCCCTGTGTTTGGTTGTTCATACGTAACCTTGCAGAATAAGTACCTACTCGGGAGCGAGTCCTGCTGGTTGGACTGAGATGGCTTAGTTGACAGAGCATGACAATCTCAGGGTTGTGGGTTCAAGCCCTACACTGGACAAAAGATTCCTGCATTGCAGGGGGTTGACCTCACGGTCCCTGACCACACTGCAATTCTATAATTTTAAATTCAGTGGGGCTTACTTCTGAATAAACTTTGCAGCAGTAGATTTGAGCAGCTACTAGCGTTCATATCTGGCCGATCTTGAAAAAACTATTCTGGATAACAATTTAGAATGTGTTTTTACAAGCAAATCCTCACATTCAGGTACAGTACTTTGTTTTAAATTTGAAACCTAAATTTTGATTTATGTTCGTTTACAGAAAGCCATTGACTCCCATTGAATCTTTATCCATGTAAATGGATTTTGGGCTTCAGCTGGATGTCGTCACTTGTTGCCTCGAGGCATGTGCACAGACACCCGCATAAACACACTGCTCTCCCACCGATTCCCATGTTCATTCTCTTCCTCCACTTGCTGTGGGTGGTGTGGGTGTGGGTGTTCTGCCTGGTACAGCATGCAGGAGAGTAGTTGGGGCAGGCAACACAAAGATGGCTGCTGGTGTGAACCCATTTAAGAAATAGCTAGGACAGGCTTCCTCAACCTCGGCGCTCCAGATGCTTTTGGCCTACAACTCCCATGAACCCTAGCTAGCAGGACCAGTGGTCAGGGATGATGGGAATTGTAGTCTCAAAACATCTGGAGAGCCGAGGTTGTGGAAGCCTGTCCTAGCTATTTCTTAAATAGCTTCACACCAGCAGCCATCTTTGTGTTCCCTGCCCCAACTACTCTCCTGCATGCTGTACCAAGCAGAACACTTTTATAAGTGGACCCAGAAGAAGGCAAAACAGGTGTGTATGCACTCTGCCAACATGTCCGGGGACCAGGAACAGAACCCCTGCCCGAAATGGTCACCACCTGTATTATGACTAAACTTCCACCCATTAACTTCACTGGGTCTACTCTTAAAGGTAAAGGGACCCCTGACCATTAGGTCCAGTCGTGACTGACTCTGGGGTTGCGGCGCTCATCTCGCATTATTGGCCGAGGGAGCTGGCGTACAGCTTCCAGGTCATGTGGCCAGCATGACGAAGCCGCTTCTGGCGAACCAGAGCAGCGCACGGAAACGCCGTTTACCTTCCCGCTGTACCTATTTATCTACTTGCACTTTGACGTGCTTTCGAACTGCTAGGTTGGCAGGAGCTGGGACTCTTAGTGGTATGCAATCCTTTATTATTGTTTTGGGCGTGTTTAGCACATCAGTGTTTTCCACAGCAAACGCCTAACATGTAGACATTGCAGACAAGTGTACATGCTCCTTTACATCACTTTTCACATATCTAAGAAGCATCTGTTCCCCACCCCTAGCAGCTGTAATGAGTGAAACTGGTTTAATTCAATCTCCACTGGGACAAGAGTTGCCTGGATCGCAAATTCTGCCACAAATATCCAAGGTCCAGTTCAGATTATCCTCGAGAAGCAGGAATCCTTACCGTGCTTGAACTTTGTCCACAACACTCAAGGGCCACTTAAAATTCATTACAATTTCCTAAATGCCAAAAGTGATGGGTTTTGTAGCATAAGGTTTGTCCTATCTGCAGCTGCCTGCCTTTATTAACCCCTGAGGCTGTGCTGACCTGTAAGGAAAGTAGAACCTACAAAAACCCAATACCTTTAATAAGACACACCAAAATCTCACAAAACAGTGTCCAAATTTTTGAGTTCTGTGTATCTCTTCATCGAGCTAGATCAGGCACCCCCAAACTTCAGCTCTCCAGATGTTTTGGACTACAATTCCCATCATCCCTGACCACTGGTCCTGTTAAGCTAGGGATCATGGGAGTTGTAGGCCAAAACATCTGGAGGGCCGCAGTTTGGGGATGCCTGAGCTAGATGCTACACAGAACGGGTTGGAGGATTAAGTAGAAAAAGAGAAAAAACAAAAAGGCTGGGCATTACAGCCCTGATGTTATAGGAATCTAGGGCTGCTTCGAGATGGACACTATTTTGCCAAAACAAAATTAAAAAATTCCTTCCAGTAGCACCTTAGGGACCAATGAAATTTGTTATTGGTATGAGCTTTCGTGTGCATCCGCACTTCTTCAGATACCGGTACTATTTTGCCAGTTCAATTAACACGCAGACCAACAGATTTGGTCAAAGTGGATTTGTCACTTGTGCGCACACACCCTCAAAAGAACAACAAAAACAACCCGGACTTTTTGTAGGAAGAAAAGTGGGGGATAACAATTCCTTGATAAGACTTAACTGCAAACAAATCAGGATGAGTGTTCACTGAAGGATGTTATATAACCTCCCTGCAAACTTTGTGCAAACAAATCATGATGGATGCCCAGCAAATGGGTCGCTCAGTTCCAAAATCAAAATTGTGGGCTGAATTAGTCTCTGCTAAATGCTAAAGGTAATCAGATCACTATGCTTATTGACTGCTATGTCCTTAATTGTTCATTTAGATGATACTTTGGATGAAGTGACAAGGAAAGAACTGTGCACAGACACTTTCTGCAAAGTTTGTGGAGCTGTACTGCAGTTTGAATCGCAAAGGGCTGCACACTATGAGGTAAGCTTTTGGAGCGGAATATGTCAGTTGTGTTTCCAGCACCCCCACCCTTAACCCCTAGCAAAGGACGTTTCAGTGTTTGCCAGTACAGGCTCAGTTTCCTTGGGAGGAAAGTCCACTGGAGAATTGTAGCATTTTTATAATATCTGTTTGTTTGTTTGTTTGTTTGTTTGTTTGTTTGTTTATAAATATTCAAAGTGAGTAGGCACACACTCAGACATAGAGTGTTGCACTTTGAAACAGTTCATTTATTTCATTTGTTTATTAAATTTGTTAGTCGCTTTTATCTTGCCCAGGGCAGCCCAAAACAACTTACAAACAAACAACAAAGATAGATAGATAAATAAATAGAGTAAAACCAAGGGGTTTTCTCCAAAAATAGGCAGCATATTGGGGGGGGGCTGTCTCCTCAAAGCTACCTGCAAAAACTCAGACCTGTCTGTGGGTTGCAATCCAAGTCATGCCCACAAATGCCCCTTGGCTGGCAAGTCTTAAGAATCTCCATGAGCTTGTAATCACCAGCCAGAATTGTTCATTGAAGAAACCTGTTCTAGCCATCTGTGCCCTTTGAAGAAATATCTTGACCCATTGGCAAAAGATCAAGTAACGGGTTACATCATTGCCTGACAGCTGTAACAATATTATCCCATGTAAGATGCAAATTCCTGCTGTCCTGCATTAGTCGCTTCTCCTAGTCCTGAACACATGTCAATATAAGGCCACAGTTATTAATTTTCCTGAGACGCACACCCAAGTAAAATATTTGTCTTGTTTCATTGCTAATAACATTGTTTTGGCCAGGGAAATCAACATATTAAAGGCATGGGATCCTTTTTTTCTTTATCCTGCGCCACTTTGATTTAATCCTTTCTCTAAGCCAGCTTGTTAAAGTTTTCCCCTGAGCATTTTAGCATCAGCTGCTGCGGGCATTCTGAGACAAGTAGCCTCTGAACTGTCTGTGTTGCCATGCTCCCTTCTCTCCCTTCTCATCATCCTGCCTGGACACTTGAGCCTCTGCAGACACATTGCCTTGGGAAGCCCTGCACCAAACAAGACAAGAAAGGGGCGGGAGCTGTGCTAGGGCACCAAAGAGCTCTTCTGTGGCTCCCATTCATTCTGATGGGGCTCATACGGAATAGCTTCTGTAAGGAGAGTCGCGCGCCACCCTGCATCCCAGCCAGCCATGCCTTGGCCACTGTTGGGATGCAAAGAAGAAACTCTCTAGCAAAGGTAGTGGTCAGGCTGGCAGGGGAGGAGGCAGTCTCTTAAGTATCTGGGGTCAAGCTATTTAATGTTTTGGAGCAGGGGTCCCCAAACTAAGGCCCAGGGGCCGGATGCGGCCCAATCGCCTACTAAATCCGGCCCGCGGACGGTCCGAGAATCAGCATGTTTTTATATGAGTAGAATGTGCCCTTTTATTTAAAATGCATCTTTGGGTTATTTGTGGGGCACAGGAATTCATTCCTTTTTTTCCCTTCAAAATAATAGTCCGGACCCCCACAAGGTCTGACGGACAGTGGACCGGCCCCCTGCTGAAAAAGTTTGCTGACCCCTGTTTTAGAGGTAGCCGCAAGCACTTTAAACTGGCAAGCAATTGCTGCTGTTGCGAAATGGGGACAACATTTTCTCATGGCTAAGGAATTCTCTAAACACTACAGTTCCCCAAGTTTCTCCCCCCCCCCCCCAAAGGTATTTTCCAGGCCTTACTCGTTTTATCTCAAAAAGAGAATCCCAAGGTGCATCCTGATGTAAAACCAATCCTTCTGTTTTCCAGGGCAAAAGGCATGCTCAGAAAGTCCGGCTTTATTTACAGATGCATAGTGAACAAAAGGATGGGCAGGAGCCCAGCAAACAGAAGTTACAGTATGTGAATTTCCAGGTAATGTTATCTCATCCTCAGCATAAGCCTGGCAGGCATCAGAGATTGGGCTGGCAGCCAGTTTTGGGGAAACTGTGGCCACCTTTCCTGTGCCTGATGCCATCAGAAATGGGAAATTTCAAGCTGTGGCCAAAGTGAAGAAGAGCCAGGAGCATGCCGTGCATGGCAAAAAAGGCAAAGGTACCAAATTCAAGAAGTGCCAATGTTTTTGGTGCAAAGAAAGAATCAAGAGCATACTTAGAGAGTGCATTCCCGATTATTCCTTTAAATCAAAAGCTTGAATTGCAGGGAGCTTTGCAATGCAAATAATCCTTGCCCAGGGTGGCATCTGCCGCCCAAAGGGAGCTTGTTGCTCAGGTGGAATCAGGTGATTGGCAAGTGGGTGTCTCTAGTCACCTGTTAGAATGGCCCAGCCGGGTGGGGGAGCTCAGGACCCATCCTGGAGTTAGATCTTGTTTTCAACCCTGCTCTATATGGCTAGTTGCTGCTTAAGACCAAAACCTTTTCAAACCTGGAATATGTATTTAATCCCAAACTGTGACGTAAACCCTGTTGTTGTTGTTGTTGTTGTTTGCACCATTTATGCCTGTTTTTTTCCCCTTTCTCTTTCTTTGTCCCATTCATTCTCCTCTCAGAAATTTCCCATCGGTTTAGCACTGGTGGATTAAATGTCTTCGCGCTTTGATTTCAGATGGACCCAAATGTGGACGAAAACACCTACTGCAGGCTTTGCAACATGGTCTTCACGTCCCCAATAGTTGCTCAATCACACTACCTGGGAAAGATTCACACCAAGAAGCTGAAGAGGTTGTCGGAAGATCAGGCACAACAGCCTGCGCCGAACGCTCAGCCAGAACCTGGTGAAGACCCAGTGGTTTTTAATAATAATAATAATAATAATAATAATAATAATAATAATAATACCCCAACTATCTGGCTGGGTTGCTCCGGCCACTCTGTCCTCTGTCAGGGCAAAGTGGTGCAACATTTTAGCTGAAGTGATGCGATCCAAGGAACTGTCAGGCTTCAGGGAATCTGATCCCTTCCATGGTGGGCAGCCAAGAAGTAGATAACAAGAAGAGTTCTTACCAAGTCCTTTATTCAATATTCACATAGAGAGGCTTTGAGAAGTGCCTCTCCATTCCTGTAGTGGCGTTGCTCTGAGTAAAGTCGTTGGTCCAAGTCCCACGCCCTCCGTCTCTCCTATCATACATCATCCCTGCACCAGCTGATCTGAGCTTTCTGCTCTCCTACTCTCAATGCTTGCCAGGACCTGGGAGAGGGGGGTGGGATCTGGCATGCTTTCCAAAGACAGCTGGCAGTCTGTCAGCTGTCTCTCCTCTGGTGCTGCTTCTTCCTCCTACTCCTCTCCCAACAGTTCCCAGCTTCTCCCCTCTATAGCCTCTGAACTGTGACCTTCTGCAAACCACTGTTCTAAATCTATACTGTCTCCCTCTTCTCTGGAAAGTGCCGGGGGGGGGGGGCGGGCGGTCTCCACCATTCCTCCTCAGTCCAGTCCCTGACAGGAACAAGGGAAGCAAAATTTCCCTTCTTCTTTGCTCCCTTCTTCACTTCTGCTTGTCCCCTGGTCTTTCCGCACAGTGCAGAAAGGGAAGGGAAAAAGTATTGACTTAGGGCTGCCAACCAGCCACTTGCAGGAGGCTACATCTATAGCAGCACACCACCAAGTGTATTTGTCATCAAGAGAGATAGATGCACATAGGATGAGGCATACAGTGGAACTTCGGTTTATGAACACCTCGGTTTATGAATTTTCGGTTTACGAACGCTGCGGACCCATCTGGAACGGATTAATTCACTTTCCATTACTTTCAATGGGAAAGTTCGCTTCAGTTTATGAACGCTTCAGTTTCTGAACAGACTTCCGGAACCAATTGTGTTCATAAACCGAGGTACCACTGTATTTGTATGTCGGGCATTCCTTCTTGATACATAAGAGCTGCAAGGAATATATTCTCTCAGCGTAACCGAAAGACTTACAGGGCCATTACCGTCTCTTTCCTGGCTGCTTTGGTGGGAGAGCTGACCTTCCTTCGTTGCACTTATTTCTCAGGTCCCTCTGCGGCTCCATCTCTGCCGGAGCCATCTGCTGAAAACGCATCACAGGACACTGATGTGAAAGACCCGTCACCATCCTGTAAAACCGCATTGGATCTAGACGATCCAGATAAATTCTGCAAGCTTTGCTCGGCGCCCTTCAACAACCCGCTTATGGCCCACCAACACTATGTGGGCAAGAAGCACAAAAGGAACGAAGCGCGCAAGAAGCTGATGACAGAGATGGGATCTGAGGCCGTTCCTGTGGAATCCCAGGCCAATGGTAAGCAGGCAACACAGGGAGACGCCGCCCATTTTTTGCATCAGCTGAGCGTGGCTCAGAACCAAGCTGCATGGAAAGCAGACTTGTGGGATTTGGTGGCTGCTGCTGCAGCGTTTGAGGCAGAAGGGAGTCCATGTTTTCTTGGAATGCTTCCCTGTATTTCACACACACACACACACACACACACACACACACACACACAACTGCTGCTTTGACAATCATTAGTGCACCTCCGGGGCGAAGTCAATCACTCTGTTAGCAGCATAAAAGTGATCTCCTTTAGGTGTGCAAGAAGGTCCTGGGCTGCCCAGATGACAAGACACACACACCCCAAGCCTCGCTGATGTGTTCCAAAGGAGAGCAGAGTAATATGTTTGGCACCAGTTTGGCTGCAGGAGTTGCTGGAAGGAGGCATACAAGGTGCCATCTCAACCACCTTATGGACTCCGGATTTTTGTAGGCTTTACTGACCAGGGGTCAGCAAACGTTTTCAGCAGGGGGCCAGTCCACTGTCCCTCAGACCTGGGGGGGGCTAATTTTTTTGGGGGGGTGAACGAATTCCTATGCCCCACAAATAACCCAGAGATGCATTTTAAATAAAAGGACACATTCTACTCATGTAAAAACATCAGGCAGGCCCCACAAATAACCCAGAGATGCATTTTAAATAAAAGGACACGTTCTACTCATGTAAAAAGATGCTGATTCACAGACCATCTGCAGGGTGGATTTAGAAGGCGATTGGACCGGATCCGGCCCCTGGGCCTTGCTTTGCCTACCCATGGTTTACTCCTTAGCCTTTTCTTCTCCTGAAGATACCTCACAAGGCAGCGGAGGTTTAGGATCAGAATTTTCCTTTTCCTAGATGGGTTACCTTCCTAGGTTGACGAGCCCCATTTGCCCCTCACTTCCCTCTGCAGCACGTGCAGAAACCGCTGTCTTGACCATTGGACCCACGATTGGTCTCGTCCACTCAGTCAGCCGGAGCCTGTCTTGGCAGCAGGAGAAGACCCTGTTCACCAAAGGTTTCAGTGCATTGTGAATTTTGTAATTCTACACACAGATAACGGAAGGTTCCTTCCCCCCCCCCCCCCAAAGGAACTGACAGGCAGAGAGAGATGGCAGAAGGAATTCGGACACGTTTTGGGCATGCTCGGGGGGTTATTTTCACTGCAATCTATCTGACAAAGCTCCCACTTGCCGTACTAAGAATCGCTTTTACAGAATTACGATTCCAACCGATGCCCTCGGCGGTGGTGGATGGTCGGTACGGCAAGGTACAGTACAAGGAGAGACTTTGTCTGTGTGGGCAACCTTGTGCTGTAGAGGACCTGTACCACTATTTATTGCAATGCCCGCTATATATAGAACCATGAGACCGATTTATAAAAACCCCTGCTTACGAATGGAACACACTCAAACAGGGTGGAAAGGGTGAAATGGCTGCTGAGTGATACTGATGACTTCGTAACTTATAAAGTAGCACTATATGCGTTGCAAGCTAAGAAGATCAGAAGAAAAGAACTAGATAAAATAACGGTCAATTGCAAAGGTGATTCGGACATTTAAGCTGGCACATTCTATCTGGGGACCCCCTGTATTCCATCGAACGCAGCAAATAATTTCTAGGAGACGGGACCGTGGTCTATTGTATTTGCAGTGCCTGATGTTTTTATGGTTATTGCTGCTTTTTGCATGGCCTTTGGCTAGTGCAATGAAGTTTATGAGATGAGAATTGTCTTGTCACCACTGCAATCTGTTTAACCTGAAGCCCTGTGTTCTTTTAGCAGTTGGAGTGGGCAAGTATATATGCCCCATTTGCACCATCAGTCTCACATCCATAGAAATGTACCAGTCGCACATGCAAGGAAATAAGCATCAGATAAAGTAAGTGTTTTCCCAGCTCTGTGCATTTCTCTCTTCCCCACCCCCCTCCGCACCCCAGAACCAGACTGACAGTTCAGTGCGGGACGTGTGGGCTAATGTTTGCAGTGGAGCCTCACAAAGACTGAGTGGCGATCTCTGTGCAGCCCTTCATCTGGGTTCTGTACCTGCAAAGCTTTCTCTTAGAAGGCAGAGGAGAAGAGATCTTTCTTCTCTTGCAAATGCCTTGCTTCTCAGTTCTCTTCTGGTTGCTGCACTAACAGCAGTGCTTTTTTCTTGGGGTGGGGGGATGCAGGGGGGTGCATACCCCTAAACATTTTCTGAATGTAATGTTGAGGGGGCAGTATTTTCGATATGCTTAGGAAAATGAGAGTACCCCTAAACGTTTTTTAAAGAAAAAAAACACTGACTAGCAACAACAAACGGACCCAGGTGGCGCCGTGGTTAAACCACAGAGCCTAGGGGCTTGCTGATCAGAAGGTCGGTGTAGAAAGACCCTTTGCCCCACGAGGAAGACCTTTGATCAAAATATGTTGGGAAGTCTTGGCAGAAAAGCCTTGAGGCCTATTTCTTCCATCAAATTATATCACAGGAGATCAGGATCAAGTACAGCCTCTCTTAATTCAGCTCCTGAATACGTATGCATGTACTGGGAAGACAAAGGATTTGTTTCTCTGGCAAAAATTGATTTATCACACATATTATGTAAACTTTAAATCCAGGCTTACTTCCCAGTAAAATGTGGGTAGAATAATACTGCAGGAATCTAGGTGGTGCTAAAGTGGAACTATAAATCATTTAGTTGACATTTTGGTCCACAGGCACTTTTTTCTGACTTCAGCCAATTTGTTTGGTTAAAAATTATGTTGTTGTCATTTTTGCTCATTCCCGCCACACTTGTATCTCTTCTCCCTTTTATTCTTGTAGAGAAACCATGATTTCCAATCTAATAACGAACTCCAAGAAAACATACAGCTCCTTCCAAGATGAATTGGAAGATTATATTAAAGTGCAAAAAGCAAGGGGGCTGGAACCAAAGACCCACTTCAGAAAGCCAGAAGAGTTTCAAATGGAAGAGTATGGTGCCATGAATGGCCATGAACGGGGCTTTGGATTTGATCAGGATCAATTTTCCAGCGACGCTAACACACCAGAGCAGTATTCTGGTATTTTCTCAGAAACAAGTCCACCTTTGTATTCTGTTGGAAGCAGATTGTCCCATTGGCCGCCAGGGTACAGAGACCTGCCAAAACTAGAAAATGCACCCATTTCTCAGCACAGCACAGGTTCCCTAGAAAAGCAGGCATCTCCATTGGCCACCTACAAAAGTGACAATTGCAACCCATCACCATCCGAATCCATTGATGGCTACAAACATGTACCTTCTGACAGTAGCTCTGCCTTTCATAGGAGGAGCCAGAAGTCACCAAAGACACTCAGAAAGGAGAAAGAATGTGTAGGAGAGGAAGACAGCGACCCTCGCCCACCCCTTGCGAAGTTCAAGAGAAAACAGCACTGTGAAGGAGACGCAAACTTTGGAAAGGGCGGAGAGAAGAGAAAGAGAAAGAAAGATGACGCTGACTTAAGTGCCGAGTCGAAATCGAAGCATGGCAAAGACAGAGGAAATACAGAGGGATCTTCCGAGAAGGAGAGCAGGAAGCACAAGAAGGAGAAAAAGAAGGCGGAAGCCAGTGGACCAACAGAGGAGGAGATGCTGTGGGATGAATCCATCCTGGGATTTTGAGCTTCTCATAATTAATTAATTTTTTGCGTTCATTTGAACCGTTGTGCACTTTTATGTTTCAATTACTGGTTACTCTCCCCCCCCCTTTTACTTGCTTGTTCAGGAATAATGAATGATGGGCACAAGATCTCTTAGCAAAGCACTAGGGAAGAAGTGGAACTGAAATTTTGTTGTACTCTAAGAAACATAATTAGCAATTTTCAGTACTTATCCTGAAGCGACATTTAATGCATTAGGAATTTAGTGTGCAATATTCTTTCCGGTAGCATTTAAATGCAGGTTTAAAAAAAAACAAAGCTATGCATTGTCTACGGTTGCAGCGATATCTGTGTTGTTGAAAGCTTTAATATGAAAGTATGGGGAGAGGGTTTATTCCATTTCTTCTTTATAACTGTTTTCCCCTTCCAGTTCTGAAAGTATAAAATAACACATTAAACCAACAAGAGAAAACTAATTGAATGTATCCACACACGCCCTTTACATCTCAGGTACATTTTATTTAGGTATAGTACTTAATCCTAGCCCCAACACCACCACATCAAAAACTCTCAAAGGTTTGTTTGACTACAACAGGTTTCACTGTTGAAACTGGGGTGAGGACCTTGCTTTCTGCAGTGCCACACTGCCCACTGGTGCTTTGAAGCCCCAATTTCAGGACTTCAAAGCACCACATCCCCTGACGTCATTTGTAAACTCAAGTGATTGCCCACCTTTCAAATTTGGCCTGTGAGCAATAACATCCTTGCTTGGAAGCAAAAGGGTATTTTGGGGTAAAGCATGACAAAAAGGTTGTGCAAGTCAGCCATTTTAAACTCCAAAGCTTACAACATTTTTCTTCAAAAATGCCAGGGATGGACAAATTATTACTATCTATCTCCAGTGGTATTTTTCTAGGGGGGAAAGGATGTTGGAACTGAACATGAACACTTCCCTTGTTCTCTTAGAATGGCAATGGCGCCCACCTGAGAGGTGTCAGAACTGAGTTCTGGCTAGAAAAAAACACTATAAGCAAATATACAGCATTTGCTGGCAAAATGAGACTTTTGTCATGAGTGCTTGTGTGAACAAAGAACAGACCTCATCTAGTTGCTAGTAATTATATATATATATATATATATATGTACACACACACCTTTATACACAATAACAAATTATATATATATTTTTAAAAATGGACCAAAACAGGTGTCTCCAGTTTACCAGGAGACACATTTTGATACAACAAAAAATCTTTACATTTGAGTCCAGGGCGCAAATTTATCAATCCCCCAGGAAAGGGGCTCATTCATCTGAATCCAGGTCACTGTCTCCTGCGATGGAATGGAAGTCTTCACTATCTTCCTCATCCTCCGACAGATGAACCTGACTTAACACACTAGGGCCGCGCCTCTGGTCCTCCTCTTCTTCCTCCTCCTCTTCCGAGACCTCATAACCTCCAATGCTGCTGAAGCTAGTATCTCGGGTGTTGGATTTGGGGTCTGGTTCCTCGTAGCTACCGTAACTGGAGAAAGAGAGAAATTTCACGGGGATGCTTTTGTTATTGTTCGTGCATGCCGAGCGCTTTACAGAAGAGAAACCATACGGTGAAGGGAAACACAAAAGTGTGACAGATTAGTGTTTACTTGGTGCTTTTCTGCATATTTTTAGCGTCATGAGTGCCGCAGGATCAGGCCATGGGTCCGTCTGGTGCAGCATCCAGTTTTCAGTGGCCTATCAGTTGCCCATGAGAAGCCCACAAGTGGGACTTGAGTACAATAGCACCCTCCCCACCTGTAATTCCGAACAGGTATCCAGAAACAGATTGCCTCTAGCAGTAGAACATAGACTTTTTTCTATTTTTTGTAAAGCATCTAAGCTGGTGGCCACCTCATTTGTGCACCAACCTTTGAGGTGTGCCTATGAGTGCAGGGTTTCCCAGACTTTGGTCTCCAGCAGCTCTTGGACTACAAATCTCATCGTCCCTAGCTAGCAGGACCAGTGGTCAGGGGTGATGGGGATTGTAGTCCAAAAACAGCTGGAGACCCAAACTTGGGAAACACTGCTCTGGTGCAAGCAATACCACCGTAACTCTAGCACTCGAGATTGCAACATTTGGGTTGCTGTCCTGGATGTGGTTATGCGATGTCTTGGGCAGAAGCCCAGAGACTGAACTCTGCTCAACTTTTTTTTTAAAATAAAAAAAAGCCTTTTAGAGACAGAACAAACCTTTCAAAGGCAGCTGAAACAGCAATGCATAGGTTTAAGCCTACATGGCAACAACAATGCTCTACACTTTGTAATTTTATGTATGTTTAAGAACTACTCCAAATACATTTTAAAAGGAAAGGAAAGGCTGAGATCCTGCCCATTACTAGCCCTATGAATCACATCTACAAAACCCGAGAGTTACTACTAAAGGATTGTTGATAGCATTTGATGATGTTACTTATCTGCTCACGGCATCACAGCAATTGAAAAACGGAATTGCTCTCAATGTTTTAGCTGCTGTGTTTTCTGATGGTTTTGGCTGGGGGTTTTGCTGGGCTTTCTCCCACTATGCAATTTCCCTCCCCAACCCCAGTTTTAACTGTGAATTGTATTCAGCCTTTTCATGTTTGAGCAACCAGCCCAGAGAACTTGGTTGGATGGATGGCACAGAAGTGCTCTAAGTCAGTCAACAGAAGAGCAGTAAAGAGCAGAGAGACCCGGGCCTCGTGAGGCTTTGCATGAGAGTCGTTTGAACTGGGCACGGCCAACCTGCATCCATGAGAGCCAAGCACTTGCTTACTGCCTCCAACAGCGTGCTTGTGTGTGGTCACCTGGCATTGCTGTCTTCCAGGGCATGCGATGTCTCTCCTCCAGCTCCCTCGTACGACATCATGCTTTCTTCGTTATCCATGCCCATCCGCGTATTCTCCTGAAGAACGTGAGGCTGCTTGGGTCTCACGGCACTGGACTCCACATCGGAATCGCTCCCGCTTTCACTGAGCTGAATAGCTGGGCAGAGAAAGGGTAGCCACATTGCAGTTACCCGGGCCTGATCTCCGCAACAGCATCTCTCAGGAGTTTAGCATTCTGGCTAAGCCGCAGTTCAGAAACTCTCTGCAGCTCAACAAGGCAACTAAGGCTGGGCAATGATGCATCAATATATCACCCCAAAAGTGGTTCGAAGTCCACATCGTGGTACTGGTTTCCTAAGATTTGGTATGGCAACATATTGCAAATCACAATGTGTGTCCGCGCTATGTAAAATAAGCACGCTGTGGGGGAAACTGAAGGATCTTTCCTCCTGTCTCCCCTTCTGTGTGTGTACATGCGAGTGTCTGTGTCTTCTTTCTTTTTCTTCCCTGCCACCCTGCTCACTGGCAGAAGAAAATAAAGTGGTGCCTTGGTTTAAGAACAGCTTACTGCAGGGGTAGGCAAACTAAGGCCCGTGGGCCGGATCCGGCCCAATTACCTCAATCTGGCCCGCAGATGGTCCGGGAATCAGTGTTTTTTTACATGAGTAGAATGTGTCCTTTTATTTAAAATGCATCTCTGGGTTGTTTGTGGGGCCTGCCTGGTGTTTTTACATGAGTTATTTGTGGGGCATAGGAATTCGTTCCATTCCCCCCCCCAAAAAAAATATATAGTCCAGCCCACTACAAGGCCTGAGGGACGGTGGACCAGCCAATGAAAAAGGTTGCTGACGCCTGGCTTGGTGTATGAACAACTTGGATTAAGAACGCTGTAAATCCAGAAGTAGATGTTTGGGTTTGTGAACTTTGCCTTGGAAGCAGAACATGTTCCGCTTCCTGTTGAGCGTGTTCCATTTGTAAATTGAGTCCCCCGCTGCTATGGGAAAGCACGCCTTGGTTTAAGAACGCTTTGGTTTAAGAACGGACTTCCCCCAGCCTGGAAGCCACACTCACTTGTAGCCGGTCTTCTGGGGTCCACTCGCCAGCGTGAATCTTCGAGCATACTAACTTTTTGCCATGTTATGTCGTTTGCACCCTAAGGCTTTCCCAAAATGCAAGTTTAATTTAAGCTCCTCGGCAAGGGAAGGAAACGGCTTCATTATACACCTTTAGGTGCCAAGCAAAAAACATTCCTCTTTAACAAGGCTTTTGGTGGAGCGAAATCCAAAGCCCTTTTAAAATGTGTCGGGGAGGGTAGGGTTATTGGGGTGGGTTTCGTTTTTATTACGTATTTTGTTGCATTTTTATATTGTGGGTTGCCCCAAGACATGCGGGGTATAGGGTGGTATAAAATTTAATTAATAAAAATCATAATAATAGAAGACAAAGGTTATATTCCCATGAAGGAAAGTGGTGGGGAAGCAGATACTGGCAACTGGCAGAGCCAAAGCTGGAAGTTTTTTTGGGGGGGGGGCATCCATCCCTCCACATGTAGTCATTTCAGTCACCTTTCCACTTAGCTCTTCCCCAGCCCCCACTGCATAACTGTTTGCCCCCTTTTCTACTCCCCCCCCCTAAACCTAGTTGTCATGTAGCGAGGACAATTTTCAAGGAGCATTATCCCTCCCCTCCTTTCTGCCCCCTCCCAAAAGAAGCCCCCACCAGCAGCAGCACAGCAATTAGGCTCAGGATATAGAGAGAGATGGACCCATCACCTGACTTGGGCCCTGCTGTGTAAAGACGGACAACTTACACATGAAAGGGTTGTCGCCTTCCTCGTCGCTGCCGTCATCATCCTCTCCGTCTGACATGAGCAAGTCCTCGTAAAGAACGCTGGCTTGAGGCTGCTGCGCCGAGCCTTCTTCCTCGTCGGCCAGGTCTCCATCACCATCTTCCACTTCCTGTCAGGGCAGAACAGCCAGTGGTAAAAAAGAGGGGGGGCAGCTGCCAGCTGTGGCATCTCTCTACCCGCGGACGTCCCTCACCGGCAAGGCCGTCTCTTTCTAAAGAACAACGATGGGCCTGGCTTGCATTTCCAGCCACTGCTACCAACGTCCCTCAGAAGGGGCCCTGAGCTGCCGCAGCTTCTGCCGCGAGGGCAGAAGTTCAACCCACAAACTAGGGATGGGATCAAAGATACTCACTGGGGCTGGAGTCTTAGGTTTCCCATCCTCATCCTCCTCATCAAACCCTTCAATATCTACGTCAGAGTCTTCCTCGCCCAGCCTACCTCGGCCCTGCCGCATCTGAGTGGGGAACAGAGACAACACGGTTGAGGAAGGGTACAGGCACTCTGAAGCAGGCCGCAGCGGAGGGGCTTGCGGCACTTCCTGCCCGTCCCTAAGCTCTTACTTCTGAAATGCCTTCCTATGCTCCCCCCACGGCTTTGCACCTCCAGGACTTGCTCAGGATATCAAGCCAAAGCGCACAGGGCCTCTTAAGAAGCTAGCAAACAGCATTTCCTTTACTCCAGCTCCACTGCCCTCTCTCTCCCCAAGAGCAGAGAGCCACCTTCCTGCAATGGCAGAAACCCATTTCGCAGGGCAACCTGGGTTCAAAACCCACAGCTGCAAACCGATACCCTGCTTCTGCTATACCAGAACATCCTCTGGTAAACGGGTGAAGACAGTTCTGTCCCAGCCCTGTACTTTTCTGCAACGCACGCTTCATGTTTACACAGCCCCTTGCCCTTTTCTTTCCCCTCCTGCTACAAATCACACCACATTTAGGCCCAACGCATAAAAAAAACCTGCACAAAATGTATTTATCCCCAGTTAAATGGCCCAGAGCATGCGTCCCATCCCTTATCTCCAATAAATGCCTCTTCCCCCATTTGCCTACAATACAGGCATCCTGCAATCAGAACCTCCACAATATAATTCTTCCAGATTTGTGGCATGCAGAGTTCTCATGCTGCGCTAAAACCAGGGGAGGACTTGATACCTGGTATTGCTGTAGCATATTGATGCTCAGCCCAGAAGGGCTGTTGCATTTATGAACTGCTTTGACACAGTTTCCACTTGAAAAGGGTAAGGGCTAAACCGTGGCCCTTCTACGCCTTGTGGACCATTGGCTTTTATTTTATCCATTCTTTGTGTCTATTCATAAAATAAGAACACCAAGCCCTTTCCCAAGGTGTCTTGGAGCTAATGGGCTACCCCCTCCACAGTCCCAGCTATTCTGATTTTATTGAAAATCTTTACAACAAAGCCTCCTCCCACAGCTCTGTCCCCATTTCTTTGACCAGGAATTAACGATGGTGCCAAATTATATCCGTCTTGATACCGCATGCCCTGTTACAAACTTTCCGTGCAGCTTCTGCCACAGGGAAAGCTTTAACCCCTCTCTCCCCTGCCTTTTCCCAGTAGATATTTTTGCCCTCTCTGCTTCCAGATTTTTCTGACCTGTATTCCCTGCTTCTCAGGGGTGGTTGTGGGAATATCCAAAGCAGACAGGATGCTCTCATCTTGGTAGACCGAGGCATCGTGGGACATGCTGAGAGAAGTGTTGGTGTCATACAGATCTGGCGGCTGGAGTACGTTTGAAAAGAAGAAATCAGAATTTCTTAGCAGTTTGGTAATGGCTCCTGCCCTCCTTTACTGACTGTGGTTCTCTCTATAGAAACTGGCTGGAGATTTCAGCCCTTTCTCATGGGGAAAACCCAGAAGCCATAGGGAAACGGGTAACAGATTCCAATATGCAACATGCACAGGGGAAGTGCCCAAAGGTCGGGCAGGGGGGCGAAATAGGAGCCAACTGCTATGGAAGCAAGTGTTGTATGCTACCTGGTTTCAGACACAAAAAGCTTATATGGAGTTCAGTAGAAGGAAACTGACAGCAACAACCCTTGACAGAAGGAAAAGAGGGCAGGATAGAGAGGACAGAAGGGATGGGGCAATTGACTCAACCTGCAATGCACTGTCTGTTGGTCAACCCAACACCCAATTTGGCCATGCTGCAAGGAAGCAGGAGGGCTGCTAGGCCACTGCAAATTAGAGCAGGTGCCTCTATTGCGCTTGGCCAAGGTACAGAAATGGACCTTGTACAAGGGTGCTTGGGAGTTTGGTGACAGCTCCTTGCAAGCACAAAGTTTAGTTGAATCCAGCCCATGAAATCCGGCCACCTTCTAAAGTCTCATCAGGATAACACCAGAAGCTGACTTACAGTAGTAGGTCAGAATATCTGTCCATCTAGACAAGTGTTTCCCAACCTTGGGTGTCCAGCTGTTATCAGACTACAATTCCCATCATCCCTGACAACTGGTCTTGTTAAGCAAGGGATGGAGGGAACTGTAGTCCAAAAACAACTGGAGACCCTAGGTTGGGAAACGCTGTGTAACAAAACCACTGGGTCCACTCCAGCTGGTCTTAGTTGCAGAGTAGGGCTGGGCGATATTAGGCTTTCAACATCATGCTTTATCACCAACCAAACATTGATGTTGAGAAAAGCTGTGTTGGCCCCAGTCCTTCAGGCGCCGAGTGAAACTCTTGCAGTTCTCACTGCGGAAGCTGAGGCTCTTTCACCCCAGGGCCTTGCAGGTCGGGGCCAATGCAGCAGGCCCAAGCCCGCTGCTCGGCTGTGGGGGGAGGCTCCTGCCCCGACAGCTGAGCGAGCCAGACCACAGCCCAAGACGAAGGGAGCCCTGACAGGCTCGGACCACAGAGCTCTTTCACTGGCAAGAGGAAGGGGGCAGGCAAGCAAGCTCCTTCTCCTTGGAGAAAGCTGCTTGCTTGCCCGCCCCGCCCCACAGCTGAGGGAGCCCAAATCCTTCTCCTGCTTGCACAGCTGACGGAGCGGGAGCAGTTTAATGGTGCCCCCCTTGGGCGATGGCTCGTGCGAACCGGTGGCAGCTCCGTAAAACTGCTTGGCTGAGGCGAGGGCAGCTGCGCTCTCTGCAGCCAAACAGTTTAAAGACGCGGAGAGGAAGAAACAAGTTGTACTGGCGCCTTGTTTCTCCCTCTCCACTGGCACAAGGGACCGACAGCGGCAGTTTCACTCGGTGGCATATCGCTGGTGAAACCGCTGTGGCTCCCAAGTCCCAAGCAATTTAGTGCTTCTGGCGCATGCGCACAGGTTACAGACACGCCAAACCCAGAAGTAACCTGAAAAGAAGCAACATGAAGCAAGACGTATCATGAGGTATGACTGTATCAATATATCGCCCAGGTCTACTGCAGAGATATGTCCCATCAGCTGCTATCTGAGCCCCGCCCCCGCTTTTTTAAAAAACTGGGGGTGCCAGGGACTGAACAATGTGAAAGGGATAGCACAGGCATCCCCAAACTTTGGCCCTCCAGATGTTTTGGACTACAATTCCCATCTTCCCCAGCCACTGGTCCTGTTAGCTAGGGATCATGGGAGTTGTAGGCCAAAACATCTGGAGGGCCGCAGTTTGGGGATGCCTGGGATAGCAACTCACTAGCATGCTTTGCATGCCACCAGTTCCAGATTCAATCTCTGGCATCTTCAGTTTAAAAAACAGAGCAGGTGATAGGAGAAACTCCTTCCTGCTGGAGAGAACTGGTCTAGCTGAACAAGAGTCTCTCCGAAAGGCTCCTTCCAAACCAGACGCCTCCCGGCGCTACTAGGCCAAGCCTGTGGGCTCAGAAATCTAATAAAACAAAAACTTTACACAAGCATGTGCGATCTTCTGCTGCAGCCCCACCCCATGCTAGGGCCACAGCATTTGATAGCAGAAGGGGGTCCTGGAAAAAGCTTTGGCGGGAAGCCTCACCTGGGGAGTGTAAGGCCCCGGGGTCATTGGGTCAAGGCTTTCCAGATCTGCCTCCTCTAAGGCCGCTTCCTTGGCGGTGCAAATATCCCTCTCGAGCTGGGTCAGGTGCTCGTCATACTGAAGGAGCAAACAGAGAGAGAGAAAAGCATTTGCTGAGGGCTGCCGAGAATTCGGAACGGTCCTTGGCAGGCTCAGCTTGCTGGGCCACTTACCTCTGCCAGCGTCTGGTAGCAGATGTTCACAATCTCTTGGGCTGTTTTTGTGTATTGGCTGTCAGGCCCTGAAATGGGGAAAAAAAACAAAGGAACAACCCACATCTCCTTAGCGCTAGCCCGCTGGTACCTGAGCCCAGGAGAAAGCCACTAGTTCCACATGGCCCTCTTCATTTCACAGAAGCAGAGATCCCAGTTAAGTACTCCTTTTGCGATACACACCCAGAGCTTTCCAAAGCTTTGCCAGTGTGCAACTTTCAAGGACTCTTCTTTCCTGGGAAGTGGCTTCTCTCAGCCAGCCAGCCAGCCAGCCAAAATTTACAAGATCTCCTTGAGCTCTGGCCCTGTAGGACTCCTGAATCTGCTCTGCCCCACAGCACACTTAAATAGCCCTTGGGATTTAATTAAAAATCAATCCTCTCTTCCAGGGGCAGCTAATGTTTATTGGCTATCTTGTTAATCCTCCAGGGACGGTTTGCCTGTACAGTGGTACCTCTGGATGCGAACGAGATCTGTTCCGGAGCCCCGTACCCAACCAGAGCAGTACACAACCTGAAGCGCTGAATCTGCGCATGCTCGCCACGCGATTCGGCGCTTCTGCGCATGCGCGTGGCATTATTCGGAGCATCTGCGCGAATCACCGAACCCGGAAGTAACCCATTCCGGCACTTCCAGGTTCAGCGCGTTCGTAACCTGTGATGTACGCAACCTGCAGTGAACGTAACCAGAGGTATGACTGTAGTGGATGTGGGCTTTTGCACATTCTTGCACACACACCACACCAGGCATGCAGCTGCTCCCAACAGCTGGCTGGAAGGGGTTATCCCCCCCCCCTTCCCATGCATCAAATTATCAATCTAATGATGGGGGGTGGGGAGAATAAGTTACATCCCCACCAGGGCACTGGGCTGAGTGGAGGGAGTTAAAGCTTTCCACCTCCCCAGCTTTTGCTACTGTCACCAAAATTGATGGGATCTTGGAGGACAGAAAAATACATTGCTTTGGGGGAAGACAGATTAGAGCCCCGAGGCTTTGGAATAAGTTATCCCTCCTCTGTTCTGTTTGTGCCTACTCACAGAGTAGGATTGGGCCCCAGGAGCTAAAGAGGCGTAACACGAAAGCGCCCAGAAGGAAGAAGCAACTTTCATCAAGGGACCCAGCCACCTTTTAGGAAAAGAGACTTACTCATGTCTTCATGAGCAGATGTGGAGTCAGGCTCAGCTCTCGCCCTGAAAACTACACAAACATGAGTCAACGGGCTACAGATGCGGCACAGAGCTAACGGGGTCACTCACCATTGTATCTGATGCTGTTGGCAAGGATCAGGTTCACGTCATCCAGAAAGACTTCTCGGTTCTGGTATTTGTGTTTGGAAATATTCTAGAATGAACAGAGAGGAGGGCAAGGTGGGAGTGTAGAACTTTAAGGAGTCTAATAATAATAATTAATAATAATTAATAATAATAATAATAATAATAATAATTTATTATTTATACCCCGCCCATCTGGCTGGGTTCCCCCAGCCACTCTGGGCGGCTTCCAACAAAATATTAAAATACAGAAATTCATAAAACATTAAAAGCTTCCCTAAACAGGGCTGCCTTGAGATGCCTTCTAAAGGTCTGGTAATTGTTGTTCTCTTTGACCTCTGGTGGGAGGGCATTCCACAGGGTGGGTGCCACTACCGAGAAGGCCCTCCGCCTGGTTCCCTGTAACTTGGCTTCTCGTAGCGAGGGAACCGCCAGAAGGCCCTCGGCACTGTGAAGTCTGTGTGAAGTCTTTGATCTTGGCCTGCAAAATGTCCTTTACCCCTCCGGGCCAACTAGGGGCCACTTCTTTCCTCACACCCCGTTGTAGGATCTCAGCATTCTGGGTATCCTTTCAAATGTGAAGCTGCGCACCCCCTGCTCAACAGGACCCAAGCCAGAGTTATCCAAAGCAGCACATGTCTCTGGGTTATTTATTTCTCCCCATGTGACTTTTTGGCCCCCAAATCAGCAGCTGATGGCTCGCCCTCAGCCCATATATTTCCATATTGAGGTTCTGTTCTCAGTACTTTATCTAATATTTAAAATACAGCCAGCCAGCCAGCTATCCTGGTCCTTTGCTTCGCTGCTAAGGGTTTGTTTATCTTATTTGACAAAACTTATGTGGTGCTCAGTTGTAAGAGAACCTCTAAGCAGTTTACAAAAGGCAGTTCTGAGAAGCTGCCAACGTAAAAGCACAGTACGCACCTTCCGGATTGTCTCTAGGTCCATCGGGCTGACAATGACTTTGTAATAATCGGGCACGAATTTCTTGTTTACAGGATGGTGGAAGGGCCAAGACTGCAAGCGACAAGAGGGCGAGAGAGATGATGAGCAAGCCACTCTTGCAGAGTGAACGGCATCCAGTTCTGGAAGCCCGCAATTTACACGGGATCTGTGTTGCAGGAGGAATCACGCCCAAAGCCAAAATCACATACAGTTGGAACACATTGGAGGCAATGGTGAGTAGGACTACCCAAGCCTTTTTTTTCCTGAATGCCCACTCCCTTTTATTTTATGGGTTTTTTTAATTGCCAAGCACATAAAGTCGAATGCACAGGTGTTAAATGGGCGCAAGCTGTGGGTTTCATGCATCTTCAGGATACACTGAAAGGCTTTTACAGAACACCTAGCTGAACCTAAAGGAAATGTTCAATTTCCTGCACCTGCCAGCAAATCCTAAATACTGTGGTGGTTTTCTTGCAGCACACCATTCTTGCTACACCATTTTAGCCAAACCCAAGTAAATACAGGGATAAGAATACTCCAGACTTTTTGGCTTAGAGAAAAAGGCAAGTAAGAGTTGGCATGATAAATATAGATATAGATATATAGATAGAGATATATGAAAATGAAATTTTGCACGGCGTGTAGAAATGTGGATAGAAAAAGGGCTTTCTCCCTCTCTCATAGCTCTAGAACTCAAGGGCATTGAGTGAAGCTGAATGTTGGAAGAAGAAAAAGAGTTTGGATTTGATATCCCGCTTTATCACTACCCTAAGGAGTCTCAAACCGGCTAACAATCTCCTTTCCCTTCCTCCCCCACAACAAACACTCTGTGAGGTGAGTGAGGCTGGGAGACTTCAGAGAAGTGTGACTGGCCCAAGGTCACCAAGCAGCTGCATGTGGAGGAGCAGGGACGCGAACCCGGTTCACCAGATTACGAGTCGACTGCTCCTAACCACTACACCACACTGGCAAAAGTCAAAGGGCCCCTGGATGGTTAAGTCCAGTCAAAGGCGACGATGGGGTTGCGGCGCTCATCTTGCTTTCAGGCTGAGGGAGCCGGCGTTTGTCCACAGAAAGCTTTCGGGTCATGTGGCCAGCACGACTAAACCACTGCTGGCGCAACAGAACACTGCGGTAGAAAGCAGAGCGCACGGAAATGCCGTTGGAGGAAGGAAAGTACTTCTACAGCAGGGGTGGCCAACTCCCGAGAGACTGTGATCTACTTTCAAAATTAAAATCTGGCAGTGATCTAGCCCCGTTTTTTAGGGGTTCAGGCCAAAGTTGTTGACCTTTTTATAGGGAGGATGACCCGTTTTATAGGGGTTCAGTGACTTTTTTGCAGCTCTTCTGGGGAGGGAAAAGACCCCTATTTGCGGGAGGAACAGAAGCAGCCACTAACCTTACAATTGCTAGCCAGATAACAGCCCCCGTTTCTAAGCTCCGGCTTCCCTTCTGCAACAACAGAGGCCGGCCCTGGGCTGAGGCCGGAAGGGGGCCAGCGATTGACCGCGATCTACAAAAACCTCGCAGGGATCCACCAGTAGATCGCGATCAAAGTGTTGGACATCCCTGTTCTACAGGAAGCATGTAGTTAAATTGGAACTTGCTCCCACGGGAGGCAGAGATGGCCACCAGGCCGTTAAAAAGAATTAGACAAATTCATAGGGGAGAGGGCTATTGATGGCCGCTAGCCAGGATGGCTATGCTCTGCCTTCCAGAGCTGGGGGCACCAATGCTTCCGAATGCCAGTTGCTGGAAACCACAGATGGGAACCACCACAATATGCCAGGGGCAGACCTACATCAGGAACAGCCATCATCTTCTGGGTGACAATGTTGTCCAGAATAAAAGAGAAGGCCACTTGGTCGTCGTCATCTAGTAGGGGGTTAATTGCCTTTTCCAAACGAGCCAGTTTATCTTCCTTCTGAAACGGCAGTAATGCGCACAGGTTTACGGCAACTCCTTTATAAATCCCCCCCAAAAAATCGTCTCCACACTAGAAAGGACCATAGCTCACTGGCAGAGTTCAATCCTTGGCATTTCCAGGTAGAAACGGGAATGACTCCTCCCTGAAACCTCGGAGAGTGGCTTTCACTGTGAGCAGTCCTGAGTTAGTTGCTAAGGCACAAGCAATCCCTCCCTCCACACCCTGACTTGCCTCTTTTAATTTTTGGTCACAGAGGTCCAGCATCGACTGAGAGATCTGGGTCAAAGAGTGCTTTGGGCCTGCAAACACACAACAGAAACATTTATTGTGGGATGCCGCTGTTGCGAGCTGCCTTGAGAACCTTGCTAGATCGAAAGGAGAATCACAAGTTTAAGATTCCATACAGCTAGGTTAGTCGCATCCCCCAGTGGCACACGGAGAGTGAACTCAAGATTCATCAAGAGTCTCAGGGAGCAACTCTCCCCTTTTGCAACCAGCTGGTGTCCCCCAGGTGTTTTGGAACTGCAACTCCCATCAGCCCAAGCCAATAAGGTCTGGGACTGATGGGAGTTGTAGTCCAAAAGATCTGGGACGGCATCAGATTGGCAAAGGCTTCCCTTTGGTGGGATGGAGACTGAGAAGCAGCAGGCAAAGCAAGCTGCTGGGGGATCACAGCACCAGAGAAAAGGAGCAGGTATCACAGCTTTTCCCAAGTAGTCCAGGAGGACTAGTTCAGTTCTAACTGAAAATCACCCAAAGCAAGGTAGGTGCCGGTCCTGCTGATAAATCGGACAAGGAGAGGAAAGGGAATCAGCCACACTGAAAGAAGAGGAAAATCAGGAAACTGCAAGAAGGAAATATGCTGGCAAGCTACAAATATGCAAGGCTGTAAGTCAAGGAAATAGCTGGACACCTAATGAAGATAGGACAAGCACACTTTAAAGCATAAAATGGGTTGCAACGTAAAGCAGGTGAGCACCAGAAGGAATTTCCTTGGTACCAGGCAGCCTTACCAATGAATACTTAAAAGCCACCCTTCGCCTCCTCAGAAAGAGCACCAGGCCACTGCCCCATTTGCCATGACTAGTATTTTAAGGCTGGGACACTTCATGCAAGGAGCTCAGTAGAAATGTTTGTTTCATTGTTTTTAAAAAAATAAAATAAAATAAAACTAATTAACCATCACCATTGTATGTGGCACTGTTCTTCACGATCAGCTCCACCTGCTCCCGGAATTCTTCGCGGGATGGGTAAAGGCGCTTGCGGACATTTTCGCGCAGGGTCTGCAGGTCCATTGGCTTAGTGATGATCTTGTAATAATCTTTGACGACCTTCCCGTTAACAGGCTGGTGGAAGGGATATGTCTGGGAGAAGCAGGGGAAAACCGGAAAGGAAGGTGAGCTTCCCTTTCTTTGCAATATCACTCCCTTAAGGTATCAGGGCTGGGTACAGCAACACAAAAGCATTCAAAACCCATTAAAAGCACTGCTTACCAGGCAGAGGGCAGAAAACAGCCTGCCTGCCTCCAAAAGGCTACCAGAGCCATTCCAAGCAAGCATCCTCCCTATGAGAAACGTTTTACACAATTCACCTTCGAGGGGGTTCTTGGTTTGTTTTTCTTACGTATTTTGTGTTCTCGTTTTCAACTTTTGTCTTGTGAACCCACCCTACAAGCTTTGGATGAAGGGCAGTTTGGAAAAGGACACCCTGTAGAAAAATCTCCTACAAAATCTCGTAAATCAGGGTTTCTCTTGTTCACGTACAACCAAGGAGCTAAGCCCTCCTGGTACCGTGTTTCTCCGAAAATAAGACACCGTCTTATATTTATTTTTCCTCAAAACCCCCCCATGGAGGCTTATTTTCAGGGGATGTCTTATTTTTTATTACATGTCCAGCCTAGCCTCTTCCTTGGCGCCCTCCAGAACTGCGCCTATCACTATGTCTTATTTTCGGGGTATGGCTTATATTGCACAAATGCTTAGAAATTCTGCTACAGCTTATTTTATGGGTATGTCTTATTTTAGGAGAAACAGGGTATCTGGGAAGCAAAGAGCCGCCTTGCCTCTGCACGTAAGACACAACCAGAAGAGGCCAAAATCAAACCCCGCAGGGAAAGAGATCTTACATTGGGAAGATCTCGCATCTCGTTGATAATGCTTTCCAGGATAGAGGACAGGGTCACCATGGGGTCGGTGCGCCGCCGGTGGATGGATTTGTGAGGCCGCTGAAAGAGACAGAAGCGACACATTAAAGACCCTTCCAAGGTTTGCACAAAGATCTTCACAAGGAGCATCGCCAAGCATTCAGCCGGCCTCTGCTCTTTAGGGGAGGGATTGCCCTCTAGCTGCGGCCAGCTTGCAGCCTACTGGCCCTCTGACCGAGGATTGAAATAAGTCTTGTCTCCCTGCAACTGTCTCCCAGACGGACCGTGGGCAGGCGGAAGGAGCACGAAAGTCAGGGAAGGGCTCACGTTCAAGTAGTCGCAATGAACCGTGGTCCCGACGCGCCGTTTCTTCTTCGGTGGAAGCTGCTGTTTCGGGAACTTCAGCACTAAAGACTTCCTGCGAACTTCATCCGCGCTGCGAGGAGAGAGGAGAGAGACGTGAGCTGTAGCTTGCACCCCCCTCTTCCTTCGGTGCATCTAGCCGCCACTCTGGGAGGGACTGAGTCAACCACAAAGAGCACAACAAGAAGCCCGTTTACTCTTTCAGTGGGTCTAGTTTGTGGTCAAAGGAGCTGGAAGTTGAAGACCTGTAACCCCACCACGGGTCAGCTCACAAAACAGCCTGCTGTATCTTTAAGGTGCTACCAATTCTACCTTGTGCATCAGTCAGTCGCTGCTCCTGCTGCTATTAGTAATTTACGTTTAGTGACTTGCTATGAGCTGCTGCATGGTTATTTTAAAAGGATTATGTTATTTTATGGGTGTTTTGGATTCTTTTTACTTTACCTTGCTGGTTAACTGCCTTGCACCCTGTGCAATGGGTGGTATGTGAGCCATCTCTTCAGTTATCCAATGGTCTCTCTTTTGGGGAACAGCCTTGCCAAACAGACCCATGAGGCATTTTCACTGATGATCTTTGGGCAACGGCATTTCTTTTCTGCAAATCTTCTGACTGGCGGGTCACAGCATTTCATGGTTTTACCATTTATGGATTCATTGCTGAGCAAAACGTTTGAGCTAGACCAGGCATAGGAAAACTCAGCCCTCCAGATGTTTTTGGCCTACAACTCCCATGATCCCTGGGCTAACAGGACCAGTGGTCAGGGATGATGGGAATTGTAGTCCCAAAACATCTAGAGGGCAGAGTTTGCCTATGCCTGAGCTAGATGATCTAAAAGACCTCTTCAGACTAAGTACTACTTGGAACAGATCCACTAAAATTAACGAGCGTAAGTTAGGCATATTCATTCTTTGGGTCTGCTCTCAGTTATGATTAACACAGGAGACAACCTTACTGTTCTATTTAGGGTGGTTACGTGCCTGCCCAAAAGGGTGCCAGAAAGGAGCAGGGCAGAAGCAGAACGGGGAAATCCCCACTTACTGCAAAGGAACCCTAGGATAAGTGGCTTCCACAGGGGAGCAGCAGAAAGAATGTGATTGGTCAAGCGAGATGTGGACTCGAAAAGGTTAAAAACCACTGATGTAGGGGAAAGTTTTTCTCCTTTTCTGATAACACTAGAAATTGTGGTCATTCAATGAAGCTGAATGTTGGAAGATTTGGCACTTATTCCTGCAACACATAGTTAAACTATGGAATTTGCTCCCACAGGAGACCGTATGTAAGGGACAAAAGGTACAGAGACCCCCCTTCCATCCTGAGGAGTAGTTCCTCTACCAGCAGCAGCGCCAGTGGGGAGGGGGGAGAGTCCAGTGGGGAAGGAGGAAGTAGGGGACAGGGCTCTGGCAGGGTAGCAGAGCCTCTATTGCACGTGAGAGGAAGAGAGAGCGGGGGAAAGGGGGGAGAAGGAAAACAGGGAAAGGAGACCCTCTTTCCCTCCAGTTCTGGAATTACGCAGGAGGAAATGTGGAAGAAGATTTGGGGTGCCCAGACTCTTATGTTGGAAGAAAACGCGGGAAGCGCCATTCCAGGGTTCTGACCCAGACTGAGAACATGTATCCTGTACAGCTCTAGCACTGTAAATAGCCTGCACACAATAAAAGCATGAAAAGGCAACGGTTTGGAGAGTCGTTACTCTAGAGTAGTCGCAACGCCCCCTCTGTGACACCGTATGACGGTGGTGCTCTGTCAATGGCTACCAACCACAATGGCTATGACTTGCCTCCACGGTCAGAGCCAGTAATGCTTCTGAATAAAGGTAAAGGTAAAGGGACCCCTGACCATTAGGTCCAGTCGTGACCGACTCTGGGGTTGTGCGCTCATCTCGCATTATTGGCCGAGGGAGCCGGCGTACAGCTTCCAGGTCATGTGGCCAGCATGACAAAGCCGCTTCTGGCAAACCAGAGCAGCACATGGAAACGCCGTTTACCTTCCCGCTGTAGCGGTTCCTATTTATCTACTTGCATTTTGACGTGCTTTCGAACTGCTAGGTTGGCAGGAGCCACAGGGATTCGAACCGCCGACCTTCTGATCAGCAAGCCCTAGGCTCAGTGGTTTAACCACAGCGCCACCTGGGTCCTTAATGCTTCTGAATGCCAGATGCTAAAGATCAGAGGGGGGCAGACATGCTCTTGCGCTTGGGGGGCTTCCCACAGACATTTGGGTCCCCACTGTGAGATTAGGATGCTGGACTAGATGGGCCATGGCCCTGATCCAGCAGGCTCCCCTATCTGTCAGATGATGCCGAGCGCCTCTCACCTCTCGATGAGCTGCTTCCCCAAGACAATCTTGGTCCCCTCCACTTTGATCAGCTCCTCGTTATCGTTGGGGATGACGGTCTTCTCCAGCTCCTCCTCCTGCTCCTCCGTCATGGCAACGGGGTTGGAGGGCGGAGCGTTGGTTTGGTAGTAGAGGGGGCAGAATTTGTTGGTCCGCATGTGGCCAATGGCACCGCAAGCGCCACACTTTAACTGCAAGCAAAAGCAAAGGAGTGAAGGCTTAGCTCCAGAAGCAAAAAAAAAAGAGGGGGGGGAGTTCTCAAGGGACACAGTCAAGGCTTTCATCAGCTGCAGCAGCAGCAGCAGCAGCAACACAAAAGCAGCTTAAAGCTAAATTGTTTTACGTACTAAGTTGCATAGCTGCAGAATCCAGATTTAGGGGGAGGAAATCCCAGACAGGTAGACATGTAGCTAAAAAAAAATTAAAGAGTCTTGTGGCACGCTTAAAGACTAACAAATTTATTATGCTGTAATCTTTCGGGGATTCAAGCTCACCCTGTCAGTGACATGGATTTCTTAGCTGGAAGGTAGATAAAGGAGAGACTTTTAAGGTGGGAGCTGAATGGCAAGGAGATGCAAAAAAAAAACACTAGTCTGTGATAAACTAGAGTTGAAACTTATTAAAATTTCTGCTTTCTAACTGCCAACTTTCACCTAATGCTTCTGACAAAGGGGATTTGAGCCCACAAAATTTTATGCCTTAATAAAATGTGTTAGATCAGGCATCCCCAAACTGCGGCCCTCCAGATGTTTTGGCCTACAACTCCCATGATCCCTAGCTAACAGGACCTGTGGTTGGGGAAGATGGGAATTGTAGTCCAAAAATCTGGAGGGCCGAAGTTTGGGGATGCCTGTGTTAGACTTTAAGGTGCCACGGACCTCTAATTTTTTTTTAGCTGCATGGCTACTATTTTGGGATTTCTTTTAAAAAAAATTGATTCTGCAGCTATGCAATCTAAATTCAGCAAAGTCTCTCAACAGCAACTGAATTAAGCTGGGCTACATGTTTCCTTCCCTGCCGAATTTATTCTGCTTCTACTAGATATTGAAGAGAGGACAAGAACAGGATAACACCCCCAAGCAACACCTGCTAAGGCCTGCACTCTGGTTTCGGAGATGCTGCCACGCATGCTTGCTTGTTTTTCCTCCACAAACACAACAGCTGGACTAGTATTTTAAAATTTAAAGACCACAAGAGAAGGAGCCAAAGGCAGCCAAAGTTTTCAAGAGAGACGGCTTACCTTAAGGTCTGTCCGCTCCTTCATCTTCTTGGGCTTCTTCTCAGGAGGACCCTTCAGCTTCTCCTTCTCTTGGTTTCGTTTGAGCCGCCGCAGCTGCTCCTGGATCCGGCGCCTCTCTTTCCGCATCTCCTCCCGATGCTGCTCGTCAAAGAGGGCAAACTTCCGACTGGAAACACAAAGGCCTTTGGTCAACACAGCGGGGGAGGGACTTTGATGTTGCAGGACTCAAACTCCCATCATCCCAGACAAGTGGCTCTGCTGGCAAGCCCTGACGGGAGCTGTGTATAGCCAGCAACTTCCAGGTGACCACGGGTTTCCCTGGCCCAACGGTAGGGCCGGCCACTAAGCATTAAAGCACACAGATAAACAAAAACTAGGCATATGGCTTTTCAGATGTTGCTGGACTACAGCTCCCATCATCCTTGACCACTGGCTATGCCAGCTAGGGCTGATGGGATTTGGAGTCCAACAACATCTGATGGGGCCACAGGTTCCTCACCTCTGGACTACAATGTTGGCTGCTGCCCAATTTTATTCACTCTGCCTGACTCCTGGTGCTGGTTCCATATTTTCTTATTTGCTGTATCCCGGCCATGTATATTTTTAAATATTTTTTTCCCACGTAGAAAAAGGCACAAAGGCAGGATACAACTCTTTTTTTAAAGGAACAAATATAAATGCACTGCACATTTTCTGGCCTCTCACCGCTCTCCTTTGGCAAGGAGATTCCCACCCTACCAACATGTCACTCCCAAGAGGAGAGCAGCATCTCTGGAATGCCCTTACATGAACTCATCGTCCTTGGTTGTCCGTATCCTGCTGTAGGCATCGATGACTGAGGGCTTGCGGACCGTCTCGCACCTCACGTACTCCTTCCCGTCCTCGTCGCGGAAAGTGCGGTAGATTTTCAAGCGGCGGCCCGTGGCGGAGGAGTTCAGGCTGGTCACAGAAGCCGTGTCGTCATCTTTGTGAGAGCCTCCCAGGCTGCCAGGGGTGGAGGCTGCAAGGAAAAACAGGTGCTGCGTTGCCGAGGGGACAGCCAAAGCGGTGAGCTCTCCACACGGAAACCGAAATGCCTAGTGTCTCCAATATCCAATGGGAAGGGGCAAAGGCAGGCCTCAGGACTGGACGTTCAGGAGAGAGCACACAGGAACCGCCATACACGCACACACACCCTTAAACCATGCACCTTTTAAGCAATGCGCACCCTAGGAGAGCACCTTCAACAATCTCTTGCGCCCACTTCTGTTCCCACTTTCCAAGTTCCCTTTCTCTGTAAGCCTTAAATGCCCAAAGACCTAAATGATCCTTATACACTGACCATCTGAAGAAGCCCTCTGGACTATCCCAGTGTTATGTGGCATTTGTTTAGTTTCTCTGTGTACACACACACACGAGAGAGAGAGAGAGAGAGAGAGCGCTATATATAGCTATAGCTATATCTGGACCACAACTCCCATCATCACTGACCATTGGGCCATACTGGCAGGGGATGATGGGAGTTGGAGTCCAAGAACACGAGGAATGCCGCAGCT
The DNA here is from genome assembly GCF_965207765.1 of Zootoca vivipara. NCBI lineage: Eukaryota > Metazoa > Chordata > Lepidosauria > Squamata > Lacertidae > Zootoca > Zootoca vivipara. The sequence goes on along the minus strand of NC_142595.1, from coordinate 11,539,617 downwards.
GCTGCTGCATTAATACTACAGCTGGATACCAGAGCTGCCCCCTATCTCGGGACCTTCCTGCCCCTGCCAGGCACTCACAGAGCCCTTTCTTGTCCTTCCTGTCTTTCTTGCCCCTCTCCTTCTCGTTCATGCTGTCCTCCCCCATCAACATCCTCTGCAGTTCCTTCCGCTCCTGCTCCTCCCTCTCCCGTGACAGCTGGGAGCTGGTCTTCTTGTTCTGGAGCATGTTCTCAATGTTCTTCCCCATCTCCTCAAAGTCGCTGTCCTCGGCAGAGCTGCTGTCGGTGTCCGTGGATAAGATCTCCGTAGACTCCAGGACCCTGAAGCAGAAAACCACCACCGGGGTCAACCCCTTTGGGTTTGTAGCATGTAAGGCGCCGGGCCGCAAACAGGAGGGCGGAAACACAAACATCGCAGCGGCTTTCAAGGAGTCACAACCACAGAGCCCTGGAGACTCTCCTGCACACACTAGGACACCGAAAGATGCCTAAAGCATAGTCAGGACGGACACTATGGCACCCTATTTGCAAAATTTAACAATTCCAAAATACAGACGTGCCTTCACTTTTGTAAGATTGAATATACTGCCTTCGGCTGTACTTGAGGGTCGATTTCAAAAAATTCCACTGGAAAAGCAGTTATGTCCATGTGGAGATGGCACTTATTTGAGTCAGTGGCTCATGTGCTTCTGGCTTGCGCTCTTTATAAAGATTTGAGGAGTGAGGTTATCACCCCTCTCTTATTGTCCATGCCGGGTCACTCAACAATTGCTACTGGGTCCTTTCTTTTAACAGACCAAGATAATCAGGCAACAGAAAAAAACTGCAAGGTTTTTAGTGGGGGCAATCAGAATAAGATCGGTTATTGGATTATTGATGTAAACCTCCAAAATGTATTTTGCATAGTTAAGTTTTTACCTCTATCTCCAGTACATTTTATTTTATTGCTGTGGCTAGAGGCTGATGCAAATAAAGGTTCTTCTGTTCATAGTCAGGACACTGGTCCATCTATCTCAGGACTGACAACACTGACTGGTAGAAGGATGGGTGGGGGAAGCATGGCAGAAAAGGTCACATGCCCGTGGTACAGGCCAAAGAAACTCACTTGTTCTGCAGGTCAAAGATGCGCTGGCACTCCTCCTTGTACCTCTCCTGGTGCTCCGCCACAGAGAAGCGAGACCCACGGGCAAATTTGCTCATCGGGGTTTCACCCGAGCGAGCCTGCTCCGTGGACATGGTGCGCACAACGTCGATCACCTCCCAGCGGGAGAGCTTTTTGATCTGCAGAGAGAGATTGGCTGAGTGCAAGAGGCTGCCGAGGGGAGGCTCTGGGCACAAGCCTGAGACAGCGCCTACTCACCTCCTCCTCGGGAACGCCAAACTTGCGCAGAAGCTGCTTGGCGTTTTTGAGCGACAGGCGCCGCAAGTCCGCATCCGTCCCAGTCACAGTCTTCTTCACCGGCTGGGGCTCCTTGTCATCCTGCTTGAAGGAGAAGGAGAGCAGGACTCTTCCTGCCAGAGTCCCGTCCAGTTACCCTCCCGCTTCCCAGGCCTGGGCAAAGAGGTTGGGGAAGGAAATGCTTCAGGCCTAGCCGCCTCCCTAACCTTATCCAAGTCCTCTGAGGTAGTCAGGGGGCAGAATAGGAAAGCTCATCTTCTGCTCCCTTCCTCACCGGCGAATAAGAGAAGGAGCAGGCCTCACAACCATGGCTGGCCTGGGTCCTTCCTCCACACTTTTCTAACCTGGCCCTTTCCACTTACTTTCTGCTGCGTTGGCTTGTTTGGGATCTTTACGTAGGAGAAGCCTTCCCCACATCCGGTAGGGTCTGCCACTCCCGTCACTTCCAAGAGACATTTCCCCTTCATGGCTGCAATGAAGGCCCGTGTGGTGTTCCAGGGAGCTGTGCGGACCTGAGAAGACGACGGGAGGAAGCCATGTCACTCCAGGCCTGGGCAGCCGAGGCTGTGAGAAGAGATTATCTCCACCTGAGAACATTCACCACTCCCCCAGTGGCCTAGCACCCGCGGGCCCCTATTGCACCCTGGATACCGCAAGTTGTACCTCATCATCTATCTTCATCTGGAAATCCTCCTCGTTTTCTTCTTCTGGGGCAAAAAAGGATTTCTCTCCATAACCTGCGTCCTGAGGAAAGAGAGGGTTAGGAAGCAGTTTTCTGAGTCACGTGGGACACCCCTATATGCCAGGTGAATGTCAGGAGCTGGAGTCAAGTGTAGGTCAGCAATTAAAAACAACCACCACCACACTGTCTGTGCAGTTAACTCTTCATTCAAAGAAACCCAAACAACAGCAGGCCTAGTGGTCCCAGTGAGGCTGGATCTAGGCACCTCAAAGCAGCGATTCAGTTAAATGCATTGTAGACTCATACAGGGAAAGACGGGACTCCACAGCGCCACCTGGTGTCACAGCGTTATATCGCATATACAATGCCTATAGAACGCTTTTTCTTTGCCAGTCTAGCTGAGTCCCAGGTCTTAATCCAATGAGGCAGTTGTGAGGCCTTAAAAGTCCCTGCCTTCCCACCACCTCTCTAAGGCTCCTCCTCTCCAGGGTCTTTCCCAAACTGCCTCTGCGTGCAACCATTTTCTGCTCTGTTCTTTTCCTTTCTCTGCATGTTTTGGAGACGGGGGGAAGAGGAGCTGGTTGCAGCAGGAGGGGGAGACTCCCTGGCTTCTTCAGCAGCTTGCCTCTACTATGCTTCTTGCCCCCCTCCTCAACAACCTGTCTTTGACCCCACCTTCTTCCTTCTCACTAAACTCAGCTGCCTCTTCAAGTTTCCAACACCTCTTCCTCCCTGACCACTCATTGTCGCCACACCACCATTCCCCTGGGGGCTCACAAACTAGTGCCGCCACCCCACCCCCCTCCTTGCATCCAGTCAGTCCATGACACTCCAGGGAGGACAGTCGAGGACACAGGATCATCTACTCCCTTGGGCTAGTCTACTTGCTAACAAGAAATTTATTTACCGTATTGGCCTGAATATAAGCCACACTTTTCCCCCCACATTCCAATCATGAAAAGTTAAAGTGTGGCTTATATTCGCGACCTTACACCACCGCCAAAGCGGCATGACTCCCACCCCCAGGAAGTAGCCCAGGAGCGCAAGGCAATGGCGCCCAGCCCACCCCACCCACCCGCCTGCCTGCCCCTCCCAAGCCTCCCCCAAGCTGCCAAATTTTAAAGGTGTGGCTTATTTACGGGTGCAACTTATATTCGGGTATTATTTATTTAGGATGCGTTTAAGGTTTATTTATTTACTGCATTTATATCCAATGAGCTCACAGCAGCCCTGTGAGGTAGGTTAGGCTGAGAGGCAGTGACCGGCCCAAGGTCACGCGAGCTGCATGGCTGAGATGGGGATTTGAAACCCCAATCTCCCAGGTCCTAGTCTGACATTCTAACCACGACACCACCACTGACCAGGTTTTGCAGCATATGCTTTGCCTTTATGATTCTCCCACCGGTGGAGATTGGCAGGAGGAAGATGGCCTTGGCATTTCTCAAAATACCTTGCAAAGCGCAAAAGCAAGCAACCAACAAGGACTGAGGAAACTCACAAAAGGCATAGGCTCACCTTCAAGCGCTGCTCGGCAGAGATCATGCTGTAATAGGCACAGCACTGCTCTGGAGACACCATCGCTCTGATCTCCTCTTCGGTGGGTAGTCGGAAATCTGGCTTTAGAACCCACCAGTTTGAGTCCATCCCTGAAACAGGCAGGGGTACCCAATAAGCCAGGCTAGGAAATATTCCCTCCCTCCTCTCATAGTTCCAAGAGCAGGACAAGCAAGCAGACATTTCAGATACGGGAAGTGTCGGAAGGCATTCCAATTACAGCACTCGTGCCCCGATCCTTTCAACTGGAGATGGCAGAGACAAAACACAGGACCTTCTGCTGGCAACGAAGGTGCTCTAACACCGAGCTGTGGCCCCTTCTCAGAAAAACGATGCTACGCTCAGCGACTGGCCACCTCGGTGGAGCGGGGCACCTGCGAAGTGAGCAACGCCTACCTGTGCGCTTGAAGTCTGCGCAGAGCTTCAGCCGCTTGCGGATGCTGCTCTCCGAGTGGGAAGGAAAGGCCTTCTTAATATCCTCCATGCGGATCCTTCGGGGCCGGTCTCTGCTCTTCCAGAACAGGCGATATATGAAGACCTGGCAAGGAAGCCCAAGGAACAGTATGAATTACAAGCAGGGCGTAGTGTGAGGGGGTGCCAGTAGGGGGCGTGAGGGCCAGCCCAGTGCTCCTCTCTGCCCACCAAGGGCCAAACTGGCCAGCTGGGGTTTCTCTATGTTGTGCATGACCTTTTGATTTGATTTGCTCAATTTTATTGTTTGCTTTTTTGGAAAATACTAATGACATTTTAAAAGAGAACAACAACAACAACAACAACAACAACAACAACAACAGTAGTCTCTAGCAAGTGAGCAAAAATGCAAGAGAGGACAAGTACTCTGAGGTTACTAGCCAACCTGAGCTGATCCCTTTCTGATCTCAAGTATGAAGACCTTTTTCTAACCGTTGGTCCTTGCAGAGGCCCATGTCTCACACCAGTTGTATGTGCTAAGTAACTTGCTAAAAAAAAATTTTTTTCCCTCTTCCCTGAGCTTGCTAAAGAGATAATTTGCACAAACCACAAAAACAAACCTGTAGAAAGTCTCGGATGTGAGTATTGGCCCGTTTAGAGTTAGGTCCAGGAACTTCAAAGAGAGGGCATTCCTGTCCAACCACAAATATATCCACCAGCTCACGGATGTAATAAGCTTGCCGCGTCCGGATAACTAAGAAGTCCGTTTCAGGCATCTTGTGAAGGTAGATCGGAGCCCGGAAGAGATTGTTTTCAAATGCCTGGTGAAAGAAAAAGGGGCCACCTTTTGGTGAAAGCAGTCAGAGGAAGAAAAGGAATCCGGCATGACCTTACAGGCCAGTTTCAGTCCTTGAGATGCATTGGGATTATCCACCAAACCCAAGAGACAGTCGAGATAACACAGCAGGCTCCAAGATGGGCAAGCACCACAAAAATATTTATACGCCAGAATTTAATGCTCGCAACACACACAGCCAGTCATTTTCCATTCTCCAAAGGTGACTGATGTGCAAAAAAAATAAAAAATAGAAAGCAGGAAGAACTGGTTGCTTGCCTGCATCTGCTTTAAGTATACTCTCTGCAGCCACGGACCAGGTGGAGTATTGGATGCAGCCCATGGATGAGTCTGCCATGAACTGGGATGCCTTAATCAAGTTGTTTTCCCACCCCCGCCTCTGGCGTCTGTTGGTACCTTGGGTAAGAGGCACCCATGCAGAAAACACAAACTCCCTAGCCACGACAGAGTGTCCATCACAACTTTACTTGCCAGGGCCGAGGCTTCGTGTAAGCATCTGAGCAATTTGGCAGTAAACACTCCTGCCTCTTTTTAGGTGTCTTCCGGAAGCTGCATTGTTTAGACAGGACTTTACGTTTATTTATTTTTAACAGTATTTGCTGATGTTTTTTTAAAAAAATGAAGTTTTTGCCTGACACTTTCCCTGATTTTATTATAGTCTTGTATTTTGCATACTGCTCTCGTTATACTTTCAGGAAATGTGGATTATTAACACTGAAATAAAAAAATAAGCAAATGAATTCTGGATAGCTCCGTTGGTACCGCATGAGACTCTTAAATCGCAGGGTTGTGGGTTCGAGCCCCACACTGGGCAAAACGGCCTCGGCCCAGTATACCTGAAGGAGCGTCTCCACCCCAATCGTTCACCAAGGTCCAGCTCTGAGGGCCTTCTGGCGGTTATCTCCCTGCGAGAAGTGAAGCTACAGGGAACCAGGCAGAGGGTCCTCCCATCAAAAATAAACAACTATCTGATTTTTAGAAGACATCTTAAGGCATCCCTGTTTAGAGAAGTTTTTAATGTTTGATGTTTTATCGTGATTTTAATATTCTGTTGGGAGCTTCCCAGAGTGGCTGGGGAAAATCCAGCCAGATGGGTAGGGTATAAATAAATTATTATTATTATTATTATTATTATTATTATTATTATTATTATTAGGAGATTCCTGCATTGCAGGAGTTTGGGTTAGACAACCCTTGTGGTCCCTTCCAACTCTACGTTCCTATGATTCTATGAATTAATATTGCTGCTGCGCACAAAATGCCTGCATTGGGAAAGAGATGGGCAGAACTTAGAAAGGCCACTTGCTCAACCCATTGCAGCTGGTTATAATTTGAAGCACACACAAACTCCATCCTGGCCCCCGCGCCCTCATGAAAGTCAGATCTCTCACCTGGAGCAGCTGGCCCGGATGAAGAGAGCCCAAGAACGGGGAGGTGTGGCAGTAAACCGTCTCTCCGTATTTACAGTCTGGGGCACCAGGATCCTTGCCCGGTTTCTGCCAGGAAGGAAGACAGGATTAAGTCAGAAGGGGAGGTTCAAATTGCAGAAGCTCAAAACCATGGTAGCCAAACCCCAGGGCACTCACCCGCTTGTAGTAGTTCTTGATCTTGGTCGCCATGCCGACCTGCATCATCAAAGGGGCGTTCTCCTCACTGTACTCGGCTAGGATGAGGTCGCCGTCCTTGCCGGTGAGGTCGACAGGAGTGCGCATGAAGAACATCTCCCCGCCGCCAGAGGCTTGCCGCTCCTGTTCTCTCATCTGGGCGCGGAGCAAGGAGGAGGTTATCAAGGGAGCAAAAGACAACGGAAACCTACACGCCAAGCAGGGGATCCCAGGATCCCAGGAAGAGAGGGAAGCCCCTCAAAGTGATGAGCAGTCAAAGAAAAACCAGGAAGTGGGAGGGGCTCACCTTGGCTTTCTTCTTTATGTGCTTCAGCAGCGGCTGCACCGAATGAGGGCCGGGCTGGGAAATGGTCCCGAAGGAGTATTTCTTCAGGGGAGGCCGGTGAGCCTGGCGCAACTTCATGGGGCCCATGTGGGTGGGGAAGAAGGGCTGCCGAAGCTCCACCGCAGGGATTGAGTGCTGCACCAAGGCAAAAAACACACGTGCGCTGTCACTCGAGGGGCACAAAAATCAGGGCGCACATTACTGCCAGCCACAGGGACACCTCCCCATCCCAGAACAGGGAAATCCTGGGTCACAGGAAGGGAAGGGGCTGAGGGATGTGTCTGCCCAAAGGACCTGCTGCTTTCTATGGCATGCAAAGCTTTGGGAAGAGGCCCTGCAAGCTTCCAATAGAAAGCTGGGTCACCAGTTATACCTGCACAGGGCACCTTGTCCTATGATGAAGGCAGGGAACACCATTCAATGGCACATGGTTCTCAGAATGATAGAATTCTGCAGGAAATTGCATTTTGCATACTTAAATGCACACATACAGAGAGATGGAGAGAGTTGCCCCTACTGGTTCTAACCTGGATGATGTTGCCTCCAAAGGTTCCACGAAGCCCCTGCTGCTTTGGATAGTAAAATTCATCATTTGAGAGGTTCCAGGGATCCTTCACCTCCGGTTGAGACATATTCTAGAGTTGCAACACAGGGAAGAAAGAGTCAGAATTTGTCTTCTGTTCATCATTCTTATGTGGGGGGGAAACCCAAGCCATTCCCACAAACCTGCTGAGTTTCTTCCTTAATGACTCCTGTCTTGCCCAGCAGAATCCGGCTCTTCTTTAGAGAAGATTCTTTCTTGCTCTCTTTGGAAGGAGAGTTCAACGTCATCTCTTCCTTCTCATCAGGAATTTCTAGGAAGGAACATACAAGAGAAAGGGACTCTGAATGCTTGCCTGCAGATATCCCCAGCACCACTTCAAGTACATAAAAGAAGCCCATTTGAATGCAGGGATTATAATCACCAATCACTTTTAAGTCTGGATTGATGGAATATTCTTATTTTTAATACCAGCTAACAATATCTTTATTCTCTCCTGTTACATTTGCATAATTATTATTTTTTTAAATGGCCTGACTGATTTTGTTAAAAATAGCCGTCTAAACTTAAAACAGTCAGAGATTATGGGGATTTTTAAGCCTGAGGCAATGGTTCAGTTCCTCCCTATGGGATCTTTTACATAACAGGTTACCTCACCCCCTGCTTCTGCAGTTTAAGCCCCACTGCTCATTACAGTATAGAAATAGCTACAGTGCAAATTTAAATAGGGGGGGGGGGGTGAGGCAGTTAACTGTCACGGTTGCTGCAAAAGAACCTTGGCAATTACAGTTTACTGAAAGTTCTGTATGAGATCCTCAGGCTCCTCATATTAACTACAATTCCCAGAATTCATTAGGAGAGGTAGTTTACTGGGAGATAGAAAAAGCAAGAGCTTCACCGCCCTTGGATAGGTGGTTGCTTAGGAAAACATTTCCCCCAGCCCACCTGAATTTTGCATCCTCATCCCTAGTTACAAAATCACCATGCTTCAGAAAGCCAGAGATCTTTTCTTTACTAAGCCCAAAGGGAAAGCACAATGGTTCTGTGGACATACCCAGGATTATATTTTCATCATTTGGGTCAAGGGTCAGAACCGGTGGGGTCAAGACTTTCTCCATCGCCTCGTCATCCCAGATGATGTTGTCCTCCCAACGGCCATAAACCAGCTCTTCGTTGTCAATGGGGAAAATAGAAAACCACGGCTTGTCTTCATCCAGAGATGCTGCAACAACAAAACATACAACACTTCTCTCAAGATTTCCGGAATACTAGGATACCGTCAAGTTCCTCTTCCCCCAAACGAGGTCTGCCACCCTCTCCAAAAGGCAGACCCCACCCCACAGAGTACCACCAGAAGAGACCAACTCCAGGCTGTTGCCAAGGAGGAAGAGCACAGTGTCAATGGAGAATGGTTCCAAGTGGAGATCTCATGTGGAATCAATGCTGCTCATTTAACACAAGTTTTTTGCACAGTCCACAAGACATAGATAAAAGTAAAGGGACCCCTGACTGTTAGGTCCAGTCATGAACGACTCTGGGGTTGCAGCACTCATCTCGCTTTACTGGCCGTGTGGCGAACCAGAGCAGCGCACGGAAACACCATTTACCTTCCCGCCGGAGCGGTACCTTTTTAATCTACTTGCACTTTTTGGCGTGCTTTCAAACTGCTAGGTTGGCAGGAGCTGGGACCAAGCAACGGGAGCTCACCCCGTCGCGGGGATTCGAACTGCTGACCTTCTGATTGGCAAGCCCTAGGCTCGGTGGTTTAGACCACAGCGCCACCCGCAAGACATAGTCAACATCAAAATAGCATCACCTGTGCTTTTTTCACCTTTATTCCGTATTCCTCTTACAGAATATGCATTCAGTAAAAAATAACCATTATACACTCACAGGAACCACTAGTGCAAAAACTTATTAGCACACTGTCAGTTTGCATTTCTTAGTGTAGAAAGCATTGATCTAATGTGTAGAGATCTTTCCTATTCTAATTAATTCAAGAGGGTTCTGGAAGCTTCTCTGTGTGAAACAAACAAGTGGAAGGTTCATGATGCTTAGCTTATTCCTTCAGAGAAGCTGAGTACCGCTGGTTTAAACTAGTTCTCTTATCTCTTTCTGTCAAGGTCATGCCGACTATATAAAATTAAGGCCGGAAGGAGCCTGGGTTTCACTCTCTCTCTCTCTTCCTTCTGGTGTGATGTTCTGTATATAGTATGCTTAGCTTTAAGGTTTAGTCTTATTATACCATATTTTTTTCATGTATAAGATGACCCAAAATTAAGAAATTAAGTTGTTTAACTTTGGGGGTGGGGGTGGGGAAGGTCACTTCCGCCAATCGCTCACCCGCCTGCCCGCCACTGATGATCGCTTGCCACAGCCACTGCCGATTGCACACCTAGCCACAGCCAATTGTCTGCCCACTCGCTGCCACCAACAGCCCACCCGCCCACTTGCCGCAGACGCCAATTGTCTGCCCAATCGCCACAGCCACTCACCAGCGGACCTTGCCGCTGCCATCAATCATCTACTCAATCACCGCTGCCAATCTCCTGCTTGCTTGCTGCCATTAATCGCACGGGACACACACCCCCTCTGCATTCACTATCCGTGTATGAGCATAGCTGCCAAGTTTCCCCTTTTCTCGCGAGGAAGCCTATTCAGCATAAGGGAAAATCCCTTAAAAAAAGGGATAACTTGGCAGCTATGTGTATGAGACACCCAATTTTTGCCTAATTCTTTTTAGCAAAAAAGCATCGTCTTATACACGGAAAAATACGGTAAGTTATTGTAGGTTTAAGTTAAGTCTGCTGCAACTGGATTTCTTACGGACAGCGCCAATCCTGAATCTATTGCATTTGTGACCATTATGCTCATTTGCCTTCAGTAGCAGTAAAGCTCTGCTGGATGAAATACAATTGCCTCTGGTCTATTTTTTGGGAATCCTGCAACGTGTTTAAGTTTTTACTCAGCTAACTATACATTGGGATTCTACTCTGGGTCAATATATGAGTAGAATTCCATATACAAGCAGAATTCCCTACTTCTACTTGTTCCTCACCAGAGCACACCCCTGCTGTCTTGTTCCTGGAAACCCATAGGGCTCCCATTTGCACCGACTGTGCCACCTGCTAACTTAAGGCACACTGGAATTTAAGTCACTCAACGGCAAGGCGCTGCTCTCTCAATGCCTCGTAAGACAAGCCCTTCTAGACCAAGCCAGTGGCCAATCTAGTCCCACACTATTCTCACAGTGGCCAACCAGAAATCCACAAGCAAGCTGCTGTTCCCAGCAACGGATATTCTAAAGAATACTGCCTCCAATAGTGAACATAGCCATCCGGGTTAGGAGCCTTTGACAGTCTTACCCTCCATAGATTTGTCGAATCCTGTGCACATTTACCTTAACGGTCAATAAAATTATTACACTTAACTAACTAATTGGTGAAAGTGGGTCATGCAGCCACTAGTGGGTGAACGCTGTAACTAGAGAGATTGAGGTTACAATTCTATACATTCTTACCTTGGAGTCAAGTCCCACAGAATTTAACAGAACATGCTGCTAATTAGACATACATAGGATTATGTTGCTGCAACGCATGCTCCTCGGCTCCCAGTATTATTGGGGATTTCACTGATCTCTGTTTAGAATTGAGGTCATCACATCCCCACCTTCTTTGGGGCTACTTAAGAAAGACTTGTGTGCTCTGAGCGAAAGCAGAAGCAAGTTCCTGAATTTGGCCTGAGAATGCATCGCAGTTTGTGTTTATGTTTTAAATTGTGAACCGCCCTGAGACATATGGATGAAGGGTGGTATACAAAATTAATCATCATCATCCCCTTTTAAAGCCATCTGAGTAGTCTTGTGTGCTCTGAAGCTCCTACCTGGCTCACTACTCTCCCGTGCTGCTGGGAGAGATGGGCAAGGGTGGAATCAGAAAGCTAGCCAGGAACCCAGGTGTGGGGATCGCTGGTCCTGGGGCAGGGATGCCAGGATTCAACAACTCTTCAGGGTCACTGGCGGTGTAGAGATCTATTGTGGGGTGTTGCTTCTCCTCTGAAGAAACCTTAAATTTAACACGTTTGGGCAGGGCTGCAGCCGATACGTCAGACCCAGATCCTGCCAGGTAATTACCACCAGTTCCCTTTTTGCTGACCAACACATACCATCTCCCTCACTGTGTGCCACAAGCTTCCTCTCCTCCTTACCTTGCTGCTCAGGGAGCTGCTTCTCTTTGCACTTGGCAAGGCCCATGACTCCTGCCATGCTGGGCTTCTGCATTAGAGGGACAGGCAAATTGAGCAGGGACCCACTGCGGTTCAGCCCTGTAGACAGAAGCAAGAGGGCGTTGGAAAGGTCAGGGAGCCTCTGCTGAAACCAAGCGGCAGCTGGCTAAGAAAGCTTCCAGGGCGATTCTCATTTATTTCCTTGACAAGATATTTAAATGCCAAGTAAATCAGCAAAAACCTCTGAGCCATTCATGTAACACAGCATATTTGTTAAAAAATAGCAATAAAACCAGGCATTTTAAAAAAACCGTTGACATTTTTGTTTCAATAAACTTTTGCAGCGAGATGAAGGATCTCTGCTGTATTCATTTTGCATTGCTTTTAAAGCTGTAGTATTTTTAAAAACCATTTTAGCCATTCTTATTGTATGCCTGCAGATCACCTTGAGGCATATGTAAAAGGAGTAACAGTAATAATAATAATTCCATTCTCAAAAGAGCAACAAAAAAGTCAGCAGCTTTGAAGAGACATAATTATCTGGAAGTTGCCATATATTGAGTCAGACCATTGGTCCATTAAGCTCAGTATTGAGGACACTGACTGGCAGCAGCATTCTGGGCTTTCCAGCAGCATTTCCTGGCCATACCTGGAGATGCCAGGGATATTATTATTTATACTCCGCCTATCTGGCTGGGTTTCCCCAGCCACTCTGGGTGGCTCCCAACATATTAAAAACACAATAGTACATCAAACATTAAAAACTTTCCTAAACAGATGTCTTCTAAAAATCAGATACCGGTAGTTGTTTATTTCTAATGGGAGGGCGTTCTAAAAGGAGGGTGCCACTACCAAGAAGGCCCTCTGCCTGGTTCCCTGTAACTTCACTTCTTGCAGTGAGGGAACAGTCAGGAGGCCCTCAGCGCTGGACCTCAGTGTCCAGGCTGAACGATAGGGGTGGAGACACTCCTTCAGGTATACTGGGCCGAGGCCGTTTAGGGCTTTAAAGGTCAGGACCAACCTTTTGAATTGTGCTCAGAAACATACTGGGAGCCAATGGTAGGTCTTTCAGGACCAGTGTTATATGGTCTCGGCGGCCACTCCCAGTCACCAGTCTAGCTGCCGCATTCTGGATTAGTTGCAGTTTCTGGGTCACCTTCAAAGGTAGCCTTACGTAGAGCGCATTGCAGTAGTCCAAGCGGGAGATAACCAGAGCATGCACCACTCTGGTCCGAGAGTCTGCGGGCAGGTAGGGTCTCAGCCTGTGTACCAGATGGAGCTGTTGGCAGCTGCCCTGGACACGAAACTCACCTGTGCCTCCATGGACAGCTGTGAGTCCAAAATAATTCCCAGGCTGCGCACCTGGTCCTTCAGGGGCACAGTTACCCCATTCAGGACTAGGGAGTCCTTCACACCTGCCCAGGGACAGAACCTGGGACCTTTTGCATGCAAGGCAAGTGCTCTGACACTGAACTATGGCCCTCGGCCCAACTGCCTGCTGAGCTCACCTTGCTGGGCATTGTAAGCAGTAGCATTCCTGGTCATGCTGGAGGGCAGCCAGCCAGCCAGACTAGCCCGCTGCGTCTTGGTCCCCTTGTGCTTGATGTCCTCCCCGTTCCAGATGACGTCGTCCTCCCACTGCAGCTGGGTCACCATGAGGAAGTGCTCGTCTGCCAGCAGCTCATCCTTCTCCACCACAGTGCCCTGCAAGGGCAGAACAGAAAAGCGTCAAGGTTTTTTGACAGAAACGATGATTACTACTATGGAAACTACCACCTGCTGTCTAAAATGAATGTCGATGAATATTTTAGACAACGCCAATGCAGATATATGGCCAAAAGAATTGGTCTTGTATATGATCCTGGAAGCACAAATTGCAACTCAATGGGAAACAGCCCCAAACCTTGCACTGGACACCTGGTACCACTCACTCTGGAATACAGCCATAATGGAGAAAACTGCACATAATTTGAGATTTCCACAAGGACTAGAACCTCCAGGCACTTTTAGTATACTTGGAGTTCTTTTATGACATATAGAGCAGAACCAGACCTTTTTTTCAACTCAATTCCAGCACCTCTCAGGTGCGTGCCATCGCCATTCTAAGAGAACGAGGGAGGTATAAATGATGAGTTCCAGCACCTCTTTTTAAAGAAAAATAGCACTGAGCAGAACTGTCATTTTCAAGACGACCCTCGTCATAAGCCTGACAAAATTATACTTCATTATCTGAGAACACTGATAGTCTTTACTTGAACTTTGTTGTTTTAACTCACGTGGTCATTCTAAGTTCCTGTTTTATAGTTCTGTTTTTCCGCTTTTTAATTTTTGTTCATGGTTATAATTGTTCTCTGTTTTATATACATTATAACACGAAATAAAACTTTACAAAAAGAAATTTTAAAAACTGCCAAGGCACTGGTAGGAAGGCCCTGTCCTCCTGCCTCAAGAGAGACAAATTCAAGCCTTTCCTCCCAACTCACCACCTCCTCCTCCTCCGCCTCCTCCTCCTCTTCATCTTTGTGCTCTTTCATCTTGAAGCCATAGTCGAAGCCACTGCCATCTTCAGGAACGCCCAACATGTCATACCAGAGCTGGGCAGGCCCGTAGCGCCATTCAGCCACCTTGGGCCTGGTGTCGGCCACCTTGTCCGCATCTCCTGTAGACTGGGAGAACTTGGACTCCACCGGTGCCATCATGGTGATCTGGAGGACAAGAGGGTGTTGAAGGGTCAAGGGAGACGGAACTGGGATCATGCTGAGATGATGTCAAGGCAGGAGTCAGGTGCAGGTCAGAAATAACTAACAAGGTGCCAGTGAAGTTAACTCTTTATTCAAAGAAACTAAGCAGCTCAGACCTAGTGAGCACAGCAACTCTTCCCAGTAGGTCTTGCCCCCATGAGGCAGTTGTGAGGACTAAAGGTTCCTTCCCACTGCTCTCCAAGGCCCCTCCTACCCCAGGCCCTTTCCAAGCAACCTGATACTTCTCCAACTTATCTTTGTTCCAAGTCCTCTGGGTTCTGGGAGACCCGGGGGGGGGGGGGGACTGGTCACAGCAGGACGGGGAGACCCCCCTGGCTTCTTCAGCAGCCTGCCTCATCTCTGCCTCTTAGCCCTCTCCCCTCCAGTCTCCACCTCTGCCTCCGATTCTGGGCTGCTCTCTGCCACAGACTCTTCCTGCTCACTAAACCCTGTGGCCTCTTCAGCTTCCAACTTCTCCTCCTACCAATCTGCTCCCTCTGACCACTCACTGTCTTCCCACCACCACCACCCTGGCTCTGAGCCTTCTTCCCTCGGGGGTCCCCCAGCTGTTGCCTCTCACCACTCTGCATCCAGCAAATCCATGACCAAAGACTCCAGCCGCACAGATTCACGCTTGGCATCTGCCTTATGGAGACTGCCATTTCCCAGCCTGCCTTGTTACTTGGAATAGATCCAGCCGTTGTCGGCAGGGGGACAGTCCTACTGCAAGGCAGACAGGAAACCTCACCCTCTCTCCTGGAGTAGCAACAAAGCCATGTGACGTGACACACACACACACACACACCCTTTTCTATCATCCTCTCTGCTCCTGAAGACTCACCTCGTCGTCTGAAAGGCACTGCTCCGGAGGAGGAGGCGGGGCATATTCATACTCCCAGGGAGATTTCTCTTCCACAATTGTCTCGACCGCAGCTTCTCCCTCCAGGACCTGCACTTCCGGAGTGAATTCCCGGTGCTTCTTCTTGCGCTTCCTGCGGGCGCTGCGCCAGACCGATGGAATGTTTTTCCCAGGGCCAAAGAGGCGCAGGAAGCGCAGCACCTACAGGGAGACGCAGAGAGGGGAGGAAAGGTTGGGAGGCGCAAGCGACTGGCCTCTGGTCACTCAGCTGTGTCAGAGGCAAGTTCACATCTCTCTGGCTCACTGGGGAGGCAGCCCTCTGCAGATGGGGATGCTAGACCAGGAGAAGGAGTGGGGGAGCCCCCCAACTTGGGGGACACACACAGAGTTATTCATTCAGATAACTCTCTCCACTACACTCATGGACACCAACATCCATCCTGTCAAAGTAACATTTCCCTCCGCCACAACCAGGCTTGAGAAACTGCTATAAAATAGGAGGCTTTTTCCAAGCCTAACTGCATTGGGGCAGCATTTTCAGTAGCAGGGAGGGGCGCTTTTTGGACGGGGTGGGAAGAGCTGCAATCCCCCCACCAAAAAAGTGCCCCTGTGGTGAATAAAGACATTGATGCACCTCCTGAAAGATAGCTTACTGGCAGTAAAAGCAAGTGTGAAGAGATTATTGAGTGAAAGGATGTTGTAAAAGAGCAAAAATGTCTGTAATAAAGTGTGAAGGAATCTGCTGAAACTGAAAGATGAATATATGAACTTGCTATTCAAGCCTTTTCCTATGATGTTACATTTGCTCTTCTGATAAGGCCACTACTTGGTTTCCCAATTGCAATCCTGCTTGCTATAAGACTTGATTCCTACACATGTGAATATCTAAGACGAGGTTATGCCTCGATAGAAGCCTGGGTAACATAAGCCTGTGAACTCAATTTGTTTGGGTTCCCAGCAACCACTGTTGTTCTCACCTAGTGAAGCTGTATTAAACACCACAATTCATTTGTTTTAGCATTTTGTCCTCTGTATGCTTTTAAGTATGGCTGTGATTCCCCCCCCCTCAATTTCATTGTTTTACCTTTTTGCCCAGACAACAAGCCTCGCTGATGTGGGCCAAAGGAATGCAGAGCAATACATTTGGCACCAGCTTGACTGCAGGAGCTGCTGGAAGGAGGCATGCAACATGTCATCCAACCATGTTAGCTAATCCACCCCAGATTTGTGTAGGGTAGTGGAGGTTTGGGATCAGAGTTTCCTTTCTCCTACATGGGGCTCATCAACCCGAGAAGGTAGCCCATCTGTTTCACTAACTTATATAACAAAAAATAAAGTGAATAAAGCATGGGGGGCCCTCCATCCTTTTAGCACAAAGCACAGCCTTTCACTTGGTCCCCCACCTGTCATTTTCTGCAGAGTGTCAACCTTCAAGCCCTACCTTGCCTGGTCTGAACTCGGGGAACAGGGCCGTGACACTGGGCAGCTGCTTGGTGGTATCCTGCTGCATTATCCCTGCAAGTGGCAGCGTAAGTCTGCTGTCCTTGGATTCTGCCTTCCGCGAGTCCTGGGAACCCGACTCCGATTCAGAATCCGAAGAGCTGCTGAAGTCATTTTTCTCCAAGGTAGCGGATGAAGGGGCAATGATGGATGGAAGGATGATACCATCATTGTCTTCAGACCCTGGAAGAGAGTACCTCTCAGGAAGGAAGGCACTACTTCCTAACCTCAAAATGACAGAAATCTAACCCTGGGTCACATGCCTTATTCCAGGCATCAAAGACAAACGTGCAGTTTTTCAAATGGAAGCCAGCATCTTGAAATTATCAGCTTGCATTTTTAAAAGGGTCAAGTGAGTGGGAGGGGAAGAGACGCCAAGAGAATCCTCCTAGACACATCAAAAACTCCGCACTCAGGGAGTTTTAAATTCTCAGATCCAATTCTCCTGCTTCCGGTAGATTCTACGGTTATTGAATAAATGAAGCACATTTGTATACGTACTGCCTTTTCACAAAGCTGAAAGCACTTTAAAGTGAAAAACTGCAAGCCAGAAAAAAGTACATCAAAATAAAACCACATTTCAGCTGAGGCAGCAACGCAAAAGGGAAATCCCAGCTTAGGGTTGTATCCAAAGTGGCACAGTGTGAATGTTCTGCCAGCGCAAAAATTTCTGATTGTGCAACAGAACATCCTATGCCTCCCCTCCCCCGACACGCCCCCCTCCAGAACAGACTGGATGTGCGGTGCACATGGGGGGGAGTTACAAGGCACAAGCTAAAATTATTGTGCTAACAGAACAACAGGTGCTGCTACACTGGATTCCACCCACTATTTTTCATTGTGTTTGTTTCAGACCTGGGATAGCTCAGTGGGTAGAGCATGATACTCTTAATCTCAGGGTCGTGGGTTTGAGCCCGAGTTGGGTCAAAGATTTCTGCATTGCAGGGGGTTGGACTAGATGACCCTTGGGTTCCCTTCCAACTCTACAAGCCTATGATACTGCTCACCCCTGGGCTCTGCATGGCTTACAGCTATTTCCCAGGAGTACATACGCACCGGAAGCAGCCGCGTCCTTTTCGTCCTCTTTTCTCATCGGCCCTGGAGGTGGTGGTGGGGGAGGCATCAGCTTGGAGTCAATATCTTCGGAGTCAGCATCATAATCGTCATCGTCGTCATCTAAGGAAAGGAAGAGAAGAACAGAGTGGTGGGCAGCCCTTCCATCACATCACAACTTCGGCTTATTGTACAATACCTTGTTAAAAACCACAAGGATTAAACATTCCAAGAAGATCCAGGCACCCTCCATCATCCAAAACAGATCTTCTATTCCCACCATCTGAACTAGATGGTAAAAAATGTAAAGGTTTACCCTGGATGGTTAAGTCCAGTCAAATTCAACTATGGGGTGCAGCACTCATCTCCGCTTTCAAGCTGAGGGAGCCGGCGTTTGTTCGCAGACAGTTCTTTTGGGTCATGTGGCGAGCATGACTAAACCGCTTGTGGCGCAAAGGGGCACCGCAACAAGTGCCAGAGTGCATGGAAACGCTATATACCTTCCCACCGCAGCGGTACCTATTTATTCACTTGCGCTGGTATGCTTTCGAACTGATAGGTTAGCAGGAGCTGGGACAAAGTGACAGGATCTCACCCCGACGTGTGGATTCGAACTGCCGACCTTAAGATCAGCAAGCCCAAGAGACTCGGTGGTTTAGATCACAGTGCACCCGCATCCCATTTGAACCAGATGTATGAGGGATCTGGACCAATTTAGGGCAGCTTCCTATGTTCCTTTAACATAAAACTCCCAGATGGGTGTACAGTAAATTTAAAAACAAAGGGAATGTGACAGCATG